>NC_048569.1:89679326-90051826 GCF_013265735.2 Oncorhynchus mykiss
CATCTTCCCTGTCCCTGCTGAAGAAAAGCAGGCCCAAACCATGATGTTGCCACCACCATGTTTGACAGTGGGGATGGTGTGTTCAGCTGTGTTGCTTTTACGCCAAACATAACGTTTTGCATTGTTGCCAAAAAGTTCAATTTTGGTTTCATCTGACCAGAGCACCTTCTTCCACATGTTTGGTGTGTCTCCCAGGTGGCTTGTGGCAAACTTTAAACGACACTTTTTATGGATATCTTTAAGAAATGGCTTTCTTCTTGCCACTCTTCCATAAAGGCCAGATTTGTGCAATATACGACTGATTGTTGTCCTATGGACAGAGTCTCCCACCTCAGCTGTAGATCTCTGCAGTTCATCCAGAGTGATCATGGGCCTCTTGGCTGCATCTCTGATCAGTCTTCTCCTTGTATGAGCTGAAAGTTTAGAGGGACGGCCAGGTCTTGGTAGATGTGCAGTGGTCTGATACTCCTTCCATTTCAATATTATCGCTTGCACAGTGCTCCTTGGGATGTTTAAAGCTTGGGAAATATTTTTGTATCCAAATCCGGCTTTAAACTTCTTCACAACAGTATCTCGGACCTGCCTGGTGTGTTCCTTGTTCTTCATGATGCTCTCTGCGCTTTTAACGGACCTCTGAGACTATCACAGTGCAGGTGTATTTATACGGAGACTTGATTACACACAGGTGGATTGTATTTATCATCATTAGTCATTTAGGTCAACATTGGATCATTCAGAGATCCTCACTGAACTTCTGGAGAGAGTTTGCTGCACTGAAAGTAAAGGGGCTGAATAATTTTGCACGCCCAATTTTTCAGTTTTTGATTTGTTAAAAAAGTTTGAAATATCCAATAAATGTCGTTCCACTTCATGATTGTGTCCCACTTGTTGTTGATTCTTCACAAAAAAATACGGTTTTATATCTTTATGTTTGAAGCCTGAAATGTGGCAAAAGGTCGCAAAGTTTAAGGGGGCCGAATACTTTCGCAAGGCACTGTATGTATTAAGCCCTTATAGAAAAAAACTATTACAAAAATTACTGGAAGTTTACCACATATTCATTGAAACAAGTGTGTGAAATGCCTTATGAGAAAATATCAAGTGAAAAACAAAAACATCTGCTCCCACGTTCACTCACAACTGGAGAATCTGTAGCTGGCTTTGAAATGTCCAAGGCCATATTATCCACACAAACTCTCAGACATAATGACAAACAGACATAATGACAAACAGACATACAGACATAATGACATACAGACATAATGACATACAGACATACAGACATAATGACATACAGACATAATGACAAACAGACATACAGACATAATGACATACAGACATACAGACATACAGACATACAGACATAATGACAAACAGACATAATGACAAACAGACATAATGACATGCAGACATACAGACATAATGACAAACAGACATACAGACATAATGACAAACAGAAATAATGACAAACAGACATACAGACATAATGACATACAGACATAATGACATACAGACATACAGACATAATGACAAACAGACATAATGACAAACAGACATAATGACATGCAGACATACAGACATAATGACAAACAGACATACAGACATAATGGCATAATGACAAACAGACATAATGACAAACAGACATAATGACAAATAGACATAATGACAAACAGACATAATGACAAACAGACATACAGACATAATGACAAACAGACATACAGACATAATGACATACATACAGACATACAGACATAATGACATGCAGATATACTGACATAATGACAAAAAGACTTACAGACTTACAGACATATTGACATATAGACAAACAGACATAATGACATAGTGACATGCAGACTTGCAGACATAATGACAATGACATAATGACAAACAGACAAACAGACATAATGACATACAGACAAACAGACATACTGACAAACATACATAATGACATACAGACATACAGACATACAGACACACAGACATAATGACATACAGACATAATGATAAACAGACATACTGACACACAGACATAATGACATAATGACATAATGACATACAGACAAACAGACATACTGACACATAGACATAATGACAAACAGACATACTGACTCACAGACATAATGACATACAGACATAATGTGATACATACATACAGACATAGTGACATAATGACATACAGACATACCGACATAATGACATGCAGACATAGACATAATGACATAAAGACATACAGACATAATGACATACAGACATAATGACATACAGACATACAGCATAATGACATGCAGACATAGTGACGTAATGACATACAGACATAATGACATGCATCATAATGACATACAGACATACAGACATAGTGACATGCTGTAGTTGACTGGCATTCAGTTGAAACTACCATAGTAATGTTTAGACATTGTCTTTGTTTAGAAACTACTGCCCATGCATACACTTAGGTTCAGATTCAAAGCATTTCAATCCTGTTTTTTTTCACAAGGGAATAAGACATTGAGTCTCCCTGGTGGGAGCAGTAGGTTTCAACCAAACCGCACACTGTTCTATGAGTTTATACGACAATGGGAAAGAGTTGAAATACCGCACTAGATTAAACAGATTAAATACCTCAATGCAGCTCTCTACCATGCAAACATGGCATATGACATAGGATTATAATTGTGTCTCTATTCCAAGACATTTACCATCACACTCAGGCAGAGCAGACCCCTCTTATCCAACATGGGGATGTGTAGATTTGGATGGGGCTTAAATTAGACTAATTGAAAACAAATCCACGGAGTAGTTTTCGTAGCTAATGAGGTTAAGTCGCTGTTTGCCTCCTCCGCTCACTCAGTCAGCATGAGAGATGGTGAGAGAGGGAAACATGTGTGTCCCTCCCCTAAGCCTTGGCTGCTCCTCTGTCACGGCCAGGAGAATAAAGCCAGGCTCACACCTCATCCATCCAACTCCTGGAGGACTGCCACACAACACACACACCTCCAACTATTCCAAAGCACATGAGCACCCATACATGCACACACACACACACACACACACACACACACAACACTCACGTGTGCATGCGCACATTAGCCCAGAGTCCCTCTCTCACTCAGTCCCTGAGTTCAGCCAATCAATTTGGGACTGTGTGCTGTGTGTATGCGTGTATGTGTGTGAAGAACACAGAGTAATAATGGATCATAGTTTTGGACCTTATCCCAACCACTGCTTCCCAGGGGTGGAACAAACTGTCATATAAAGCCTCAACATTGAGGATCATCCATGAAAAACACTCACAGTGGGATACAATGTCTGGCAACCCTTTTCCCAGAACAAAAGATTTCAGCTGTCCAATAGCACCAGTCTTTAAATGAGAGAGCCTCATTCTTCTCTCTCCATCTCTCCTCTTCCCCGACCTCATCCTCCCGTTGCGATGGTTAGGCCGGCGGTGAGAGAGAGGGGATATTATTTTCCTTGCTTAGCTGGTCAAAGTTCTCCAGAATGGCCAATCAGAGGAGACCATTGCCACATTTCCCCTTTCCCAGAACCCCTTGGGAGGAACAGAGTGTATTTCATCTTCCATGAGAAACACAGCGAGCTCAGGGGGACAGGGGGAGGGGAACAGGGGGAGGCAACCTCATAGTGTAGTAAGGCATGGGGCTCCAGCCCACCACTCTCTACAGTATAGCTCTGTGTGATTGAGCTATTTAGGGGCCCCAAGCAATTATACAATTATCTGACAGAGTCATGGGAGGTTTTGGAGGAAAAGGCCTTGAGACCCTCTCTCCTAAAACAATTCACAAACACATCCATCTGGAAAGTCCTGTTTCTTTATATCTCTCTCTCTCCCTTCTCCATCTTTCTTTCTCTCCTTTTCCCTGACTCTGATTCCCCCATTTTCGTTCACTTCTAATTCTCTCTCCCTAGATCTCTCTTTAATTCACTCTCGTAACCAATCGGTGTAATATCAGCCAGTCATCGGTGTAATATCAGCCAGTCATCGGTGTAATATCAGCCAGTCATCGGTGTAATATCAGCCAGCCGTCAGGTTTCTGTAGCTCAACGTGGTTCCCCTCCATTAGGCCAGCCAGGTAAGCGTCTGATAATGTGATGACTGGAAAGGGTAACTATCCTGCGGACAACAACAAAGATGACTACTTCCTTTGTTGCTGTGGTTGCCTGAATTGTACGGTGCAGGATGATGACTCATTAAGTGTTTTTGTGGGGGTTTGTGGGTTTTTTAGATGTCTGTCTGGACGTTGCGAGCAGAGAGAGTCGAGGGGGATTAATATTTTCCGTGCGCTGTGTCCAGGACATTTACAGTTGGCGTCAGGGTAGGGTGCTGGTCTGAGGGGAGGCACTTTGAAGTGTTTGTGGTTTCGCCACATCTGCAGACAAGATGTGTAGGGTTGGGGGTTCTAGCTGGCGGGATGGGGGGGGGGTTGGGGAGAAAAGTGGGGGTGGGGGGTATCAGGTTCTGTCTGTATTCTTAATGTCATGTGACAATGAACAACATCCCTTAACTCTTTCCCAGGCACTGACTGCCAGTGGTGGAGTCCTTAAATTCTAGTTTCTCATTGAAAATGTGTGCAGTTTAGATGCTGCATCTCATGCACAGACAGATACTGCACTGTGTGTTTATACATACTTTATACAGTACAATTTTGTTATTGTCTTCACAAGAATCATTGAAAGACATTTGACAAAATTCACAAGAGTATATGCCACAGTGAGACTGATTTTTCTGAAGAAAATGTATATTTTGAGGTAATATTTTAATATTTGTGGATTTTCCAAATGTATTAATAAATCAAATGATTCTCTTTTTTTTATTACTGAAACATATAACACATCATCGGTGCCTAACTGTAATGTCGTGGATAAATGTCAGTGCAATTCTGAATGACAATATTTTTGGTCTCTCACACTTTCTAAATATAGTGTCAATAAAAACACAAATATCACAGCCTCCACTTTTAACTTCAGTTTCTTATTTGGGGTCTTTTAAAATCTAACCGCAGGTCTTATGAAGCAGAAGTGGGGCGAAGCCAGGGCAGAAGCCTTGTGTCGCCCGCGGTACCCGTTAAATCTCTCCTACAGACGCGGTTGGTCGTTGGCACCCTGTGTCTCCGTCTGTCTGCTCGTCTCTGGGCTCTAACGCTGCGAGGCCGCCTACCACCAAACCAAAGCAGAGTATCTTTATAGAATTAGGCCCACACTGCGGGGACAGTAGTTTAATCATGAGTTTATGGAGCAGGGTTTAGCCGTGCCCATAGTCGACGCGCCACAAATATTTTCACATTTCATTAACAGGCTTTGCCAAGGTGGCGGTGCGGTGCTGGTGGGACTGGGTGGAGGAATGAATCAGTCTTTTTTTATTTCCACACACCATACTAGTCCTCCGAATCCCTCCATGACACGTCGCTCCCTGCTCCAGGCCCAGACTGCTGTGCTACGTGCCATTTGTAACTATTATTAAAGTCATATTTCACAGCTTAGTTCATAAGATCCATCAACTTGCTTCAAATGAGTTTGGCTGCTGTGTCCCATGCGTTCCCTATCCCGAGCTTCATACAGAGTGATGTTCGTGGAGGCTTTCCCACCACTGTGCTGCTGCAGCCCAACAAGCTCTCATTATCTCACTTCAGAAATACATGTTTGTCCATGTTTCCCAAACGTCACATTTCAAAGTATTTAGGGGTTAAGGTTAGGCATTAACTTTGAAATCTTAAGGTTAGGGTTAACTCAGAATGGTTAAGGTTAGGGTTAGGGTTAACTCAGAATGGTTAAGGTTAGGGTTGGGGTTAACTCAGAATGGTTAAATTTAGGGTTAGGGTTAACTCAGAATGGTTAAGGTTAGGGTTAGGGTTAACTCAGAATGGTTAAAGTAAGGGTTCATGTTTGGGATAGGCTTAAAACAAAAATCTCAAATTCTAGTTTTTTGTAGCCAATTCAAACATGTAACCTTTGACACCAGAGGCAGGTGCTTGTGCCCATTCCCATCTCTGAACTCTGAAAGGTTAGGCATTAGGGCCGAATGGTTAAGGTAAGGGTCAAGATTTGGGATAGGCATAGGCTTTAAACAAAAATCTAAAAATCGACTTTCTGTCGCTGGATTTCAACATGCAACCTTTGGCCCCAGAGGTGTCAAACACTGACCTGGCTGTAGGCCTGTAGTCCTGCCTGCGGAACCGAAGATAACCACTCACATAGTTGTAAGGACCGGCTGAGTTTTTTAATTGACATGGTGTTGAAGTCATGCACCACACCACAAATTGTGTGATAATGATTGCGACTAGGCTATTGTAAGGTATAATCAAAAGATTTGTTTGACCTCGACACATAATTATCACTTTGAAATATTGCTCAACAAGTTACTATCAAGGACATGTCACAACACTTTAGGACATATCACAACACTTTAGGACATATCACAACACTTTAGGACATGTCACAACACTTTAGGACATATCACAACACTTTAGGACATATCACAACACTTTAGGACATGTCACAACACTTTAGGACATGTCACAACACTTTAGGACATATCACAACACTTTAGGACATGTCACAACACTTTAGGACATATCACAACACTTTAGGACATGTCACAACACTTTAGGACATATCACAACACTTTAGGACATGTCACAACACTTTAGGACATATCACAACACTTTAGCAGAATTACTTTGGTTCTCATTATGCCTTTTCCCTGGAGCAGTCAGCCTGAATGAGGAGCAAATTGTTATTAGGTTTGACAAAAAAATGTCACCCATGTGAGTCCAATAAATATCCCACTGGGGTGTTTCAACGTTCTCCTTGTATACAAGGCTAGGAACACGCCTGAACAATGTCCCCCCTCCGCCGTAAACTCATTTTAGTGTGGTCTCACATCCTGTTTTCCTCACAGTCAATACCACCTCCAAACTACCTCCTCAAGCTTAAGGAGCTCTGAGAGGCTCCAAAAAGAAACCAGAGAACAACACAAGATTCATACAGACACTTTCAACCTCTTTCACTCTGTTTCACCCTCTTTCTCCCTGTGTGGGAGTGAAGGGAGGAGAGGAGTTGAATGAAGAAAGGAGAGAGGGGAGAGGAGAGGGGGAGTGGGGATAGGGGAGGGGGGAGAGAGGGGAGTGGAGAGGGGGAGTGGGGATAGGGGAGGGGAGAGAGGGGAGTGGAGATGGGGAGTGGGGCTAGGGAGAGGGGTGGGGAGGGGGAGTGGGGATAGAGGGGAGTGGAGAGGGGGAGTGGGGATAGGAGAGGGAGTGGGGATAGGAGAGGGGGAGAGGAGAGTGGAAAGAGGGCATAGGATAGGGGAGTGGAGAGGGGGAGTGGAGAGGGGAAGTGGGGATAGAGGAGAGTGGAGGGGGGAGAGGAGAGTGGAAAGAGGGCTGAGGATAAGGGAGTGGAGGGGGAGAGGGGAGTGGAGAGAGGGGTGAAGAGGGGAGAGGGGGGGGAGAGGGGATATAACGAATGGCTGAGAAAGCTTTTGGCTGTGGTCCTCTGAGTCCTCTCCAACCAGACACCCACTCTCACATCAAAATAATGCACTAGTGGTCCTTGTCTTCCCCAACCCACATTTCTTACAGACACTTTCACCCTGTGTGGGAGTGGAGGGAGGAGAGGAGTTGAATGGAGAGAGGAGAGGGAATAGAGGAGAGAGGGGTGGAGAGGGGGAGTGGAGAGGGGAGTGGAGAGGGGAGAGGGGGGAGTGGAGAGGGGAGAGAAGAGAGGGCAGAGGAGTGGGGAGAGAGGAGAGGTGGAAGTGGAGAGGGAGAGGGGAGAGAAAAGAGGGGGGTGGAGGGGGAGAGGGGAGTGGAGAGGAGGAGAGGGGATAGGGGAGAGGAGAGGAGGATAGGGGAGAGGGGAGTGGAGAGGAGAGGGGGAGAGGAGTGGAGAAGGGGAGAGGGGATAGGCGGAAAGGGGAGAGGGGGAGTGGAGAAGGGGAGAGGGGAGTGAAAATATGGGATAGGAGTGGAGAAGTGGAGAGGGGATAGAGGAGAGGGGGAGGTGGAGAGGGGAGTGAAGATATGGGATAGGGGAGAGGGGAGAGGGGAGAGGAGAGGGGGAAGGGGAAGTAGAGAGTGGGAGAGGGGAGTGGAGAGGGGGATAGTGGAGAAGGGGAGTGGAGAGGGGAGTGGAGAGGGGGATAGTGGAGAGGGGAGTGGAGAGGGGGATAGTGGAGAGGGGAGTGGAGAGGAGAGGGGGAGAGGAGTGGAGAAGGGGAGAGGGGATAGGGGGAAAGGGGGATAGTGGAGAGGGGAGTGGAGAAGGGGATAGGAGAGAGGAGAGGGGGAAGTGGAAGTAGAGAGTGGGAGAGGGGAGTGGAGAGGGGGAGAGGGGATAGGGGGGAGAGGGGAGTGGAGAAGGAGAGAGGGGAGAGGGGAGTGAAGATATGGGATAGGAGTGGAGAAGGGGAGAGGGGAGTGGAGAGGGGATAGAGGAGAGGGGAGTGGGGAGAGGAGATAGAGGAGAGGGGAGTGGGGATAGGGGAGAGGAGAGGGGGAAGTAGAAGTAGAGAGTGGGAGAGGGGAGTGGAGAGGGGGATAGTGGAGAAGGGGAGAGGGGAGTGGAGAGAGGGGATGGGAGGGGAGAGGGGATTTAACGAATGCCTGAGAAAGCTTTTGGCTGTGGACCTCTGAGTCCTCTCCAACCAGACACCCACTCTCACCTCAAAATAATAATGCACTAGTGGTCTTTGTCTTTCTCTCTCTCTCTACCCCCCCCCCCCCCCCCCCCAAAGAATACACACCATAGATACAATTGTTGGCATCAAACTGAAACTTGTTATGAAGGCTGATCCCCCACCGGCAGAAATGAGTTCTGCCTTCCAAGATCAAGAGCCAGGAAATACCTCCCGTTAAAGTTCGTCTTTTTAACTCCCCTGAGATTTAATAGAACAACTAATGGCTCCAGCACCGGGTCGTGTTTCCGTGCCCCCTCACTCGCATCAACACACACACACACACACACACACACACACACACACTGGATGGCTCCCCAGACCTGTGGTTTAAACACACACACTCCACAATACGGCCTTGCCTGGCTCCCCTCTCTGACTCTGGTTTAATCATGAGAGTAAATTGGTTGGGTGGAAAAATGATTTGTGGACTCGGGGCATAATGTGCGAGCCATTTTGCCTCATTATGCTGTGATCTGAAAGGTTGTGGAATTGAAACCAGCATGAGGGATGGGGCTTCCAGGGGCTCAGAGAACAACCAGCATGAGGGATGGGGCTTCCAGGGGCTCAGAGAACAACCAGCATGAGGGATGGGGCTTCCAGGGGCTCAGAGAACAACCAGCATCAGTGATGGGGCTTCCAGGGGCTCAGAGAACAACCAGCATCAGTGATGGGGCTTCCAGGGGCTCAGAGAACAACCAGCATCAGTGATGGGGCTTCCAGGGGCTCAGAGAACAACCAGCATCAGTGATGGGGCTTCCAGGGGCTCAGAGAACAACCAGCATCAGTGATGGGGCTTCCAGGGGCACAGAGAACAACCAGCATCAGTGATGGGGCTTCCAGGGGCTCAGAGAACAACCAGCTTGAGGGATGGGGCTTCCAGGGGCTCAGAGAACAACCAGCATCAGTGATGGGGCTTCCAGTGGCACAGAGAACAACCAGCATGGGGGATGGGGCTTCCAGTGGCACAGAGAACAACCAGCATCAGTGATGGGGCTTCAGGGGCTCAGAGAACAACCAGCATCAGTGATGGGGCTTCCATGGGCTCAGAGAACAACCAGCATGAGGGATGGGGCTTCCAGTGGCACAGAGAACAACCAGCATCAGTGATGGGGCTTCCAGGGGCACAGAGAACAACCAGCATCAGTGATGGGGCTTCCAGTGGCTCAGAGAACAACCAGCATCAGTGATGGGGCTTCCAGTGGCACAGAGAACAACCAGCATCAGTGATGGGGCTTCCAGTGGCTCAGAGAACAACCCGCATCAGTGATGGGGCTTCCAGTGGCACAGAGAACAACCAGCATCAGTGATGGGGCTTCCAGTGGCACAGAGAACAACCAGCATCAGTGATGGGGCTTCCAGTGGCACAGAGAACAACCAGCATCAGTGATGGGGCTTCCAGTGGCACAGAGAACAACCAGCATCAGTGATGGGGCTTCCAGTGGCTCAGAGAACAACCAGCATCAGTGATGGGGCTTCCAGTGGCACAGAGAACAACCAGCATCAGTGATGGGGCTTCCAGTGGCTCAGAGAACAACCAGCATCAGTGATGGGGCTTCCAGTGGCACAGAGAACAACCAGCATGGGGGATGGGGCTTCCAGTGGCACAGAGAACAACCAGCATCAGTGATGGGGCTTCCAGGGGCACAGAGAACAACCAGCATCAGTGATGGGGCTTCCAGTGGCTCAGAGAACAACCAGCATGAGGGATGGGGCTTCCAGTGGCACAGAGAACAACCAGCATCAGTGATGGGGCTTCCAGGGGCACAGAGAACAACCAGCATCAGTGATGGGGCTTCCAGTGGCTCAGAGAACAACCAGCATCAGTGATGGGGCTTCCAGTGGCTCAGAGAACAACCAGCATGAGGGATGGGGCTTCCAGTGGCTCAGAGAACAACCAGCATCCGTGATGGGGCTTCCAGTGGCTCAGAGAACAACCAGCATGAGGGATGGGGCTTCCAGTGGCACAGAGAACAACCAGCATCAGTGATGGGGCTTCCAGGGGCACAGAGAACAACCAGCATCAGTGATGGGGCTTCCAGGGGCACAGAGAACAACCAGCATCAGTGATGGGGCTTCCAGTGGCTCAGAGAACAACCAGCATGAGGGATGGGGCTTCCAGTGGCACAGAGAACAACCAGCATCAGTGATGGGGCTTCCAGGGGCACAGAGAACAAAATACTGTATACGGCCTACGAGCTGGCTCCACATTTTTCACAGAGAATACACTAGCAGAATAGCACATTATTTTCTCTCTCTCTCTCTCTCTCTCTCTCTCTCTCTCTCTCTCTCTCTCTCTCTCTCGCTCTCTCTCGCCCTTCCTTTTAATCTAATCTGGTGGTTCCACTGTTAAACCTTTCGCAGTGTAATTAAAGTAGGTGTTTGTTATACTAAATTAGAGTGAATTAATGCATGCACTTGCACATGTGATTTCCCCTCCACCGTTGGTCGCCACTGCTGTTGGCCTCCAGCTGTGTTAAGAGAGGAGACTGGAAATGTGGCTTTGGTTTCTGCTATTGGACTTCACACATTTACATGGACACACACGCACAGTACGCACACAGTACACACACATACAACCACAGTACACACACATACAACCACAGGACAACCATAGTACAGTACACCATAGTACACCACAGTACACACACATACAACCACAGTACGCACACATACAACCACAGTACACACACATACAACCACAGTACAACTACAGTACAACCAACCACATACAACCACAGTACACACACATACAACCACAGTACACACATATACAACCACAGTACAACCACATACAACCACAGTACAACCACAGTACACACACATACAACCACATACAACCACAGTATAATCACAGTACAACCACAGTACAACTACAGTACACACATATACAACCACAGTACAACCACATACAACCACAGTAAAACCACAGTACAACCACAGTACAACCACAGTACAACCAACCACATACAACCACATACAACCACAGTATAACCACATACAACCACAGTATAATCGGAGTACAACCACAGTATAACCACATACAACCACAGTACAACCACAGTATAACCTCAGTATAAACACATACAACCACAGTATAACCACATACAACCACAGTACAACCACAGTATAACCTCAGTATAAACACATACAACCACAGTATAACCACATACAACCACAGTACAACCACAGTATAACCACATACAACCACAGTACAATCACAGTATAACCTCAGTATAACCACATACAACCACAGTACAATCACAGTATAACCTCAGTATAAACACATACAACCACAGTACAATCACAGTATAACCTCAGTATAACCACATACAACCACAGTACAACCACAGTATAACCTCAGTATAACCACATACAACCACAGTACAACCACAGTACAACCAGAGCAGCTTGTGATGCTTTGTGATGAAAAGAAGAGGCCTAAACTGAGAAGACAGGGCACATGTAGAAACGAGGAGGACTCCCTCGGGATTAGGGCTTCTGTATTTCTCACTGTAAAAAAGACATTAACATGGTGCCTGTAACATACAGGGCTCTGTCTGATGAGACCAACATGACCACGTGTTTATGCTGACTGATGCTGAAGAAGGCTTTGTGGCTGAAACACCACCTCCTTGAGATTACAGCAGCTGGAAAGTAATGACTCTTGTTTCCTCCGAGTGCCAGACATCTTTATTCACCCACACTGCACTGTGGTCATAGAGGCTTCTTTCATGAACTGGCAGATTCACGATATGAACATACATGTACATCCTGTGTAACCTTTGACCTGTGGTGCCCTGTGTGGATCAGAGGAAAGCTCTGGGGCGAAGGCTGCCCTGTAAGATTAAGGTCATTGCTTTTCAATTAGGAAAATTTGAATTTCAGTTTAGGCCTACTTCCTGAACTTCCTGAACTGACTAAATTGAAATGGAATTGACCCCAACCCTGCTGCGCTATAGCCCTCTCTTAGTCCTTCCTCCTGCAGCATGTTAGAACACGCTAGCCCTCTCTTAGTCCTTCCTCCTGCAGCAGGCTAGAACAAGCTAGCCCTCTCTTAGTCCTTCCTCCTGCTGCATGCTAGAACAAGCTAGCCCTCTCTTAGTCCTTCCTCCTGCTGCAGGCTAGAACAAGCTAGCCCTCTCTTAGTCCTTCCTCCTGCTGCAGGCTAGAACACGCTAGCCCTCTCTTAGTCCTTCCTCCTGCTGCAGGCTAGAACAAGCTAGCCCTCTCTTAGTCCTTCCTCCTGCTGCAGGCTAGAGCACGCTAGCCCTCTCTTAGTCCTTCCTCCTGCTGCAGGCTAGAACACGCTAGCCCTCTCTTAGTCCTTCCTCCTGCTGCAGGCTAGAACAAGCTAGCCCTCTCTTAGTCCTTCCTCCTGCTGCAGACGTTGATCAATGAGATTTCAAACTTTATTCATCCACTCAAAATGACAACCAGAAGTTTGTTGAATTCCCAGGTTTTCAACCAAGGATAAGTATCTTTTGTGCCACTGATTTACTCCAGTTTTGATTCCAGTTAGTCTACAAATGAATAATTGATATGTTGATGTTCACGTCTCCATCTCAACCAAGACTCAAAGGTAAAGAATAGGACTAAATCAAATCAAACTTTATTTAAAGTGACTAGATTTAGTTATATTCTTTAACTTACATTTTTGGTTGAGATGGAGACGTGAATCCAACATATGAATGATTCACTTGTTGACAAACTGTGATTAAAGCCAGATAAATCTATTTCAAATGTTGACATTTGGTTGCATTGACAACCAAACACAATTCAATATCCAGTTTGTCTACAAATGAATAATTGATATATTAGAGTCATGTCTCCAACTCAACCAAAAATCTAAGTAAAACAATAGGATAAAATCTAATCTAATCACACTTTAAATGCACCTTAAATAAAGTTTTATTTGATTTAGTCCAATTCTTTAATTAGATTGTTGGTTGTGATGGAAACGTGAATCGAACATATTAATACTTTACTTGTAGATTGCATTTGGAATGAACCAAATCTTGCGCATTGGTAGTAGTCAGTATCAAAGCTAAGCTAGGTCGGGCTTGATTAAAACCTTGGATGGGAGACCAAATTAATAGCTGTAGTTAGATCAGCTCTCCAGTAGGAGGTGCTGTAGGTAGATCAGCTCTCCAGTAGGAGGTGCTGTAGGTAGATCAGCTCTCCAGTAGGAGGTGCTGTAGGTAGATCAGCTCTCCAGTAGGAGGTGCTGCCCAGCCTATTATTTTTTCTGATAGTCTATATAACTTTGAAGATGTGACATTGTTTCAAAGGTAGAAATTAAACATATTTTATACAAGGTATGTTTATGTTGAACATTTGATACAAAGATGATCATCCTGTGGTTGAAATTTCACCCTCAACAGTTTAAGTTGACTTAAAAAAAAATCCAATACATTTTTTACACATGGATTCCACATCACAATATGTTGACAAAATACGTTGAAACAACGTTGATTCCAGTTTGTGCTCAGTGGCTTGTGTTTTCAGAAAAAGTTAAACCATACTGAGAGTGTTAACAGTGTTTACAGTACAGCAACTCTCTTCCAATACAATAAAGAGAGGCTAGAGAAGAGAGGAGTAACTCTGAACTGCCTGACCACTCTTGGCTGCCAGTCAGGATGCTGTAATTTGTCACTGTTTGTTTGGCCTGGATTATAGCTTCATGTCAGCAGCACTTGATACCCTGGCAGAAACCACGTTGCTCAATATCACATGTCCACGGGACCTATAAAAAGTATGTGTAACCAATCCCTGCCCTTTGAGCTGATGGAGCAGAATGAGATTAAACCACCGCCCTCCGACAGACAGACAGACAGACAGGCAGACAGACAGACAGACAGACAGACAGCATGCTGAGAGTGTTTACAGGAGAAGTGTGGTTTTCTCACCCTAGAAGAAGAGTCAACCCAAAATCATCAGGTCCACTTGATTTACTATGAGAACGAGGGATGCATAAAAAAGTAAATTCCTCTGGTCTGAATTCTCCCAGGGAAGGCAAGACAAACCTCCCCTCTCCAGTCTCTCTCTATCCCTGGTTGAAAGTATCCTGGCTGGGCTCAGAAGATTGAGGTTTCCCCTGCAGTGTGGAGCCCACAAAGGCTCACTCTATTCAGGATCAAAGCACAGACTGTCTGGGCGCTTCATGGGCCCAGTCTGGAAACTAGAAAAACGACCCTCTTGTTGTTGTCGGATTCCTCACATGAAGAAAGACACTGCTGCTCTAACAACATCTATTCAACAGTCTTTGCCGCATAATTCAAATGAACCCAGTCGTTTATAATTGTAAAAACATGGATGGTTCTCTGCAACGGTGCGTTTCTCGGTCATCCCAAACAAGATTTTAGTCAGTTAAAGTTTTGCCGGGTTTGGTATAGTCAGTCTGGACCCGGGCCCAATGTTCTCCACTGCTGACGTGACTGGGCAAATTAGTGTTAAGTCAGCAAATATATTCAAACTGCTTGTGGGACATTGAGAAGTATTAGGACTGATAGCCTTGACTGTCACAGGCACTAACCACTTCTGAAAAGGTGACAGCACATTTGGCTGCTATTTGCCAAAGAGAGAAAAAAAGATCTACAAATTTCACCATGGGGCATTTTGATCTTTAATTCATACGGGATGTGGGGAATGTACGTATATATGGGTTGTTCACATCTCAAAATAGTCTTTCTGACCTGAGAAAACACTGTATGGAACATCTCACGCCATCCCTTCTCAGACAGGAGTTCTTGTCATCACACTTTGATATGTTTCATTTCTTTCTTCTTTTTCAGGGGTCTCAGTCACTCGTCATTGACAAGCCATCCATTCATACAGAATTAGGGAGGAACAAGTCTTCACCACTTTTGTACAACCCAAACCCACTTCTGTGTAACCGACTAGCCGTACACCCTAAATATTCAATGCGACTGCTGGATGTGTTTTATGCAGACAGAACCTGACAGGCCTGAACCGATGCCAAGGTAGATATGAAAGCGAGCACTGTCTGTCTGTCAAACCCAAAGCAGGAAGTAATCAACTCCCCTTCCTCCTCAGGGCTCCAGCTGAAAGCCATTAACCTAAACAATGCCATTCTTCTACTGTGGGCTATTTAGAAACAAAATATACTTAGGAGCATTATCATAACCATTTGAGCGGTTCTAAATGATCTCTTCTTCTCTGTGCTGTGCTCATTTAGATTGCACCTTGTTCGGTTGTTGGCTTGGCTGGGAGAATGTAGTGTAACTGTGGTACTTTAAGAGATAAATGGTTCAATGTTTACATCCCAGACTTGATTATAATAGCCAACTATGATTACACATCTCTAATCCTATTATCTTTTGTTTCAGGAATATAATGAGAAACATACTCTGACAGAAAGCATTTACAAAATCTAAATTCACACAACTATTTCCGTATGGTATGCAATTATAGTACAACCTATAGTAAAGCTCGAAGGTACTTCTCAGAGTACAAACTATGCAATTATTCTGTCTTGTTCTGTGTGATCTCAAAGTAATACAGCAAGTCTAGAGGTTACATTGTACAGTTTAATGAGCATGAATACATTTTGCTACATACATCAGCGTACCATATGAAAATACTTTTTTGTTTGTTGCTGAGGCATTTTGTTTGTTGCTAAGGCAATTTGTGTGTTGCTAGGCAAAAAAAAAGTTTTTTTTGCTAAGGCATTAGTTTAGGCTACAGTCAGCACAACATACTGCATTTCAACTTAACTATACATTGACAAACCAGAAAACATGTAATGTCGTGTAAAAAAGTAATCTTCATTTAAAATCTGCAATATTACAGGCAGAGGTATATAAAAATAACACACTGGCACAAAAACAAAGCAACGTAAAATCTATATATACACCATTCTGTCTTCATTGGAGTAGTAGTGAGCGCTTGTCAGGGGGTGTGAGACGTTACAATCTTGTAATAGTGTGTCAGAATGTCTAATAACGAAGGTACTGTATACTGTCTATCAGCCAGTCAGTCCGTCCATCCGCTCGTCTGTCTGTCTACTGCATAGCGATCATCCACACAGGGACGATGGCGTCGGGGAATCCTTCTTGTTTCTCCACAGCCAGGACCTTCAGGCCGGCCTTAAAGATGATGTCCTTCATAATGTCCAGGTGACGGATGATGCTGCTGTCGATGGGATCCAGCTTGCAGCCCTTCCGGGCCATGTTGTCCTTAATGATGATAACCCCGTTGGGCCGCAGACTCTTCTTACAGCGCATCAGGAACTGCATCAGGTCCCTGTCCGTCAGGTGACCTGGAGATGGGACAGCGCAACACAAGACCCACCAATCAGAGTAA
Source organism: Oncorhynchus mykiss (assembly GCF_013265735.2). NCBI lineage: Eukaryota > Metazoa > Chordata > Actinopteri > Salmoniformes > Salmonidae > Oncorhynchus > Oncorhynchus mykiss. Next base: position 89,696,338 of record NC_048569.1, read on the forward strand.
GGGAGAGTCTGTCTGTCTGTCTGCCTGCGTCTGTCTGTCAAACTTATTTTAACTATATAGATTTTATCCACCCATACATTTTCTCTGAGATCTAGAACCTAGATTCGTCCTCCACCTCGAGTTGTCTTATATAACCTGCCCTACACAGAACGTGACAGGGCACACCCTAAGCATGACAGGGCACACCCTAAGCATGACAGGGCACACCCTAAGCATGACAGGGCTCACCAAATGAGCGTGACATGAGGAGGTCCCCTAACATGGCAATATAAACACAACCTGAAATATCCCTTCACTGAAAACTCAATGCTGGTCCCTCCTAAAATAAGACTGGAATTGGGCAGAGTTCTTCATACTCTTTTAACTGCTGTTGAGCTCTGATATCTAATGTCTGTATGTTGCTGTAATGTCAAATCAACATCAAATCAAATGTTATTGGTCACATACACATGGTTAGCAGATATTATTAAGAGTATAGCAAAATGCTTGTGCTTCTAGTTCCGACAGTGCAGCAATATCTAACAAGTAATATCTAACCATTCCACAACAAATATATAATACACACAAATCTTAGTAAGGAATGGAATAAATATAATTATTAACTGGGTGGTTCGAACCCTGAATTCTGATTGGCTGAAAGCTGTGGTATATCAGACGGTATGACAAAACGTTTATTTTTACTGCTCTAATTACGTTGGTAACCAGTTTATAATAGCAATAAGGCACCTCGGGGGTTTGTGATATATGACCAATATGCCACGGCTAAGGGCTGTCCTAGAACTCTGCGTTGTGTCGTGACTAAGAACAGCCCTTAGCCGTGGTATATTGGCCATATACCACTGAGGGCCTGAGGGGTCAGGCCTTATTGCTTAAATATATGGATGAGCAATGTCAGAGCGGCGTAGGCTAAGATGCAATAGGTAGTATGGAATACAGTACATACACTGCATGTTGCTTTAATGTGACGTTCTACATACGGAGGTACTCACACATACTGAATGTAAACAACCTCATATGGAAAAGACATAGGAGATGAGAGGTCAAAACATGAAAACTTCACAAACATGACGCACACACGCTATCAGACACAAACACACACGTAGATCAGAGAGTGAGTCTTACATGCACACCACTGCATCCAGACGACATCATATTTCCTGGAGGGAGGTGTTAGCTCCTGCAGGTTGTAACAGTAGTATGTTTCTATGCGGTCAGCGTCGTCTCCTAGGTACTCCTCATGGGCATGGAGCAGAAAGGCCTCAATCATGTCACACATCTCCATGGTCTCAAAGATGGGCAGGAGGACACCTTTAGATACCCGCCCAATCCCACAACCACAATCCAGGGCACACTTAGTGTCAGCCTTACCAGGACCCTGTTTGAAGAATGGAATGATACACAAGCATGTACACATTGGTAAATAGACACACTACAGTAATGTGACAGACATTTGAAAATCCTTCCGCACAGGAAAAGTATACACAAACATCAGGCTACCTGGCGTCCTTTGCTATGATCACAGTAATACATATTCTTTTTTTCTATACCAGATGTCTGGCCTCTGTAACCCAAAAGCCCAGAGAGCAAAAACAAGCACCATACCTCAGGGTAATGACACTATGAACTTTGACCTTACATAGAGAACAAAAAAATAACTTTTCTTGATTCATGCTCGTTTTAACTTCTTTGCATTTTGTACTCTGACCTCACTCCTCTCCCTCTCTTCCCTGAGGAATGAGGGGGGCCCCAGTCCGTGATTCGGTGAAAGATGGGGCCCGGAGGAACTCTATGGTTGTTGGAGGATGCTTCCTGGTTTGGTGAATTACTGCCATATTGCTCACATAGCTTGTTCTTCAGTTTAACCTGGCTGCATTCTACATCTCCCCACTGTGTTAGGTTTTAATGGAGTTGTCAGGATTAGAATCCAGACTCTGCACAGTAGAGTTTTAGGAGACCATGGAGTATGACTGAAACATAGTGTTCTCTTCCTCTGTCTAAGCTAAGGATGTCCTTATACAAGAGAGCAGTTGAGCAGTACATGGACCGACGTACTATAAAATGTACATGTGTCTAGTACTATGAAATGTACATGTGTCTAGTACTATGAAATGTACATGTGTCTAGTACTATGAAATGTACATGTCTCTAGTACTATGAAATGTACATGTGTCTAGTACTATGAAATGTACATGTGTCTAGTACTATGAAATGTACATGTGTCTAGTACTGTGAAATGTACATGTGTCTAGTACTGTGAAATGTACATGTGTCTAGTACTGTGAAATGTACATGTGTCTAGTACTATGAAATGTACATGTGTCTAGTACTATGAAATGTACAGGTCTCTAGTACTATGAAATGTACATGTCTCTAGTACTATGAAATGTACATGTGTCTAGTACTATGAAATGTACATGTGTCTAGTACTATGAAATGTACATGTGTCTAGTACTATGAAATGTACATGTGTCTAGTACTGTGAAATGTACATGTGTCTAGTACTGTGAAATGTACATGTGTCTAGTACTATGAAATGTAGCCAACTGTATAACGTTTCGGGTGACCCTAATCTAAGACTGTGTGTGTGTTGCAACTAAATGGAGACTATGCTGTGCAACTAAAGCTATATCTGTCATACACAGGACCTTTGCCATTGTCCATTAATTATAATCCACATAATAGTTCACATTTTCTATTGCTTCAGGATTATTTTCCTGTTGTAGCAATCTGGCTCAAATTAAGATCCTATATCTGTATATTATGTTGGCTCTAACATACAGTGGTGGAAAAATGACCTAATTGTCATACCTGAGTAAAAGTAAAGATACTGTAGCCCTTTCCTGCAGTCAAATGACATTGTTGCCTCATAGGAAGAAAGATCTTAATGTGTTTCATGATTTCATAATTAATAAACATGATTTTAAAAAGCCGCAGAAAATGCAGTGTTTCTATGTCAAACGGTTTTATCTTTCAGTCTTCTGGGATTTATATAAAGTGTAATATTAGGATGCAAACTCAAAATGTAATAAATTTCATCTCTATATCTGACATCGTACAGGTGTCTTCTTTTGTTTAAGCCCATAACAATGTGTGTTATACACATGAAGAAAAGCAGGCCCAAACCATGATGCTGCCACCACCATGTTTGACAGTGGGGATGGTGTGTTCAGTGTGATGAGCTGTGTTGCTTTTACGCCAAACATAACATTTTGCATTGTTGCCAAAAAGTTCCAACTGACCAGAGCACCTTCTTCCACATGTTTGGTGTGTCTCCCAGGTGGCTTGTGGCAAACTTTAAACGACACTTTTTACGGATATCTTTAAGAAATGGCTTTCTTCTTGCCACACTTCCATAAAGGCCAGATTTGTGCAATATACGACTGATTGTTGTCCTATGGACAGAGTCTCCCACCTCAGCTGTAGATCTCTGCAGTTCATCCAGAGTGATCATGGGCCTCTTGGCTGCATCTCTGATCAGTCTTCTCCTTGTATGAGCTGAAAGTTTAGAGGGACGGCCAGGTCTTGGTAGATTTGCAGTGGTCTGATACTCCTTCCATTTCAATATTATCGCTTGCACAGTGCTCCTTGGGATGTTTAAAGCTTGGGAAATCTTTTTGTATCCAAATCCGGCTTTAAACTTCTTCACAACAGTATCTCGGACCTGCCTGGTGTGTTCCTTGTTCTTCATGATGCTCTCTGCGCTTTTAACGGACCTCTGAGACTATCACAGTGCAGGTGCATTTATACGGAGACTTGATTACACACAGGTGGATTGTATTTATCATCATTAGTCATTTAGGTCAACATTGGATCATTCAGAGATCCTCACTGAACTTCTGGAGAGAGTTTGCTGCACTGAAAGTAAAGGGGCTGAATAATTTTGCGCGCTCAATTTTTCAGTTTTTGATTTGTTAAAAAAGTTTGAAATATCCAATAAATGTCGTTCCACTTCATGATTGTGTCCCACTTGTTGTTGATTCTTCACAAAATAATACAGTTTTATATCTTCATGTTTGAAGCCTGAAATGTGGCAAAAGGTTGCAAAGTTCAAGGGGGCGAATACTTTCGCAAGGCACTGTAAGTATCAAAAGTAAAAGTATAACTCATTTTAAATTCCTTATATTGATCACAATGTTATTTTTAAATTTACGAATAGCCAGGGGCATACTCCAACACCCAGACATAATTTACAAACAAAACATTTATGTTTAGTGAGTCCTCCAGATCAGAGGCAGTATGGATGACCAGGGATTTTGCTAAGTGTGTGTGTCACGTCCTGACCTTAGTTCCTTTTGTATGTCTCTATTTTAGGTTGGTCAGGGCGTGAGTTGGGGTGGGCATTCTATGTTTTGTTCTTGTGTTTATATTTCTATGTGTTGGGCCTGGTATGGTTCCCAATCAGAGGCAGCTGTCAATCGTTGTCTCTGATTGAGAACCATACTTAGGTAGCCTGTTTCCCCACTGTTAGTTGTGGGTAGTTGTTGTCTCTGATTGAGAACCATACTTAGGCAGCCTGTTTCCCCACGCTTGTTTGTGGGTAGTTGTTGTCTCTGATTGAGAACCATACTTAGGCAGCCTGTTTCCCCACTCTTGTTTGTGGGTAGTTGTTGTCTCTGATTGAGAACCATACTTAGGCAGCCTGTTTTCCCACTGTTAGTTGTGGGTAGTTGTTGTCTCTGATTGAGAACCATACTTAGGCAGCCTGTTTTCCCACTGTTAGTTGTGGGTAGTTGTTGTCTCTGAGAACCATACTTAGGCAGCCTGTTTCCCCACTCTTGTTTGTGGGTAGTTGTTGTCTCTGATTGAGAACCATACTTAGGCAGCCTGTTTTCCCACAGTTAGTTGTGGGTAGTTGTTGTCTCTGATTGAGAACCATACTTAGGCAGCCTGTTTCCCCACTCTTGTTTGTGGGTAGTTGTTGTCTCTGATTGAGAACCATACTTAGGCAGCCTGTTTTCCCACAGTTAGTTGTGGGTAGTTGTTGTCTCTGATTGAGAACCATACTTAGGCAGCCTGTTTCCCCACTGTTAGTTGTGGGTAGTTGTTGTCTCTGATTGAGAACCATACTTAGGTAGCCTGTTTCCCCACTCTTGTTTGTGGGTAGTTGTTGTCTCTGATTGAGAACCATACTTAGGCAGCCTGTTTTCCCACTGTTAGTTGTGGGTAGTTGTTGTCTCTGATTGAGAACCATACTTAGGCAGCCTGTTTCCCCACGCTTGTTTGTGGGTAGTTGTTGTCTCTGATTGAGAACCATACTTAGGCAGCCTGTTTCCCCACTCTTGTTTGTGGGTAGTTGTTGTCTCTGATTGAGAACCATACTTAGGCAGCCTGTTTCCCCACTCTTGTTTGTGGGTAGTTGTTGTCTCTGATTGAGAACCATACTTAGGCAGCCTGTTTTCCCACTGTTAGTTGTGGGTAGTTGTTGTCTCTGATTGAGAACCATACTTAGGCAGCCTGTTTTCCCACTGTTAGTTGTGGGTAGTTGTTGTCTCTGAGAACCATACTTAGGCAGCCTGTTTCCCCACTCTTGTTTGTGGGTAGTTGTTGTCTCTGATTGAGAACCATACTTAGGCAGCCTGTTTTCCCACAGTTAGTTGTGGGTAGTTGTTGTCTCTGATTGAGAACCATACTTAGGCAGCCTGTTTCCCCACTCTTGTTTGTGGGTAGTTGTTGTCTCTGATTGAGAACCATACTTAGGCAGCCTGTTTTCCCACTGTTAGTTGTGGGTAGTTGTTGTCTCTGATTGAGAACCATACTTAGGCAGCCTGTTTCCCCACTCTTGTTTGTGGGTAGTTGTTGTCTCTGATTGAGAACCATACTTAGGCAGCCTGTTTCCCCACTCTTGTTTGTGGGTAGTTGTTGTCTCTGATTGAGAACCATACTTAGGCAGCCTGTTTCCCCACTCTTGTTTGTGGGTAGTTGTTGTCTCTGATTGAGAACCATACTTAGGCAGCCTGTTTCCCCACTCTTGTTTGTGGGTAGTTGTTGTCTCTGATTGAGAACCATACTTAGGTAGCCTGTTTCCCCACTGTTAGTTGTGGGTAGTTGTTGTCTCTGATTGAGAACCATACTTAGGCAGCCTGTTTCCCCACTCTTGTTTGTGGGTAGTTGTTGTCTCTGATTGAGAACCATACTTAGGCAGCCTGTTTCCCCACTCTTGTTTGTGGGTAGTTGTTGTCTCTGAGAACCATACTTAGGCAGCCTGTTTCCCCACTGTTAGTTGTGGGTAGTTGTTGTCTCTGATTGAGAACCATACTTAGGCAGCCTGTTTCCCCACTGTTAGTTGTGGGTAGTTGTTGTCTCTGATTGAGAACCATACTTAGGTAGCCTGTTTTCCCACTGTTAGTTGTGGGTAGTTGTTGTCTCTGATTGAGAACCATACTTAGGCAGCCTGTTTCCCCACACTTGTTTGTGGGTAGTTGTTGTCTCTGATTGAGAACCATACTTAGGCAGCCTGTTTCCCCACTGTTAGTTGTGGGTAGTTGTTGTCTCTGATTGAGAACCATACTTAGGTAGCCTGTTTTCCCACTGTTAGTTGTGGGTAGTTGTTGTCTCTGATTGAGAACCATACTTAGGCAGCCTGTTTCCCCACGCTTGTTTGTGGGTAGTTGTTGTCTCTGATTGAGAACCATACTTAGGCAGCCTGTTTCCCCACTGTTAGTTGTGGGTAGTTGTTGTCTCTGATTGAGAACCATACTTAGGTAGCCTGTTTCCCCACGCTTGTTTGTGGGTAGTTGTTGTCTCTGATTGAGAACCATACTTAGGCAGCCTGTTTCCCCACTGTTAGTTGTGGGTAGTTGTTGTCTCTGATTGAGAACCATACTTAGGCAGCCTGTTTTCCCACTGTTAGTTGTGGGTAGTTGTTGTCTCTGATGGAGAACCATACTTAGGTAGCCTGTTTCCCCACTCTTGTTTGTGGGTAGTTGTTGTCTCTGATTGAGAACCATACTTAGGTAGCCTGTTTCCCCACTCTTGTTTGTGGGTAGTTGTTGTCTCTGATTGAGAACCATACTTAGGCAGCCTGTTTCCCCACTGTTAGTTGTGGGTAGTTGTTGTCTCTGATTGAGAACCATACTTAGGCAGCCTGTTTCCCCACTCTTGTTTGTGGGTAGTTGTTGTCTCTGAGAACCATACTTAGGCAGCCTGTTTCCCCACTCTTGTTTGTGGGTAGTTGTTGTCTCTGATTGAGAACCATACTTAGGCAGCCTGTTTCCCCACTGTTAGTTGTGGGTAGTTGTTGTCTCTGATTGAGAACCATACTTAGGTAGCCTGTTTCCCCACTGTTAGTTGTGGGTAGTTGTTGTCTCTGATTGAGAACCATACTTAGGCAGCCTGTTTCCCCACTGTTAGTTGTGGGTGGTTATTTTCCGTTTCAGTGTTTTCACCATACTGTTTTGGTTTTCCTTTATTCGCTTGTTTGTTTGTGTTCTGTGAAATAAATATGACCAACACTTACCACGCTGCATATTGGTCCGATATTTCCTACTCCTCCTCAGAAGAGGAAGACGACAACCGTTACAGTGTGAATTGGAACATTTTCCTGTCCTGCAAAGCATTCAAAATGTAACGAGTTCTTTTGGGTGTCAGGGAAAATGTATGGAGTAAAAAGTACATAATTTTCCTTAAGAATGTAGTGAAGTAAAAGTTGTCAAAAATATAAATAGTAAAGTACAGATACCCCAAAACAGTGCTTAAGTAGTACTGTAAAGTGTTTCTACTTAAGTACTTTACACCACTGCTAACGTGTATGTTACCTAAACGCATCATTGTGAAAGTCCCCTGCTTTACCGCCCGGCGAGGAGATAAGCTATTCAAGGATATTTTTCTTGTGACTTATTAAATGTAATAAATGAAATGGCAGATTATTATAGTCTGGAATGAGTTCATAACTCTACTGGCAAGGGGAGGTGCAGTAGACAGGTATAGCCCAGATCAGAACTCTACTGGCAAGGCTTCCCTTGCAGTAGACAGGTATAGACCAGATCAGAACTCTACTGGCAAGGGGAGGTGCAGTAGACAGGTATAGACCAGATCAGAACTCTACTGCTAAGGGGAGGTGCAGTAGACAGCTATAGACCAGATCAGAACTCTACTGGCAAGGGGAGGTGCAGTAGACAGGTATAGCCCAGATCAGAACTCTACTGGCAAGGGGAGGTGCAGTAGACAGGTATAGCCCAGATCAGAACTCTACTGGCAAGGGGAGGTGCAGTAGACAGGTATAGCCCAGATCAGAACTCTACTGGCAAGGGGAGGTGCAGTAGACAGGTATAGACCAGATCAGAACTCTACTGGCAAGGGGAGGTGCAGTAGACAGGTATAGCCCAGATCAGAACTCTACAGCTAAGGGGAGGTGCAGTAGACAGGTATAGCCCAGATCAGAACTCTACTGCTAAGGGGAGGTGCAGTAGACAGCTATAGACCAGATCAGAACTCTACTGGCAAGGGGAGGTGCAGTAGACAGGTATAGCCCAGATCAGAACTCTACTGGCAAGGGGAGGTGCAGTAGACAGGTATAGACCAGATCAGAACTCTACTGCTAAGGGGAGGTGCAGTAGACAGGTATAGCCCAGATCAGAACTATACTGCTAAGGGGAGGTGCAGTAGACAGGTATAGCCCAGATCAGAACTCTACTGCTAAGGGGAGGTGCAGTAGACAGCTATAGACCAGATCAGAACTCTACTGGCAAGGGGAGGTGCAGTAGACAGCTATAGACCAGATCAGAACTCTACTGGCAAGGGGAGGTGCAGTAGACAGGTATAGCCCAGATCAGAAGTCTACTGCTAAGGGGAGGTGCAGTAGACAGGTATAGCCCAGATCAGAACTCTACTACTAAGGGGAGGTACAGTAGACAGGTATAGGCAGATCAGAACTCTACTGCTAAGGGGAGGTGCAGTAGACAGGTATAGCCCAGATCAGAACTCTACTACTACGGGGAGGTACAGTAGACAGGTATAGGCAGATCAGAACTCTACTGCTAAGGGGAGGTGCAGTAGACAGGTATAGGCAGATCAGAACTCTACTGCTAAGGGGAGGTGCAGTAGACAGGTATAGGCAGATCAGAACTCTACTGCTAAGGGGAGGTGCAGTAGACAGGTATAACCCAGATCAGAACTCTACTGGCAAGGCTTCCCTTGCAGTAGACAGGTGTGTGTGTGTGTGTGTGTGTGTAATCAATAATGAGAACTACACCAGATATGACAATCAATAATGAGAACCACACCAGATATGACTATCAATAATGAGAACCACACCAGATATGACTATCAATAATGAGAACCACACCAGATATGACTAACAATAATGAGAACCACATCAGATATGACTATCAATAATGAGAACCACACCAGATATGACTATCAATAATGAGAACCACACCAGATATGACTATCAATAATGAGAACCACACCAGATATGACTATCAATAATGAGAACCACACCAGATATGACTATCAATAATGAGAACCACACCAGATATGACTATCAATAATGAGAACCACACCAGATATGACCGTTAATAGCCTAGTTTCCATGTAACACAAATCCCCATTCATGTAAGTACAGCACACACACACAGACACGCACACACGTTGACCCTCTCCAGTCTTGTGGACCAGGTGTAACATTAGGGATTAATGTCTGGGGCTCTGGACATGAGGGTGTTGTTACAGAGCCGGCCTGGCAGAAGGTCAAGATGACCATTAGTGACATGATGTGTTCTGGGCAGAGGTACAGCTCCCTTTGTAGATGAGAAGGGATGGACTCATGGGAGAAGGTATTTTTTATAGCAGAAAGATGATGCATTTCATGTCATAAACAGATACTGATACAAATATCAACTTGGGTTCTGTAACACACTCAGGCTCCAAGGTCACTACCACTCAGTTTTCAACCAAGTCAGATGTGTCATTTCAGTGACACATGTGTAATGTAGTGTAGACTTACAATAAACCTGCTCAGAAAGTTCCTGGAGCCTTCCAGGTCGATGTGGGAGATCTCAACGAAGTCTCCCATCATCCCCTCCTCTGACGGCTCCACGTCCTCGTAGAACTGCTGCGCCTTGTAGTAGAAGTACTTCTCCCCTTTGATTTTCTCGCAGGTCACTGCGAAGAGCTTGACTGTGGGATACACACACACACAACTGATTGACCTTTTCCCATGGCCATAGTCAAGTGCCATTGTCATGTTATGTCCGTGTGAATAACACTCTTCACCACACTACTGGGGAAGAGGACAAAGTCACGCAGGAGGAACAGGTGTGCTGAAGAACAGAACAGGACACTGGATCACTAACTATGGATAAGAGCTGATGATCTGCCCGAGAGACGCATGACGATAATTTGATTATAAGTCTAAAAATAAGGGTGTTTTCCAACCGCATGATCAGCTGTGGTATGGAGTAAGAGGACTACAGGTATGTGATGTAAACAATATATACGTTGGGACTGTATGCACCCAATGCTTTGATTATAAACTTTTACTGTTCATTTTGGTATTCAAGCGCATAACCTTTGACACTGGGGTTCTACTTTTTTCTCACCAGTTAGTAAAATTATTCTATATGTTTCTATTTGTTTTGTAGGTCTTGTTGAGTACAGTATTTCCAGTGAGAGGGACCTTTGGTTAAAACTAGAAGAATCGGAAGACATTTCTCTGGGCTTAGGCGACAGGTGGGTGTCAGGGTGTGGGTCGGGGGAGGGCCGATGCATTTGTCAGCTGGAAACGTGTCACGGCAAAATTTAGGGCAAGATGATGCAACAATCGCACTCGCAGAGTCCCTGATGTCATTATAAAGTAATTTGCTTCCAATTGGACGCACGCCACAATGCTAAAAGGCACCCGACAGGGAAGAGGTCCAGGAGTGGGATTTTCACGGTCACCTCCAGACAATCAGAGGTTAAAACCAAGGAGAAGAAGACAATGAGAGGTTAAAACCAAGGAGAAGAAGACAGAGGTTAAAACCAAGGAGAGGAAGACAGAGCTTAAAACCAAGGAGAGGAAGACAGAGGTTAAAACCAAGGAGAGGAAGACAGAGGTTAAAACCAAGGAGAAGAAGACAATCAGAGGTTAAAACCAAGGAGAAGAAGACAGAGGTTAAAACCAAGGAGAGGAAGACAGAGGTTAAAACCAAGGAGAGGAAGACAGAGGTTAAAACCAAGGAGAAGAAGACAATGAGAGGTTAAAACCAAGGAGAAGAAGACAGAGGTTAAAACCAAGGAGAGGAAGACAGAGGTTAAAACCAAGGGGAAGAAGACAATGAGAGGTTAAAACCAAGGAGAGGAAGACAGAGGTTAAAACCAAGGAGAAGAAGACAGAGGTTAAAACGAAGGGGAAGAAGACAGAGGTTAAAACCAAGGAGAGGAAGACAGAGGTTAAAACCAAGGAGAAGAAGACAATGAGAGGTTAAAACCAAGGAGAAGAAGACAGAGGTTAAAACCAAGGAGAAGAAGACAGAGGTTAAAACCAAGGAGAAGAAGACAGAGGTTAAAACCAAGGGGAAGAAGACAGAGGTTAAAACCAAGGAGAGGAAGACAGAGGTTAAAACCAAGGAGAAGAAGACAATGAGAGGTTAAAACCAAGGAGAGGAAGACAGAGGTTAAAACCAAGGGGAAGAAGACAGAGGTTAAAACCAAGGGGAGGAAGACAGAGGTTAAAACCAAGGAGAAGAAGACAATGAGAGGTTAAAACCAAGGGGAAGAAGACAGAGGTTAAAACCAAGGAGAGGAAGACAATGAGAGGTTAAAACCAAGGAGAGGAAGACAGAGGTTAAAACCAAGGAGAAGAAGACAGAGGTTAAAACCAAGGGGAAGAAGACAGAGGTTAAAACCAAGGGGAAGAAGACAGAGGTTAAAACCAAGGAGAGGAAGACAGAGGTTAAAACCAAGGAGAAGAAGACAATGAGAGGTTAAAACCAAGGAGAGGAAGACAGAGGTTAAAACCAAGGAGAGGAAGACAGAGGTTAAAACCAAGGAGAGGAAGACAGAGCTTAAAACCAAGGAGAGGAAGACAGAGGTTAAAACCAAGGAGAGGAAGACAGAGGTTAAAACCAAGGAGAAGAAGACAATCAGAGGTTAAAACCAAGGAGAAGAAGACAGAGGTTAAAACCAAGGAGAGGAAGACAGAGGTTAAAACCAAGGGGAAGAAGACAATGAGAGGTTAAAACCAAGGAGAGGAAGACAGAGGTTAAAACCAAGGAGAAGAAGACAATGAGAGGTTAAAACCAAGGAGAAGAAGACAGAGGTTAAAACCAAGGAGAAGAAGACAGAGGTTAAAACCAAGGAGAAGAAGACAGAGGTTAAAACCAAGGGGAAGAAGACAGAGGTTAAAACCAAGGAGAGGAAGACAGAGGTTAAAACCAAGGAGAAGAAGACAATGAGAGGTTAAAACCAAGGAGAGGAAGACAGAGGTTAAAACCAAGGGGAAGAAGACAGAGGTTAAAACCAAGGAGAGGAAGACAGAGGTTAAAACCAAGGAGAAGAAGACAATGAGAGGTTAAAACCAAGGGGAAGAAGACAGAGGTTAAAACCAAGGAGAGGAAGACAATGAGAGGTTAAAACCAAGGAGAGGAAGACAGAGGTTAAAACCAAGGAGAAGAAGACAGATGTTAAAACCAAGGGGAAGAAGACAGAGGTTAAAACCAAGGGGAAGAAGACAGAGGTTAAAACCAAGGAGAGGAAGGCAGAGGTTAAAACCAAGGAGAAGAAGACAATGAGAGGTTAAAACCAAGGAGAAGAAGACAATGAGAGGTTAAAACCAAGGAGAAGAAGACAATGAGAGGTTAAAACCAAGGAGAAGAAGACAATGAGAGGTTAAAACCAAGGATAAGAAGACAATCAGAGGTTAAAACCAAGGAGAATAAGACAATGAGAGGTTAAAACCAAGGAGAAGAAGACAATGAGAGGTTAAAACCAAGGAGAAGAAGACAATGAGAGGTTAAAACCAAGGAGAAGAAGACAATGAGAGGTTAAAACCAAGGAGAAGAAGACAATGAGAGGTTAAAACCAAGGAGAAAAAGACAATGAGAGGTTAAAACCAAGGAGAAGAAGACAATGAGAGGTTAAAACCAAGGAGAAGAAGACAATGAGAGGTTAAAACCAAGGAGAAGAAGACAATGAGAGGTTAAAACCAAGGAGAAGAAGACAATGAGAGGTTAAAACCAAGGAGAAGAAGACAATGAGAGGTTAAAACCAAGGAGAAGAAGACAATGAGAGGTTAAAACCAAGGAGAATAAGACAATGAGAGGTGAAAACCAAGGAGAAGAAGACAGAGGTTAAAACCAAGGGGAAGAAGACAATGAGAGGTTAAAACCAAGGAGAAGAAGACAATGAGAGGTTAAAACCAAGGAGCAGAAGACAATGAGAGGTTAAAACCAAGGATAAGAAGACAATCAGAGGTTAAAACCAAGGAGAATAAGACAATGAGAGGTTAAAACCAAGGAGAGGAAGACAGAGGTTAAAACCAAGGGGAAGAAGACAATGAGAGGTTAAAACCAAGGAGAAGAAGACAATGAGAGGTTAAAACCAAGGAGAAGAAGACAATGAGAGGTTAAAACCAAGGAGAGGAAGACAGAGGTTAAAACCAAGGAGAAGAAGACAATGAGAGGTTAAAACCAAGGAGAAGAAGACAATGAGAGGTTAAAACCAAGGAGAAGAAGACAATGAGAGGTTAAAACCAAGGAGAAGAAGACAATGAGAGGTTAAAACCAAGGAGAAGAAGACAATGGGAGGTTAAAACCAAGGAGAGGAAGACAGAGGTTAAAACCAAGGGGAAGAAGACAATGAGAGGTTAAAACCAAGGAGAAGAAGACAGAGGTTAAAACCAAGGGGAAGAAGACAATCAGAGTATCGAACCAAACATGTCAAGAACTTCCAAGACGCCTCAAGTCAGGTGTTCACTTGGCCGAGTAATGTTTGAAGGTCACAAGGCATCAGATGGTATTCTGATACAGTATTGGTGTGCACACTCGGGACGCTTACAGGAGAGAGGGATAAGTAGACAGGTATAGCCCAGATCAGAACTCTACTGGCAAGGGGAGGTGCAGTAGACAGGTATAGACCAGATCAGAACTCTACTGCTAAGGGGAGGTGCAGTAGACAGGTATAGCCCAGATCAGAACTATACTGCTAAGGGGAGGTGCAGTAGACAGGTATAGCCCAGATCAGAACTCTACTGCTAAGGGGAGGTGCAGTAGACAGCTATAGACCAGATCAGAACTCTACTGGCAAGGGGAGGTGCAGTAGACAGCTATAGACCAGATCAGAACTCTACTGGCAAGGGGAGGTGCAGTAGACAGGTATAGCCCAGATCAGAAGTCTACTGCTAAGGGGAGGTGCAGTAGACAGGTATAGCCCAGATCAGAACTCTACTACTAAGGGGAGGTACAGTAGACAGGTATAGGCAGATCAGAACTCTACTGCTAAGGGGAGGTGCAGTAGACAGGTATAGCCCAGATCAGAACTCTACTACTACGGGGAGGTACAGTAGACAGGTATAGGCAGATCAGAACTCTACTGCTAAGGGGAGGTGCAGTAGACAGGTATAGGCAGATCAGAACTCTACTGCTAAGGGGAGGTGCAGTAGACAGGTATAGGCAGATCAGAACTCTACTGCTAAGGGGAGGTGCAGTAGACAGGTATAGGCAGATCAGAACTCTACTGCTAAGGGGAGGTGCAGTAGACAGGTATAACCCAGATCAGAACTCTACTGGCAAGGCTTCCCTTGCAGTAGACAGGTGTGTGTGTGTGTGTGTGTGTGTGTAATCAATAATGAGAACTACACCAGAAAACCAAGGAGAGGAAGACAGAGGTTAAAACCAAGGGGAAGAAGACAATGAGAGGTTAAAACCAAGGAGAAGAAGACAATGAGAGGTTAAAACCAAGGAGAAGAAGACAATGAGAGGTTAAAACCAAGGAGAGGAAGACAGAGGTTAAAACCAAGGAGAAGAAGACAATGAGAGGTTAAAACCAAGGAGAAGAAGACAATGAGAGGTTAAAACCAAGGAGAAGAAGACAATGAGAGGTTAAAACCAAGGAGAAGAAGACAATGAGAGGTTAAAACCAAGGAGAAGAAGACAATGGGAGGTTAAAACCAAGGAGAGGAAGACAGAGGTTAAAACCAAGGGGAAGAAGACAATGAGAGGTTAAAACCAAGGAGAAGAAGACAGAGGTTAAAACCAAGGGGAAGAAGACAATCAGAGTATCGAACCAAACATGTCAAGAACTTCCAAGACGCCTCAAGTCAGGTGTTCACTTGGCCGAGTAATGTTTGAAGGTCACAAGGCATCAGATGGTATTCTGATACAGTATTGGTGTGCACACTCGGGACGCCTACAGGAGAGAGGGATAAGTATAGTAACACGGTCAAGATGTCTCAGAGGACGGGAAGACTGAGTGTGAAAGGTGTCATTCTGCCAGTCAAATGCCATTTTACGGCCAACTTCCCCTATCATCACCCACAATTAGTTCACCTCATTAGTGAAGGTAAAGAGTTTCCAGACTCTGTGACCTTTCATCTGTTTGGACAAACATATCCTTCACCAAAGGACTGAATTTCAAAACCAAGAGAATGTCAGAGGTTTACACACCAATTTACATGCAATTAGGGAATTGTTTGACAAGGTAACAATGTCGTTCTGTCCCTGATTAAGGCAGTTAAACCACTGTTCCCCGGTAGGCCGTCATTGTAAATAAACATGTGTTCTTAACTGACTTGCCTAGTTAAATAAAGGTTCAATAAATAAACAAATAATGACTATGAAACTCTGACTGTCATGAATCAAACACCTCTTGACATGACACAGTGTTTACACACGTCACATGCCATTGATGGGCCTATTCCTGGACAGGTTAGTTTGACCCACTGAAATCTCCAAGAAAATTAGGAAATCAAGGGTGCAGTCATAAATTTACTCTGGCGATCATCTCCGATTTCAGAGCACTCTCGTATGATTGTGCCAGAGTGCAGAATAACTGATACAATTACGAGAGCTCAACACCCGTTAAATATGCCCGGTGTTGGTAAACGTTGTTAAAAAAAAGTCATTACATTGTTGCCAGCAGCACAGTTACGGCCACCAATGCTCTGGATAACATGAAAACAGCCTAAACAGCTCTACTAGGGCGAGTAAAATGGTCAGAGTGAGGTTGTTCTCTCAGTTGTGTCTGGGAGTAGCTAGCCAGCTAGCCAACGTTAGACAGTTAGCTTGGATGCTTGACTGCCGTAGTGAGGTCAGAACTCGAGGATCAACCCTACTCCTTGGCCAGAGTATCCAGGGTTTTCTCTGAACGCTCCGAGAGCAAAACGCTCTGAATTTACATATGCCCAGAGCGCACTCTGGTACTCCAGATTTAATTTGCGAACACACCACAAGGCCACTGGACGTACAGTACGAGTATCCTGCCTAAACAGTTAGCGCTTCTCTCTCTTTACTATATCATCATGCATTGAGATGCATAGGTTCCACCTCTTGTTTAATCATGATAAATGGTCAGGATGCTGGGATGGTCAGTATGGTTAGATGGTGGGAACATTTTCAACTGATTATAGGACCTGAAATCAGGCTACACCAAGGTGATTGTGAGAGCTATTGATTAGATGAGAGCTATGGATTAGAGTAGGTGCTTGATTGCACATTCTCTCTGTTCTAGGAGCTGGCCAGTATGGTGCCATATCAGACAGCCAGAAAGCACATAGTGTAATTGGATAATTGGTTTTATTAACGCAGGGAAGTCCCATTAACACCAGTGTCTCTCATATAGCATATTCCCACAAAGATCATTTACAGCCTACGGTACAAACTGTATCTCTGCATGCATGTAAAGACTGATTTAACCCTCAAAAGTACACACATGCTCAAACACACCCGTTCCCCCTCACTTTGCCCAGAGCCCGATGAAGGCGGTTGGTGGCGCCCCTGTCCTTACCCAGGGGGATCTGCTCCAGCAGGTACAGGAAGCTGGCGAAGAACTCCATCCTCAGGCTGTGGTGCAGATGGAAGGACAGGCTGTGGCGACACATGGACACATCTGTGTTCTTCCAGCGGTCCCGATGGGCCTGGTGGAGGGCTTGGAACTCCATGTTAGGTGGAGAGCTTGGAGACACCACTGCCCTTTTTGTATCTTCCAGGCTCATTCTTGCCTTGTCTGTATCCAGCGCAGTGTCCATCGCAGAGATTCAGTGTGCGTGAACCGGATAGTCTGTGTGTGTGTGACCTAGTGTGCCTGTGGCAGTGTCTCTGCTCGGTGTCCAGTCCAGTCCAGCGAGCGAGCAGTGTGTGTGAACCACACGGTGTGTGTGACCAAGTGTGAAGGTGTTGTTGCTTCTGCTGTTGCTTCTGCGGTGCTGCTATATCTGTGGGTCTGGGGTCCCCTGGTACCTTCTCTGGCAGCAAGGGATCGGCTGTGATCCCATCTTGGGGCAGTGCTGAAAGCTGCACCCCGGCTGCAGGCACGCAGAGTGGCATCCGAGCTTTCAACCCACAAATACCAGCAGCACACAAGATACGTTCTCCCTGCCCCTTACAGCCATATAATGTAGCAGTTATTTTTAGCAGTCTTCTCATGTTTGTATCTATGCATAGTCACAGTGTTCTTGTCTTTGGATGCCTAAGTTACAAAGTGATAGGTCTGCAAAACGTATGGTAGACCATGCATGCATTCACTCAACAACATGTGAATATTTATAGCTATTTAAAGCGTTGAATGGAGACATTTGGACTTAGCCGTGCCTATGCACACGATAAGACATGGCCGGTCTGTAAATAGTCAGACGCTGAAGCTTTGCCCTAGCCTCTCAGTTTTAGTAGTCGCTGCACTTCTGCTCCAGATATGTGTCAGGCTTATGGTTCAAGAATCTGCTTTGGTCACATGTCTCCAGGGAGATCCCCAATGCGTACGTGCCACTATGTCACTACGCTCAATCAACATTTCAGATCACAAAAAGAAGCCCTTGTGAGTGTTCACGTACTGTACACACACAAACTGTGTGGTCATCATACACAGCCTTTAACGACCTGGATGTTGATGTACCATGCTCTGTGGAGGAGACCAGAAACAGCACAAGTCTCCATGGGGTCGTTACACCTCAAGAAGCACCAGAAAGAGGATTTCAACACCGACCATCTCAGATTGTTCTGCAATTGTTTCTGTAGTTAGTAACAGTTAAGATTGGCATTCCTGAAACATTATTTTGTTTAAATATAATTAGATCTCTGAGAAATTAAGCTAATTGATTGCACCCAAATCGGCCATTTCAATTAATAGAAGTCAGATAATATTCAACAAATATAGTAGACTACCCAACATCCAATTTGGATCAAACTTCTTCCTACCAATGAGTAAGACATGAGGAAAAAAATCAAACCCACTCACGAACCCCCCACACCCGTCCCACCCCAGCAACCAATCAGTTCTCTATGTTTAAGCAACTGTATGAAGCTGGGGCTTGTAACAAAGAGATCTTCTATTGAATCTGACAATTCATCTTGATGGTTGTACAGTTGTCTCAAATAAAACTGTGAAGGATCTCGGCGTTACTCTGGACCCTGATCTCTCTTTTGACGAACATATCAAGACTGTTTCAAGGACAGCTTTTTTCCATCTATATAACATTGCAAAAATCAGAAACTTTCTGTCCAAAAATTATGCAGAAAAATTAATCCATGCTTTTGCCACTTCTAGGTTAGACTACTGCAATCACTACTGTCTACTTTCCGGCTAACCTGATAAAGTTAGAACCAAAAAATGTGATCATATTACTCCAGTGCTAGCCTCTCTACACTGGCTTCCTGTTAAGGCAAAGGCTGATTTCAAGGTTTTACTGCTAACCTACAAAGCATTACATGGGCTTACTCCTACCTATCTCTCTGATTTGGTCCTGCCGTACATACCTACACTTACGCTATGGTCACAAGATGCAGACTTCCTTATTGTTCCTAGAATTTCTCAGCAAACAGCTGGAGGCAGGGCTTTCTCCTATAGAGTTAAATTTTTATGGAATGGTCTGTCTATCCATGTGAGAGACGCAGACTCGGTCTCAACCTTTAAGTCTTTATTGAAGACTCATCTCTTCAGTAGGTCCTATGATTGAGCGTAGTCTGGCCCAGGAGTGTGAAGGTGAACGGAGCAACAAACCGCCCTTGATGTCTCTGCCTGGCCGGTTCCCCTCTCTCCACTGGGATTCTCTGCTTCAAACCCTATTCCAGGGGCTGAGTCACTGGCTTACTGGTGCTCTTCCATGCCATCCCTAGGAGGGGTGCGTCACCTGAATGGGTTGAGTCACTGACATGATCTTCCTGTCTGGGTTGGCGCCCCTCCCCCCCAGGTTGTGCCGTGGGGGAGATCTTTGTGGGCTCTACTCGGCCTTGTCTCAGGATGGTTGGTTAGAGATATCCCTCTAGTGGTGTGGGGGCTGTGCTTTGGCAAAGTGGGTGGGGTTATATCCTGCCTGTTTGGCCCTGTCCGGGGGTATCGTCGGACGGGGCCACAGTGTCTCCCGACCCCTCCTGTCTAAGCCTCCAGTATTTATGCTGCAATAGTTTGTGTCGGGGGGCTAGGGTCAGTCTGTAATATCTGGAGTATTTCTCCTGTCTTATCCGGTGTCCTGAGTGAATTTAAGTATGCTCTCTCTTTCTTTCTTTCTTTCTTTCTTTCTCTCGGACCTGAGCCCTAGGACCATTCCTCAGGACTACCTGGCCTGATGACTCCTTGCTGTCCCCAGTCCATTTGTTTGTGCTGCTGCTCCAGTTTCAACTATTCTGCCTGCAGCTATGGAACCCTGACCTGTTCACCGGACGTGCAGAAGACAGCAGGAGCGGTAGAGATACTCTGAATGATCAGCTATGAAGAGCCAACTGACATTTACTCCTGAGGTGCTGACCTGTTGCACCCTCTACAACCACTGTGATTATTATTATTCGACCATGGTGGTCATCTATGAACATTTGAACATCTTGGCCATGTTCTGTTATAATCTCCACCCGGCACAGCCAGAAGAGGACTGGACACCCCTCATAGCCTGGTTCCTCTTTAGGTTTCTTCCTAGGTTCTGGCCTTTCTAGGGAGTTTTTCCTTGCCACCATGCTTCTACACCTGCATTGCTTGCAGTTTGGCTGGGTTTCTGTACAGCACTTTGTGACATCAGCTGATGTAAGAAGGGCTTTATAAATACATTTGATTTGATTGATTGTAGTATTGTTTTTCCGTACAATGTAATAATGTCTCGAGATGTTTTTTTTCTATTCAGAGAAATTAGTAATTCCATTCGCTTGCATTATTTACCTTAAAGTAGTGTGAAAGTACCCTAGTTTGACCACTAGATGCCGGTGTTCCAACTAAGCCACCACACATCCATTTTGATGGTTTATTAAATAGATCACAACATTTCCTTTGCAACTTTGGTTAGAAAACCAATAGATTTGGCTTATTATGCAAATAAATTGTGTGGTCATCCTCACAATTTAAGCCAGTCCTCCATGAAAGTGATTCAGTTTGTCCACCTCTTAGCAACCTAATGTTTCAACCCAACTCAATCATCAAGTTTTCAGACGACACTACAGTGGTAGGCCTGGAAAATAACCTCTCACTCAACGTCAACAAAACAAAGGAGGTGATCGTGGACTTCAGGAAACAGCAGAGGGAGCACCCCCCTATACACATCGACGGGACAGTAGTGGAGGAGGTGGAACGTTTTAAGTTCCTCTGCGTAAACATCACGAACAAACTGAAATGGTCCACCCACACAGACAGCGTGGGGAAGAAGGCGCAACAGCGCCTCTTCAACCTCAGGAGGCTGAAGAAATTTGGCTTGTCATCTAAAACGCTGACAAATTTTTACAGATGCTCAATCGAGAGCATCCTGCCGGGCTGTATGCCTGGTACGGCAATTGCTCCGCCCTCAACCGCAAGGCTCTCCAGTGGGTAGTGAGGTCTGCACAAAGCATCACCGGGGGCAAACTACCTGCCCTCCGGGACACCTACAGCACCCGGATCACCAAGGACAACAACCACCTGAGCTACTGCCTGTTCACCCCGCTATCATCCGAGGGCGAGGTCAGTACAGGTGCATCAAAGCTGGGACTGAGAGGCTGAAAATCAGCTTCTATCTCAAGACTATCAGACTGTTAAACAGCCCTCACTATCACAGACAGGCTGCTGCGAATATACAGACTCAAATCTCTGGCCACTTAAATAAACTGACTTAATAAAGGTATCACGTGTCACTTTAAATGATGCCACTATAATAATGTTTACATATCCTACATTATTCATCTCATGTGTATATATACTGTATTCTACACCATCTACTGCATCTTGTCTATGCCGTTCGGCCATCGCTCATCCATATATTTATATGTATAGATTCTCATTCTTCCCTTTACATTTGTGTGTAAGGTAGTTGTTTTTTGTTAGATTTGTTAGATTACTTATTAGATTTTACTGCATGGTCGGAACTAGAAGCACAAGCATTTTACTACACTCACATTAACATCTGCTAACCATGTGTATGTGACCAATAACATTTGATTTGGTTTGATTTGAATAGTCCAATAAGTGGTAGCTTTCTCACATGAAGACGCAAAACTTTGATGGAGAAATGGGCTAGGACCTACAGTAGTACCATTACCACTGCAAAACAGTAAATGTTTGGGACGTTTACCATTGAAGAACATAACATCGAAACTGACGTAGCCTATTTTTATTTGACTAGGCAAGTCAGTTAAAGAACAAATTCGGATTTACAATGGTGGCCTTGTTCAGTGGCAGAACGACAGATTTTGACGTTGTCAGCTCGGGGATTCGATCTGGCCCAACACTCTGACCACTAGGCTTCCCGTCACTCTGATGGTTTGTTTCTTCAACAAGAATGGTCTATCAGTCAGTAATCCTGACCATTTTTGAAGGGAATAAACCACACACACACAAGGGGGCTGTTTCATGCACACAGATTAAGAGTAAAGGAAGGACAAACTTGCTTTCACGGAGGACTGGCTTGAATTGTGAGGATGATCATGAGCTAAATCTATTGGGTTTCTACCCAAAGTTGCAAAGGAAATGTTGTGATCTATTTAATAAAACACAAGATACCAGCTAAATGGATTTTTAAAAAGTGTGACGGTATAGCAGGAACAGCGACATATATTAGTCAAAACCTGATACTTCCACAAGACTTCATGGTAGATAATGACTTCGATTACTAATTTCTCTGGACAGGGGAGAAAAAAAACATCACCAGATTCACCGGGAATACATTACATAGTATGGAGAAGCAATACTCCAAGCCACAGCTTCATATTACATAAAGAACTGATACTGTATATTGGTTGTTGGGGTATAATGTGGAACTAAATTTATTGAATATTATCTGAATTCTATAATAAATCCTATGAATTTATAGTTTCGTCCAAATTGGATGTTGGGTAGTCTACTATATTTATTGAATATTATTTGAATCCGATTAATTAAAATGGCCAATTTGGGTGCAATCAATTAGCTTAATATCTCTGAGATCAAATTAAATTTCAACAAAATAATGTTTCAGGAATGCCAATCTTTCTTGTTTCTAACTACAGAAACGATTTCAGAACACTGAGATGGTGGCCCAAATGACTTGGAATGACTCCATGGCAAATCCTATGAGAATGCCTGCATGATCAACAGTATCAAAGACTCCTCCTTAAATACTCTACTACATAGATTTTACAGTAAGCTCGTGTTGCCCAGCACATAACCTTATTACAGCACATTGGGAAACTATAGCCCCTCCTTTCACTCAAACACTTCAAAACATGGATTACTTCACAGTAAAATATCTAGTGTAGCGCAATGCCCAGCACATTCTATTACAACCAGAAAACAGTTATGTGCCCGCCATGAGACGCATTCTAATTTTAGAGTGATGATATCACCCGTCACTTTGGAAGGCTAGCTTAAAATGTTGCTCTGACAAGCAAATTCACTTTTGAGTGAAAAGTGCCAATTGGGTAATACAACTTTCTGTCCCTTAAAGACATGTGCTGTCAATATTAATGACCTGTTGACTACAGACTGTATGCCAATTCAGACTGTTGAGGTGATATAGGGCTTGCAGTGTATCTCAACTATATCTCACATATTTTCTGTACCCTTCATACACTATGTGCAATCATTATTGATTATCTGTGGACTACTTTCAGACTGTTGAATTGTTATACAGTGTATCTTAAACAGGGTTGGAGGCATCCATTTCAGTGCAATAGTCACATAAGGAAATGTATATAAATAAATTAAGACATTTTAATATATTTTAGTTTACTTTAAATGAATTGTCCCTAGTACTGAGCTGTTAGGCCTAAATAATGTTTAGCCAGTGAACTCAAGGGAAAGTTCACATATTTACACCCTGACCTGTAAGGTCCATAGTCAATGTCACCTGACCCTGTGACCTTAGATACCAGACTCTTCTATTGGGACATCCATCATGTTTGCTACAGCACTATAAAAAGACAGTCTAAAACAGCCTACCAATCAATCACAACCGTGCTTCTACACTTGCATTGCTTGCTGTTTGGGGTTTTAGGCTGGGTTTCTGTACAGCACTTTGAGATATCAGCTGATGTAAGAAGGGCTATATAAATACATTTGATTTGAACAGTCTCAAGGCAGAATAGAAAAGGTTTGAAAATGGATCACTTGCTGGTTCCAAGAAAGATGGTCTCCGATTGGAAGGGTGGCAGGTAGCCTAGTGGTTAAGAGTGTTGGGCCAGTAACCGAACCGACTAGGTGAAAAATCTGTGCCCTTGAGCAAAGCACTTAAACATAATAGCTTATGTAAGTCGCTCTAGATAAGAGCATCTGCTAAATTACTCAAACGTATAATTTCAACAATTAAAATGGTTCCTGATAGGAAAGCACTAAATCAAGTCCAACAAAAGAGTGAAATTGAAGAATCTGACTATGTCATAACAGAGACCGCATGATTGATGTCATGTTGTTCCTGCATTAGGTCCCTGGGACAACACTTCTGAACACTGGACAACAGATCTGCTAAACCCATTGTACACAGTTCTCCTCCAGACCTACAGATGGCGATAGGGTGCTCTCTGGCCGACATTTCAACGTTCTATGCATTTGCCGCTTTGCATGCTGGGAAGGGAGTGTCACCCTAGCAACAGCAAGATTATAAACGATGAGAGTTCTCAATTTTGGCTAGGTAACCGTTTGACAATACAGACGTTTTGTTTACATTTACAGTGAAAGAAAATTAAATGTGAGTTTTCCATAATTTCCGAAATGGACAAACTGCAGGCAGAAGATGCACGGTACTTGAAAAGGTAACGTTAGCTAGCCAGCTGTGGCTAGAAAACAGATGCTGATGTTTTGACAATCAGCTGTGACTGATATGTGACGTCGTGGCTCATAATGTATTTTGAAATTATTATTATTATTTTTTAAATACATACTTGGTGTATTTTGAGAGCATTCTTTACAGGGACAGTTCACATTAATCAACGTTTAAGTAAAAGTGCCGGTTTTAGCCAGCCGGCTAATTTTCAACCGCAGTCCATGAGCAGGTTATTAAAAAAATTACAATAACAATACATACAAACAATGAGCACCAACAGAGCAACACAGGACAAGCTACAGACACGGAAAGCGGCAATAAACAGCTAGGGATTATGTTCACAAGTCTGATTGGTCTTTAGCCATGTCTTAATGTTTTTTGTGTAAAGGCGCGATAGGTGTTGCACTTGTGTGTGTCTGATGGCAGTGTGTTTTGAGGTATTCAAGCTTACTGTCTAGTAGTGTCTAACGATTTGGTGGTTGGAATTGAATGTTGTAAATCAAAACAGGTTTATCATCCAGATCTTCATCATCATTATCATTTGCCTGGCCATTTCTCTCCATCCATAGGAAAGTAAAACGGGGGAGTGTGGATGTCCACCCGACAGAGAAAGCCCTCGTTGTTCAGTATGAGGTGGAGGCGACTATCCTCGGCGAAATGGGGGACCCGATGGTTGGAGAACGCAAGGAGTGTCAGAAAATGTAGCTAAGCATGGGTCTAATGTAACGTTAGCGAATTACCTACGAAAATTAGATTAGCGTTGAAGTTGTTGTTTTTCCAGTCACTCTCACCTGAACAGTAAGTAGTAATGGGTCGTTCGCAAACGAACGGATCTTTTTGGTGAACGTCGGGAACCGAATTACATCGGCGAAAGAGCCGTTCATTTGGCTCCCTGATTTGCATACTGCTACTACTGCTTTTTTAGTTTTTCTGTAGATAAATTACAAATTAATTAAATCCTCAATGCATAAACAATAAATAGTGGCTAGAGCGCGTCAAATCTTGTCCACGCTAAAACAAAAAAATCAGTGCGGAATAATAAAACGTACTTTTTTTGGCAGATTATCTAATAAATTGGCCAGGTGAAAATGTATTTGAAATCGCATTTCACGATCAGGCATAATGATAGCCTACATTTTGGTCTTTACATTGAAGATGAGCAATTGTTTCATGGTTCTAGATTTTTAAGCATTTTGAACGAAGAACCGTTTGGGAGCCTGCTCTTTTATAAAATGGAGCTAAATGAGCCGGTTCACAGAAAATACTCGAATGCCCATCACTACTGAACAGGTCCAATGGGTTCTTTTATACATACCATGTTCACCACAAAGTAGAGTCCCAGGGGAAACACTGACCAAAATAGTGGTAATTTCCTACCCTGTTACATGATGCTTTAGCTTGATTTTTTTTGTGCTTGATCTGTATTTTTTTACTTTAGTTTATTTGGTAAATGTTTTCTCAACTCTGTCTTGAACTGCACTGTGGTTAAGGGCTTGTAAACATTTGATTTTGCCTTAACAAAAGATGAAGTCATTGAAAAGTTATTGGAAATAGCTTTTTTTTGTTTCTAAGAAAATTGCTCAAAATATGTATTTTCTATTCACAGCATCCGCCTTAAAAGCTTAAACGCCAACACAGACATCACCACCCTGGCTCGCAGGGTGGTGGAGGAATGCAGGCTCATTCATCCATCTAAACTTCCAGAGGTGGAACAACTGCTGTTCTACCTGCAGAACCGTAAGAAGCCAGGTAATGGTTACATCATGGTAATGCCTGGTCCTGACAGGCTGCAGTTGCAGGCTGAATGACTCATTATGCAAATACATGTTCATCATGCTGACTAGTGTCTTTGCTGTGCTGTCCTGCACCTCACAGACAAACAAGAGAAACATTCGCCCAGAGACCTCACACCATTTGAGGGGATGGAGGTAAGGAGAGCGTCAAATATCTGTGTGTGTGTGTGACAGTGTGTGTGTGTGTGACAGTGTGTGTCCATTTCTGTGTATTTGATACCATGATTCATTGCATTATTTCTGTGTTATTAATCCTCCTCATTCCTCACCCATACTGTATCTGGGTTGTTGTCAGCTGGATGAGGAGGCCAACATCAACTGCATAGATGACTATGTGGAGCTGCTGTATGAAGACATCCCAGAGAAGGTCAGGGGAGCCACCCTCATTCTCCACCTCGCCCGCAACCCTGACAACCTGGAAGAGCTCCTGCAGAATGGTACGCTCCTTCCTTGAGTTCCTTCCTCATCTGTCACATTGGTATGCCCCAGAGTAATCATCTGCTCTATGGACTGGGCATTTTAGAGAATGTCTGTGTTCGAGTATTTTCATGAAAGTAATTTTGAGTACTCGAATACTCTCATATAAGCGTGAAACCAGGCTGAAGGCAAAACGTTTGCGGTATGCTATTTGTTGTTCCAATTACTGGTTATACTCGAGTACTTGCACCCATCCCTACTCTGCTCTGCTGGGTGTATGAAAGCTATACAGGCCAGATGCTAGCCAAACTCTAGTGTTATTGGTTGATATAATCCATTCTCTCAGCCAGCAGCCCATCCCATTCATAAGAAAAACACAGCCAAGCCCTTCCTATTCCCTTCCCTGATGACAGAGCTGTTTTCTCTCACAACAGCACAAGGCCATCATCCATTACAACTGTCAGAAGATGCATGGCTTCATTTGTAACTGTCAATATGCATCACGGGTTCACTTTGTCATAACGCATCAAGTGGTCAGATGTTGATAATGGTAGAACTGTGAGACCTGGGGTCAGTGAGGAAAGAGGAGAGGACCAGGGGAAATGGAACAACGTGATATGTGTCTTTACAATGAAGGTCACCCATAGCTCAAAGCCATGTGAGCCTGGAACCCCTTACATTCACCCAGGTTCCTTACCTTAACCTCCAACCCCAACCTGACTGTCATCTCTAATTGACTCTTTCCATCACCCCTACTCCATACTTCCCTTCCCAATCCTAACAGTCTGTCCATTTCCTTCAAATAATCCCTTCCCCACTTCCTCGATCACTTCCCTCTCGCCTTGCCACCCCCCCCAATATTTCCACCCTCCCCCCTGACCTGACTGTGTGTCTGCTCCTCGTCAGAAACTGCCTTGGGAGCTCTGGCCAGAGTCCTGAGGGAGGACTGGAAACAGAGCGTTGACATGGCAACTACCATTATCTACGTCTTCTTCTGCTTCTCCAGGTACACAATTCCCTCTCTTTCTTCCCTCTCTTTCTTCCCTCTCTTTCTTCCCTCTCTCTCTCTCTCTCTTGTTCTGACAGAAGTCACACAACTATGACAACATAGACCAAAACCTTACTTTCCAACCAGGGGTTTCAGGAAACATTAAAATTACCCTTGAAAGGATGATATATAAACTACTTGTCAAGAGCGATTTGAATTGTGAGCGGATCTAAGCTGTTCTGAAAACTGATAGTCATTCTTGATCTCGCTTCATGGCAGTGCTATGCTGTTGGGGTTTTACAATGATCTGGTTTGTGTCTGGCTGATTATGAGTAGGAGATAAGAGATACTGTTGGACTCAATGCTTTATAAGGTTTTATTTTGGCACAACCTTTTTGGACTAAGCTCTCAGGAGATGGGATCATTTCAATCTGAGCTCCCGATTGTGGTCCAAATAGGTGTTGCATGATGATGAACGATGTGCACTTTTGAATAAGTGGAAGCCTTGTAAACCTTTCCTCTTCCCATCCCCAGTTTCTCCCAGTTTCATGGGCTAGTGACCCACTATAAGATCGGAGCCCTCTGTATGAACATCACTGAACACGAGCTGAAGAGGTACGACCTCTGGCAGGATGAACTGCAGAAGAAGAAGAAGGCTTATATCCTTCAGCTAAGGTCAAAGGTCACAAGAGAGATGTTACAATACCTTGCTGCTTCACAGAGGGTCAACACCTCAGGGTCTCTGCTGTCCTCAGTGTTGGCATATCTCTTCATTTTAATCATAATGTCATAGTATAGAAGGAAAGACAATGGATAGTTGTTATTTTTTGGATGTTGTAATAGACTGATATAAAACATGTGACTATATCAGTTCTCTATGGTGAGTTGATTGGATCAGTGTAGCAGCAGTACTCCTTCCTTACCTGTTTTCACATGAAGAGGATCCTGACAACCAGAATGTGAAGAAGGAACATGAGAAAGCCTTGAAGAAATACCAGGGCCTCCTGAGCAAGCAGGAGCAGCTTCTACGAGGTACAGTAAAAGTGGTACATTACCATGCCTAGCAGAAGGCCAGTGATGTGTTGAGCAGAAGGCCAGTGATGTGTTGAGCAGAAGGCCAGTGATGTGTTGAGCAGAAGGCCAGTGATGTGTTGAGCAGAAGGCCAGTGATGTGTTGAGCAGAAGGCCAGTGATGTGTTGAGCAGAAGGCCAGTGATGTGTTGAGCAGAAGGCCAGTGATGTGTTGAGCAGAAGGCCAGTGATGTGTTGAGCAGAAGGCCAGTGATGTGTTGAGCAGAAGGCTAGTGATGTGTTGAGCAGAAGGCCAGTGATGTGAAGGCCAGTGATGTGTTGCGCAGAAGGCCAGTGACGTGTTGAGCAGAAGGCTAGCGACGTGAAGGCCAGTGACGTGTTGAGCAGAAGGCTAGTGACGTGTTGAGCAGAAGGCCAGTGATGTGTTGAGCAGAAGGCCAGTGACGTGTTGAGCAGAAGGCTAGTGATGTGTTGAGCAGAAGGCCAGTGACGTGTTGAGCAGAAGGCCAGTGATGTGAAGGCCAGTGACGTGTTGAGCAGAAGGCTAGTGATGTGTTGAGCAGAAGGCCAGTGATGTGAAGGCCAGTGACGTGTTGAGCAGAAGGCTAGTGACGTGTTGAGCAGAAGGCCAGTGATGTGAAGGCCAGTGACGTGCTGAGCAGAAGGCCAGTGACGTGCTGAGCAGAAGGCCAGCAACGTGCTGAGCAGAAGGCCAGCGACGTGCTGAGCAGAAGGCCAGCGACGTGCTGAGCAGAAGGCCAGCGACGTGCTGAGCAGAAGGCCAGCGACGTGCTGAGCAGAAGGCCAGCGCTGTGCTGAGCAGAAGGCCAGCGACGTGCTGAGCAGAAGGCCAGCGACGCGCTGAGCAGAAGGCCAGCGACGCGCTGAGCAGAAGGCCAGCGACGCGTTGAGCAGAAGGCCAGCGATGTGAAGGCCAGCGACGTGCTGAGCAGAAGGCCAGCGACGCGTTGAGCAGAAGGCCAGCGACGCGTTGAGCAGAAGGCCAGCGACGCGTTGAGCAGAAGGCCAGCGACGCGTTGAGCAGAAGGCCAGCGACGCGTTGAGCAGAAGGCCAGCGACGCGTTGAGCAGAAGCCCAGCGACGCGTTGAGCAGAAGGCCAGCGATGTGAAGGCCAGCGACGTGTTGAGCAGAAGGCCAGCGACGTGCTGAGCAGAAGGCCAGCGACGTGCTGAGCAGAAGGCCAGCGACGTGCTGAGAAGAAGGCCAGCGACGTGCTGAGCAGAAGGCCAGCGACGTGCTGAGCAGAAGGCCAGCGAAGTGCTGAGCAGAAGGCCAGCGACGTGTTGAGCAGAAGGCCAGCGACGTGAAGGCCAGCGACGTGTTGAGCAGAAGGCCAGCGACGTGTTGAGCAGAAGGCCAGCGACGTGTTGAGCAGAAGGCCAGCGACGTGTTGAGCAGAAGGCCAGCGACGTGTTGAGCAGAAGGCCAGCGACGCGCTGAGCAGAAGGCAGCGACGCGCTGAGCAGAAGGCCAGCGACGCGTTGAGCAGAAGGCCAGCGACGTGCTGAGCAGAAGGCAGCGACGCGCTGAGCAGAAGGCCAGCGACGCGCTGAGCAGAAGGCCAGCGACGCGTTGAGCAGAAGGCCAGCGACGCGTTGAGCAGAAGGCCAGCGACGCGTTGAGCAGAAGGCCAGCGACGCGTTGAGCAGAAGGCCAGCGACGCGCTGAGCAGAAGGCCAGCGACGCGCTGAGCAGAAGGCCAGCGACGCGCTGAGCAGAAGGCCAGCGACGCGCTGAGCAGAAGGCCAGCGACGTGAAGGCCAGCGACGTGTTGAGCAGAAGGCCAGCGACGTGTTGAGCAGAAGGCCAGCGACGTGTTGAGCAGAAGGCAGGGACGCGCTGAGCAGAAGGCCAGCGACGTGCTGAGCAGAAGGCCAGCGACGTGCTGAGCAGAAGGCCAGCGACGTGCTGAGCAGAAGGCCAGCGACGTGTTGAGCAGAAGGCCAACGACGTGTTGAGCAGAAGGCCAGCGACGTGAAGGCCAGCGACGTGTTGAGCAGAAGGCCAGCGACGTATTGAGCAGAAGGCCAGCGACGTGTTGAGCAGAAGGCCAGCGACGCGTTGAGCAGAAGGCCAGCGACGCGCTGAGCAGAAGGCCAGCGACGCACTGAGCAGAAGGCCAGCGATGCGCTGAGCAGAAGGCCAGCGACGCGCTGAGCAGAAGGCCAGCGACGCGCTGAGCAGAAGGCCAGCGACGCGTTGAGCAGAAGGCCAGCGACGCGACGCGCTGAGCAGAAGGCCAGCGACGCGTTGAGCAGAAGGCCAGCGACGCATTGAGCAGAAGGCCAGCGACGTGTTGAGCAGCACTGTTAGTGCTTGATAATGCAATGATGTAATAAGCAATAATATTACAATTAATAACATAGTGATTACATTGCATTGTATATTTGGTATATCAGTTATTACATGGTAATAACATGGTGATAACATGACAATATTACATGGTATAACTTCCTTTTACAAGTATTATTATGATAATAACATGGTGATTATGTGATAGTATTACATAGTATTCTACATATTTTTTTACATTTACATTATTACATAGTATATTATTATTTAAAAAATGTTTGCATTGGTTATAATAATAATTCTCAAGTCCCAAGTCCTCTCCCTGTGCTCCCCAGTGGCTCTGTACCTGTTGTTAAACCTGGCTGAGGACACACGCACAGAGCTGAAAATGAGGAACAAGAACATCGTCCACATGCTGGTGAAGACCCTGGACCGGGAGGACGAGGAGCTA
Organism: Oncorhynchus mykiss; assembly: GCF_013265735.2. Lineage (NCBI taxonomy): Eukaryota > Metazoa > Chordata > Actinopteri > Salmoniformes > Salmonidae > Oncorhynchus > Oncorhynchus mykiss. The sequence goes on from NC_048569.1 coordinate 89,727,649, forward strand.
CTGGTGCTCGTGGTCTCCTTCCTCAAGAAACTCAGCATCTTCCTGGAGAACAAGAACGACATGGTGAGGGAGGGAGGGAGAGAGGAAGGGAGGGGGATAGAGTGGGATAGAGAGAGGGAGAGGGGATAGAGAGAGGGGATAGAGAGAGGGGATAGGGAGAGGGGATAGGGAGAGGGGATAGGGAGAGGGGGATAGAGAGGGAGGGAGAGGGGGATAGAGATCGAGGGAGAGGGGGATAGAGATCGAGGGAGAGGGGGATAGAGATCGAGGGAGAGGGGGATAGAGATCGAGGGAGAGTGGGATAGAGAGGGAGGGAGAGTGGGATAGAGAGGGAGGGAGAGAGAGGGAGGGAGAGGGGCATAGAGAGAGGGAGAGGGGATAGGGAGAGGGGAGAGGGGGATAGGGAGAGGGAGAGGGGATAGGGAGAGGGGATATAGGGGGATAGAGAGGGAGGGAGAGGGGGATAGAGAGGGAGGGGGATAGAGAGGGAGGGGGATAGAGAGGGAGGGAGAGGGGGAGGGAGAGGGGGATAGAGGGAGAGGGGATAGAGAGAGGGGATAGAGAGGGAGGGAGAGGGGGATAGAGAGGGAGGGAGAGGGGGATAGAGAGGGAGGGAGAGGGGGATAGAGGGAGAGGTGATAGAGAGAGGGGATAGAGAGGGAGGGAGAGGGGGATAGAGAGGGAGGGAGAGGGAGGGAGAGGGGGATAGAGAGAGGGAGAGGGGATAGAGAGAGGGAGGGAGAGGGGATAGAGAGAGGGAGGGAGAGGGGGATAGAGAGGGAGGGAGAGGGGGATAGAGAGGGAGGGAGAGGGGGATAGAGGGAGAGGGGATAGAGAGAGGGGATAGAGAGGGAGGGAGAGGGGGATGGAGAGGGATGGAGAGGGGATAGGGAGAGGGGATAGAGAGGAGAGAGAGGGGGATAGAGAGGGGGAGGAATGCAAGGATGAAGGAGGAGAAATAAAGGCCAGGAGTCTCAACATGGTGAGGAAAATACATAGAAAGTCACAGGTCCTCCGATTGAGGTCATCTCTAATGGTTTACATTTTGTTAGGGTAAGAGTATTTTTTTAAATGTCTTCTAGTACAGACTTTAGTGAGTGTAGAGCAGAAGATTACTCTGGGGCATACCATTGTGACAGATGACACTTTAGGCTGTGTAGAGGTGTACTTTCTACCGCGATGTGTTGAGTAACTAGGCTTTTCCCTGGTGTTCAGGCAGAGATGCATGCGGTGGAGAAACTGGCCAGGCTGCTGGCCTGTGATCATGAGAACCTACTCAACACTACCCTGCGTCTGCTCCTCAACCTCTCCTTTGACACAGGCCTCCGCAGCCAGATGGTTCAGGCTGGACTCATCCACAAACTCTCCTTAATGCTAGGTACTGACAGACACAACTCCCTGTGTGTGTTTGAGAGTGTGTGTGTGTGTGCGTTTCAGTATGTCTAAGTAAGTGTGTGTCAGTGTGTGCAGGTGCAGGCTGTTATAGAGCTGTGGACACAGCGAGGCTGGTTCTGGCTCTGGTGGCCATTAGAAAAATGACTTCCTGAAACAAGATCCAGTGTGTGATTGGTGCTTTAGCTCATCCAGGGGGTCATGTGGCACGGCTGGGAGCATCTGCGATGGGCCCTTTGAAGCCTCTCCAGGGAGTGTCGGGTAACTTGCATAATTAATATAATATATTTGTTAGAATAACACTCTGGGCCCCAGCATAAATGTTGTTTTTGTAGGAGCCGGCCGGAGAGGCTGAGGAGGGGTCTACAGAGATTTGGGAGGGATTTTCTTTCTTTTCTTTTAGAATGAGACATACACATGTGCACGCGCACCTACGCATACACACATCATGTACAGGCGCACGTCCTGTCCACGCTTAGGCTAAACATAGCTGAATATATCTCATTTTCAGTGGAGGCTGCTGAGGGGAGGACGGCTCATAATAATGGCTGAAACGGAGAGTGAATGGAATGGCATCAAACACATGGAAACTATGGAAACCATGTGTTTGATGTATTTGACACCATTCCGCTCCAGTCAATACCACGAGTCCGTCCTCCCCAAGATGCCACCAACCTCCTGTGCTGATTTTAGAGAGTGTGTGTGCGCCCGCGAGCATGCGCGCGTGTGATTTCAAACTCGGAAGAATCGAGGCCTTATTAATCATCCTCTAGCCTCTGTGATGTGGTGTCCTCGCCTCTATGTTTGTGTCCAGAGATGCTCCTCTTATCTCCAGAGAGATAACCTTTCTTCTCTGCTCTGTTCTGCTGTGAGGGTGTGAGGTGACGTCTGCCATCCCTCTGATCCCTGTCCCATCAGCCCCCGCTAGGGTTTCCCAACCCGGGCTGATAAGATGAAAGGGGAAAGTGTGGGTTACTCCTCCTCTTCACCTTCCTCCTGATCCCTCCATCTCAACCAGGATTTAGGACCAACTACGACATCTCAATCCTTTCAACCCTTCACCTGACCACTGACTCTTTGTTGTTGACGTGACTATCTGTCATGGGTGCTGCTGAAGTACCACGTTTTACAGTAAAGTAAATGCTCCTTATTTATTCCAGAATCATTCCATTGCACTGATTGACTATTGCAGGGACATTTTCTTTGGGTTTTTTTTGTCTTTGAAGATTGAACCAGTATTCTTATTCACTCAATACATTGTACTAACAACAATAGTATACTGTCCACAAAACTGCCCCAGAGACCACTAATGCGTGGCGGTGTGATTTTATCAAGGTTGAGTGGTTTTAAATCAGAACAGGGTGTAATTGGAGTTTAGCTCTCCCACTAACTGCCCCTGAACACTCTAGATAATTCTTAACAGCTCCCCACTCTTTCTTTCACTGAGGCTCTAGTGGTGTTTTGAACATTTTTAATGGGGTCTCTCTCTTTTCCCATAAAGGATCCTCCATGTTTCTACCGGTGTAGTGAGGGAGTTTGCCAGGTCAGATGAGTGTGAGTGTGTCTTGTGTGCAAGCTCATGTGAGTGTGTTTAGGTATAGGTTGAGGGCAACACTAATGAGAAGCACATGTTTGTGCCAATCGTGGCACTGCAAAGGCCTGAGCAGCGTAGCTTTATTAAAGGCAGTAAAATTGATGCTTCCTCCTGTTTTCCCAATGAAACCTCCAAGCCGTCTCTTTTCCCTTGTTTCCAGCAGTTCAGTGAGCCCATCTGGTTCCAGTAGGCTGCCTCCCCTGCATGATCCCTGACCACGGCTTAGGACCAGTTAGTACTGGACTGGGTTGCTCTGCTCTGTCAGATCAGTGGTCTTGCTGAGGCCCATCACCATCGCTAGTTCTGTTCTGACTCAATGTGGTCGGCCCCTCTACCTCTACAGACCAGTCTTAAAACTACTTAGGTCCTCAGACGTTTCAGTGACTCCATGGTGTTAGTTCGCTGCCTCTCTGGAGAGGACTGCATTTGCCCTGCAGTGGTTTGGGTCAAACTCCTAAACACTCTGAGAGAGCAGAGCTACCTGACAGTTTAACACAGAGTCAGAGCCACGTCCTTCAGACTGCTGTAAAATAACCTCCTATAAACCTGCAATAAGAACATGTTTTCATTGTCTTTGCATAGCTAGCTTTTCTACTACTAAACCATATCGTTTTAGAGTGGTGGTTAACTGTATGTTATTTAACCTGTATGTTATTTAACCTGTATTGTAGTGGACGTGTGTGTCGCACACTAGTCTCGTCCCATGAAGCAGAATGTAAGTCTTTAGCTCCTCATTAATTTATTCATTCACCTCTGTCTCTCTCTCTGTCTATGTCTCTCTCTCTGTCTGTCTCTCTCTCTGTCTATGTCTCTGTCTCTGTGCTTCTCTTCTCTCTCTCTCTCTCTGTCTATGTCTCTCTGTCTCTGTGCTTCTCTTCTCTCTCTCTCTGTCTATGTCTCTCTGTCTGTCTCTCTCTCTGTCTATGTCTCTCTGTCTCTGTGCTTCTCTTCTCTCTCTCTCTGTCTCTCTCTCTGTCTATGTCTCTCTGTCTCTGTCTATGTCTCTCTGTCTCTGTGCTTCTCTTCTCTCTCTCTCTCTATGTCTCTCTGTCTCTGTGCTTCTCTTCTCTCTCTCTCTGTCTGTCTCTCTGTCTCTGTGCTTCTCTTCTCTCTCTCTCTGTCTCTCTCTCTGTCTATGTCTCTCTGTCTATGTCTCTCTCTCTGTCTATGTCTCTCTGCCTCTGTGCTTCTCTTCTCTCTCTCTCTCTGTTTATGTTCCAGCTGACGAGAAGCAGGGACAGCTGTGTATGTGCATTCTGTACCACATCAGTGTGGATGACCGATTCAAGTCCATGTTTGCCTACACAGACTGCATACCACAGGTAAGACTGGGTAATGTACACCCAGGGGCCAGGGCTGCAGACCAGACAGCATTAGCATCGAGGCTAACAACCCTGGAATTATTCATGAGCGAGAGAGAGAGGGAGGGGTGGAGAGGGATAGATGGAGAGCCGGGGATGGATGGACAGAGGGGTGGATGGACAGAGAATGAGAGTGCTTGTGAGAGTGGGAAGAATGGAGAGAGAAAGAGCGGGATGGAGAGAGAGGGGGACGCGGTACATCTGCACCCAAACACCGGAGGACAGCTGACCAGCCTTCACTCTCACTGTGATGAAAGCTCCATTTATTCATACCACTTGTTTTCTTTTTACTAATTGGAGCGCTGCATCTAGAAAATTGATTTTGAGTGTTCAAGATTTGAGTGATGTCAGAATGGATTTGAGGAGATGTCATATTGATTACGTTATGTCTGATTTCCTGTCAGTCTTTCATAGATTACTTAAATGTTTATTCTGTTTGTGTTGTAAGATTGGGTGTAAATGCGGGCCAGATGCTCATAAACAGGGTTGTTTGTGTAGTGGTTCGTGTCGCCAGTAGATCTGCCCTGCGGGGTCGGAGTGTCAGAAAGGATGCTGGGTAGCAGCATGACCGGAAATAGACCTTTGACCCCAGGCCCTCTAACCCCCTCCCCTCTAGGGATGGTCTTGACCCCCTCTACTCACCATCTTCCCTCTCTCTTTCTGGACAGTTTTCCTCATCAAGCTACCTATTTTGTTGCCCTTGCTCTTTGGCCAGCTCAACATATCCTTCCCTCCCCTAATCCTTTTCCTTTCTCTCTTTCTCTCTACCAGGCCTGACCCAGCTCTTCTCCTCTCTACCAGGCAGGCCTGACCTAGCTCTTCTCTCTACCTCTCCCCCTGGGCCTGGGGCAAGGCCTGACCCAGCTCTTCTCCTCTCTACCAGGCAGGCCTGACCTAGCTCTTCTCTCTACCTCTCCCCACTGGGCCTGGGGCAAGGCCTGACCCAGCTCTTCTCCTCTCTACCAGGCAGGCCTGACCTAGCTTTTCTCTCTACGTCTCCCCCCTGGGCCTGGGGCAAGGCCTGACCCAGGCCCAGGGGGGAGAGGTAGAGGTGAGAAGAGCTGGGTCAGGATGTGCCCCAGGCCCAGAGAGGAAAGGTAGAGAGGAGAAGAGTGAGGGGTGGAGGGCAATGAGGGGTTAGATAGTGGGGGTGGAGGGCAGTGAGGGGTTAGATAGTGGGGATAGAGGGCAGTGAGGGGTGGAGGGCAGTGAGGGGTTAGATAGTGGGGGTGGAGGGCAGTGAGGGGTAAGATAGTGGGGATAGAGGGCAGTGAGGGATGGAGGGCAGTGAGGGGTTAGATAGTGGGGGTGGAGGGCAGTGAGGGGTTAGTTAGTGGGGGTGGAGGGGTAGAGGGCAGTGAGGGATGGAGGGCAGTGAGGGGTTAGATGGTGGGGGTGGAGGGGTTAGATGGTGGGGGTGGAGGGCAGTGAGGGGTTAGATGGTGGGGGTGGAGGGCAGTGAGGGGTTAGATGGTGGGGGTGGAGGGCCGTGAGGGGTTAGATGGTGGGGGTGGAGGGCAGTGAGGGGTTAGATAGTGGGGGTGGAGGGCAGTGAGGGGTTAGATAGTGAGGGTGTGCTGTGTAGTATGGCGCTAGGCCTCCTCTGGCTGTGCTGTGGTAAATAAGCAGAGGCAGGTGCCAGAGAGTCTAGACGGGGCTGATTTGGGGTCCAGGGCCCCTGGTATGTGATACCCGACTCGGGGCCTGTGTGTGTGTGTGTGTGTGTGTGTGTGTGTGTGTGTGTGTGTGTGTGTGATTGCACACTGCTGACTCCTCACTGGGAGCGGGCCTGCAGTGCCCCTGCTTAAAGCCTTTCCTGTTTAATGTTAAATCAGAGAAGGAGACGGGGAGCAGAGGGCAGGGGCTGTGGGCGACTCGTTTTTGAACCTGTGCCCGCCCAAAGTTGACCTCCAAGGCCGTTTCCTGGTGGCCACTCCCCCTCCCTCTCTCTCCCCCCCCCCCTTCTCTCTCTCCATCTCTCTCTTGCTCTCTATTTCTCTCTCTCCTCGTTGTCTGTTTGCAAGCCCTTTCAGGTTTCCCCTCCAGGGTCTTGACAGGCACAGACCTGATTAGACAGCAACGAGTGTACTGTACCTCTACCTTTCTGCTCACCTCAGGGAAGGGCTGCCTGTTCCCGTACTCTGCGCTTAACCCAACCTGTGTCACCATGGCGACCCACTAAATGACTGTATGGAAGCTATGTAGACCATTGTCATCAACATGGTGATGATGTGATTCATCCACTCAGCCAATGATGTCACCAAGCAAACATCCATACACAAACAGTAGAGAGAAAGGCTTGGCAACAGACACACCCATAACACACTGACTGACTGCTGGCCAACTATAATGATTGATGATGAATTGGTATTGATGATTGATTGACAGTTGATGAAGATGCTGTTTGAGTGTGGTGAGAGCCACATGGAACCTGAGCTCATCGCCTTCTGCATCAACCTGGCTGCCAACAAGAGGAACGCACAGGTCATCTGTGAAGGTACAACACACACACACACACACACACACACTCACACTCACTCCTAATGCTGTTCTCCTGTGCCTAGGTAATGGTCTGAAGATGCTGATGAAGAGGGGTCTGAAGTTAAAGGATGTTCTTATCATGAAGATGATCAGGAACTTGTCACAACATGACGGACCCACCAAGAACCTCTTCATAGTGAGTACTGGACTTACTCACACTCTTAACACTGATGAGCTTCAACATGCTTAGTATGGATATAGACGGATAAGGCTAGACAGGCTCACATGATCTGTGTTCTTATGCTAGTTACTGAATCCATAGCTACACTATTAGAACAAATATTGTAGTGCTGAACCCTGCCCTGTGTCTCTATAGTAACCAACCCCCTTCTCGTACCTCATAAGGACTATGTGGGTGACCTAGCGGCTCAGATGGGAGCGGAGGAGAGGGAGGAGTATGTGATAGAGTGTCTGGGGACTCTGGCTAACCTCACCATCCCTGACCTGGACTGGGAACTGGTGCTGAAGGAGTACAACCTGGTGCCCTACCTCAAAGACCACCTCAAACCAGGTAGGCCTCAAAGGCCACCCCAAAACAGGTAGGCCTCAAAGACCACCTCAAACCAGGTAGGCCTCAAAGACCACCCCAAACCAGGTAGGCCTCAAAGGCCACCCCAAACCAGGTAGGCCTCAAAGGCCACCCCAAACCAGGTAGGCCTCAAAGGCCACCCCAAACCCGGTAGGCCTCAAAGGCCACCCCAAACCAGGTAGGCCTCAAAGGCCACCCCAAACCAGGTAGGCCTCAAAGACCGCCTCAAACCAGGTAGGCCTCAAAGACCACCTCAAACCATGGAGGGAGGGAGGCAGAGAGGGGGATAAAAGTTGGGGGGGACTGATGCTGTGCATTCACCCTGATGAATTTGAGAAAGATGACAAGATGGTGCCAACAGACATGGCTGCCCTGTTTCTAGCTCCTAGACAACTTTTTGTTTGTCTTATTTCTTAAATTATTTGCTCGGAATGTTTCTTGCATTATTACCTACAACCGGAAATAACTTTGGGAAATTAGATCAGCGGTCACTCACCAGAATTTCAACCAGACGTTCTAATTCCCTGAATTGGATCCTTTGTTTGAACTTCCGAGGCAATTCCGTTCATGCCAGGGGCTGCTCCAAGTCGTCGTCCCCGGAAAAGAGGAACAAGGAGTTGGTTCATAGTGAGACTCAGGAAGCATGCATACCATCCACCGCTTCCGAGTATATTACGCGCTAATGCTCAGTCCCTGGACAATAAAGTAGACAAGCTTAGGGTGAGGATCTCCTTCCAGAGAGACGTCAGGAACTGTTACATACTCTGTTTTACTGAATCATGGCTCTCTCCGGATATGCTGTCCTCGTCCATTCAGTCAGCGGGGTTTTCCATATATCGCGAAGAACAGGAAGAAGGAACTCAGAGAAAAAGAAAGGCAGAGGTGTATGTTTCATGATTAACTACTCATGGTGTGATTGTGGTAGCGTACAGGAACTCCAGTTCCTTTGTTCTCCCGATCTGGAGTATCTCACCATCAAATGCCGGCCTCATTACCTCCTGAGAGAATTCACTTCAGTCATCGTCACGGCCGTATATGTCCACCCCAAAGCCGACTCCGCGACAGCTCTCAAGGAACTACACTGGAGTTTGTGCAAACTGGGAACCACATATCCTGAGGCTGCGTTTGTTATAGCTGGAGACTTGAATAAAGGAAATCTGAGGAAAATATCAACACATCTGTGCCGCTCAATCACTGTTGAACACTGTTACTGTAATGTCTACAATGCCCTCCCTCGTCCTCCCTTCGGCAAATCAGATCACGCCTCCATTTTGCTATAGGCAGATACTTAAAAAGAAAATACCCGTAGTAAGGACAGTTTTAATATTGGTCTGACCAATCAGAATCTATGCTTCAAGACTGTTTGATCACGCAGACTGGGAATAGTATTAACGTATACACTGACTCAGTGACTGAGTTCATCAGGTACATAGAGGATGTTGTTCTTACTGTGATGATTAGAACTTATCCAAACCAAAAAATGTGGATAAATGGCAGCATTCGCTCAAAACTGAAAAGCGCTAACCACCCCATTAAACCACGCCAAGGTGACTGGGAACACGAACGTGTACAAACAGACCAGCTATGCCCTCTAAGGCAATCAAAGAGGCAAAACGACAGTACAGGGACAAAGTGTAGTCACAATTCAACGGCTCAAATGCAAGAAGTATGAGGTAGAGACAATCACGAATAATAAGGGGAAAGCCAGACACGTTTTGGGCACTGACGCCTTGCTGCCGGACGAGCTAAAAACAAGAGGAATACCTATGTAAAAATCCTGTTCATCGACTACAGCTCAGCCTTCAAGACCATAATGCCCTCCAAGCTCATCACTAAACTCATGGTCCTGGGTTTAAACCCCTTCATGTGCAACTGGGTCCTAGACTTCCTGACGGGCCAACCCCAGGTGATGAAGGTAGGTAACAGCACATCCGCCACGCTGTTCATCAACACGGTGGCCCCACAAAAATGCGTGCTCAGTCCCCTCCTGTACTCTACGTGGCCACGCACATCTCCAACTCAACAGTGGTAGGCCTGATTTGCCAACAACAACGAGACAGCCTACAGGGAGAAGGTGAGGGCCCTGGTGGAGTGGTGCCAGGATAATAACCCTTCCCTCAACGTCAACAAATGAAGGAGTTGATATTGGACTTTAGGAGACTGCAGAGAGAGCCCGCCCCCATCCATGTTGAGAGACCGCCCCCATCCATGTTGAGAGCCCGCCCCCATCCATGTTGATAGCCCGCCCCATCCATGTTGATAGCCTGCCCCCATCCATGTTGAGAGCCCGCCCCATCCATGTTGAGAGCCCGCCCCCATCCATGTTGATAGCCCGCCCCATCCATGTTGAGAGCCCTCCCCCATCCATGTTGAGAGCCCTCCCCCATCCATGTTGAGAGCCCGCCCCCATCCATGTTGAGAGCCCGCCCCCATCCATGTTGAGAGCCCGCCCCCATCCATGTTGAGAGCCCGCCCCCATCCATGTTGAGAGCCCGCCCCCATCCATGTTGAGAGCCCGCCCCCATCCATGTTGAGAGCCCACCCCCATCCATGTTGAGAGCCCGCCCCCATCCATGTTGAGAGCCCGCCCCCATCCATGTTGAGAGCCAGGCCCCATTCATGTTGAGAGCCAGGCCCCATCCATGTTGAGAGCCCGCCCCCATCCATGTTGAGAGCCCGCCCCCATCCATGTTGAGAGCCCGCCCCCATCCATGTTGAGAGCCCGCCCCCATCCATGTTGAGAGCCCGCCCCCATCCATGTTGAGAGCCAGGCCCCATCCATGTTGAGAGCCCGCCCCCATTCATGTTGAGAGCCCGCCCCATCCATGAATCATTGAAAAGAGAAAGACTAAAGTTACATACATGGGATGCTTTAGTGAATTTCAGAATGTCTGGAATAGAAAAGGCAGAAATAAAACAATAAACATTCGCAGCCATGTTGAGAGCCCGCCCCCATCCACGTGGAGAGCCCGCCCCCATCCATGTTGAGAGCCCGCCCCATCCACGTGGAGAGTGGAGAGGGTGAAAAGCTTCAAGTTCCTCTGTGTACACATCACATCACTCCCCTCATCAATCTACACACAATAATCCATAATGACTAAGCAAAAACAGACATTAGAAATTTTTGCAACTGTATTAGAAATTTTAAAAACTTAGCACATTTACATAAGTATTCAGACCCTTTACTCAGTCCTTTGTTGAAGCACCTTGGGCAGCGATTACAGCATCGAGTCTTCTTGGGTATGACACTACAAGCTTGGCACACCTGTATTTGGGGAGTTTGTCCCATTCTTCTCTACAGATCCTCTCAAGCTCTATCAGGTTAGATGGGGGGCGTTGCTGCACAGCTATTTTCAGGTCTCTCGAGAAATGTTCGATCAGGTACAAGTCCGGGCTCTGGCTGGCCCACTCAAGGACATTCAGAGACTTGTCCCGAAGCCAGTGCTGTGTTGTCTTGGCTGTGTGCTTATAGTCGTTGTCCTGTTGGATGGTAATCTTTCACCCCAGTCTGAGGTCCTGAGCACTGTAGAACAAGTTTTCATCGAGGATCTCTCTGTACTTTGCTTCGTTCATCTTTCCCTCGATTCTGACTAGTCTCCCATTCCTGCCGCTAAAAAAACATCCCCACAGCATGATGCTATGTTCTGGACTCTGACATTGCTTGTTCTGATATTTCTTAATTTCTGAATTTTTTTGCGTGTGTATTGTTAGATATTACTACCCTGTTGGAGCTATAAACTTAAGCATTTAGCTACATCTGCGATAACATTTGCAAACCTCTCTAACCGATAACCTTCAACAACACTTTCTGTGTCACTGACTGGTCCTACATCATGGGATGATGTTAGAGAGCACACGCACTGGGGCCTGTTACCTTTGACCTTAGTGACCTCCACCTTCTCAGCTTTGATCTCTTTGAACCCTGACCTCTGCCCCCGCCCACCACCAGGCTCGGCAGAGGATGACCTGATCCTAGAGGTGGTGATCATGATAGGGACGGTGTCCATGGACGACTCCTGTGCTGCCACAATGGCTAAGTCTGGCATCATCCCTGCTCTCATCGAGCTGCTCAACGGTAGGTAGTAGTTAGGACCCATGAGCGGTTCCACTATCTACAGGGTTAATGTTAAGATGGAGCAGAATGGAGGTTATTCCAGTGAAATACTACATTCTTCAGGGGAGCTCTGTGTCCTGACCTCCATATGTCTGTGCCTGTGTGTCTACCCAACAGGAGGACAATCAGATTGTCTGTCGTTTCACCTCTCTCTGTCTCTCTCTCTCTCCCTCCCTATAGCCCAGCAGAAGGACGATCAGATTGTCTGTCGTTTCACCTCTCTCTGTCTCTTCTCTCTCTCCCTCCCTATAGCCCAGCAGAAGGACGATCAGATTGTCTGTTGTTTTACATCTCTCTGTCTCTTCTCTCTCTCCCTCCCTATAGCCCAACAGGAGGATGATGAGTTTGTCTGTGTTGTTTCACCTCTCTCTGTCTCTCTCTCTCTCCCTCCCTATAGCCCAACAGGAGGATGATGAGTTTGTCTGTGTTGTTTCACCTCTCTCTGTCTCTCTCTCTCCCTCCCTATAGCCCAGCAGGAGGACGATCAGATTGTCTGTTGTTTCACCTCTCTCTGTCTCTCTCTCTCTCCCTCCCTATAGCCCAGCAGGAGGACGATCAGATTGTCTGTGTTGTTTCACCTCTCTCTGTCTCTCTCTCTCTCCCTCCCTATAGCCCAACAGGAGGACGATCAGATTGTCTGTGTTGTTTCACCTCTCTCTGTCTCTCTCTCTCTCCCTCCCTATAGCCCAGCAGGAGGACGATCAGATTGTCTGTCGTTTCACCTCTCTCTGTCTCTCTCTCTCTCCCTCCCTATAGCCCAGCAGGAGGACGATCAGATTGTCTGTCGTTTCACCTCTCTCTGTCTCTCTCTCTCTCCCTCCCTATAGCCCAGCAGGAGGACGATCAGATTGTCTGTTGTTTCACCTCTCTCTGTCTCTCTCTCTCTCCCTCCCTATAGCCCAACAGGAGGACGATCAGATTGTCTGTGTTGTTTCACCTCTCTCTGTCTCTCTCTCTCTCCCTCCCTATAGCCCAGCAGGAGGACGATCAGATTGTCTGTGTTGTTTCACCTCTCTCTGTCTCTCTCTCTCTCCCTCCCTATAGCCCAACAGGAGGATGATGAGTTTGTCTGTGTTGTTTCACCTCTCTCTGTCTCTCTCTCTCTCCCTCCCTATAGCCCAGCAGAAGGACGATCAGATTGTCTGTCGTTTCACCTCTCTCTGTCTCTCTCTCTCTCCCTCCCTATAGCCCAACAGGAGGATGATGAGTTTGTCTGTGTTGTTTCACCTCTCTCTGTCTCTCTCTCTCTCCCTCCCTATAGCCCAGCAGGAGGACGATCAGATTGTCTGTTGTTTTACATCTCTCTGTCTCTCTCTCTCTCCCTCCCTATAGCCCAACAGGAGGATGATGAGTTTGTGTGTCAGATTGTCTATGTGTTGTTTCACCTCTCTCTGTCTCTCTCTCTCCCTCCCTATAGCCCAACAGGAGGATGATGAGTTTGTGTGTCAGATTGTCTATGTGTTGTTTCACCTCTCTCTGTCTCTCTCTCTCCCTCCCTATAGCCCAACAGGAGGATGATCAGATTGTCTGTGTTGTTTCACCTCTCTCTGTCTCTCTGTCTCCCTCCCTATAGCCCAACAGGAGGATGATGAGTTTGTGTGTCAGATTGTCTATGTGTTGTACCAGATGGTGGTCCACCAGGTCACCAGGGACGTCATCATCAAGGACACACGTATCCTTTCTCTTCCCACAATACAATTCATCTCAGAACTACAGCCCAAATGATCCTTCAATGTCCCACTCCTAAATGACTTAAAACTTCCCCCCATAATTACCTCACTCTGTACTGTATTATGTGTTACCGTGGTAACCAACAGTACCACCCTATACCATGTCTCTGTTTCTTTCAATGTCGCAGAAAAAATCCCCCTATCAATGACCTCAGTGCTCCACACAGTGTAATGCTGTACAGTTGGAATCGGAGGCAGTGTACGTAAAATTACAAATGGCTTGCGGTAATATCTGCTAGATGTTTTTCTTTCTGTGGAGAATATTACAGAGGGATCTCTACCAAGTGGTCTGCCTTGGGAGAGGCTTTCTGCTTTACAATATCTCTCTCATCACAGGAAATGTAAGAGTTGTTCATTTGGCCACAGGGCAACTGTCTCGTGTCTCCTTTCAAGAAATGAAAGAGAAAAAGCAGTCTTTCCTCGCTATGTTTCTTTCTGTCACTGTGATCTTGATTAAACAGACATCGTTGAATGACGTGTCTGAGGAGAAAGAACAGCAAAATGATAGGGTAAAGGGCTAGAAATATAGAGACAGTATCCCTCTCTCCCTCCCTCTGTTGTCCCCTCCCTCCATGTGTTGTCCTCTACTGGACTCCCTCTCTCTCCCCTTTTCTTCCTCTGTTGTCCTCTACTGGACTCCCTCCCTCCCTTCCTGTTGTCCTCTACTGGACTCCCTCCCTCCCTTCCTCTGTTGTCCTCTACTGGACTCCCTCCCTCCCTTCCTATGTTGTCCTCTACTGGACTCCCTCCCTCCCTTCCTCTGTTGTCCTCTACTGGACTCCCTCCCTCCCTTCCTATGTTGTCCTCTACTGGACTCCCTCTCTCTCTCCTTTCCTTCCTCTGTTGTCCTCTACTGGACTCCCTCTCTCTCTCCTTTCCTTCCTCTGTTGTCCTCTACTGGACTCCCTCTCTCTCTCCTTTCCTTCCTCTGTTGTCCTCTACTGTACTCCCTCTCTCTCTCCTTTCCTTCCTCTGTTGTCCTCTACTGGACTCCCTCTCTCTCTCCTTTACTTCCTCTGTTGTCCTCTACTGGACTCCCTCTCTCTCTCCTTTCCTTCCTCTGTTGTCCTCTACTGGACTCCCTCCCTCCCTTCCTATGTTGTCCTCTACTGGACTCCCTCCCTCCCTTCCTCTGTTGTCATCTACTGGACTCCATCCCTCCCTTCCTGTTGTCCTCTACTGGACTCCCTCCCTCCCTTCCTGTTGTCCTCTACTGGACTCCCTCCCTCCCTCCCTTCCTCTGTTGCCCTCTACTGGACTCCCTCCCTCCCTTCCTATGTTGTCCTCTACTGGACTCCCTCCCTCCCTTCCTGTTGTCCTTTACTGGACTCCCTCCCTTCCTGTTGTCCTCTACTGGACTCCCTCCCTCCCTTCCTGTTGTCCTCTACTGGACTCCCTCCCTTCCTCTGTTGTCCTTTACTGGACTCCCTCCCTCCCTCCCTCCCTTCCTCTGTTGTCCTTTACTGGACTTCCTCCCTCCCTTCCTGTTGTCCTCTACTGGACTCCCTCCCTCCCTTCCTGTTGTCCTCTACTGGACTCCCTCCCTCCCTCCCTTCCTCTGTTGTCCTCTACTGGACTCCCTCCCCCCTTCCTATGTTGTCCTCTACTGGACTCCCTCCCTCCCTTCCTGTTGTCCTCTACTGGACTCCATCCCTTCCTCTGTTGTCCTCTACTGGACTCCCTCCCTCCCTTCCTATGTTGTCCTCTATTGGACTCCCTCCCGTCCTCTGTTGTCCTCTACTGGACTCCCTCCCTCCCTTCCTCTGTTGTCCTCTACTGGACTCCCTCCCTCCCTTCCTGTTGTCCTCTACTGGACTCCCTCCCTCCCTTCCTGTTGTCCTCTACTGGACTCCCTCCCTCCCTCCCTTCCTCTGTTGTCCTCTACTGGACTCCCTCCCTCCCTTCCTCTGTTGTCCTCTACTGGACTCCCTCCCTCCCTTCCTGTTGTCCTCTACTGGACTCCCTCCCTCCCTTCCTGTTGTCCTCTACTGGACTCCCTCCCTCCCTCCCTTCCTCTGTTGTCCTCTACTGGACTCCCTCCCTCCCTTCCTATGTTGTCCTCTACTGGACTCCCTCCCTCCCTTCCTGTTGTCCTTTACTGGACTCCCTCCCTCCCTTCCTGTTGTGCTCTACTGGACTCCCTCCCTCCCTCCCTTCCTGTTGTCCTCTACTGGACTCCCTCCCTCCCTCTCTTCCTCTGTTGTCCTCTACTGGACTCCCTCCCTCCCTTCCTATGTTGTCCTCTACTGGACTCCCTCTCTCTCTCCTTCCCTTCCTCTGTTGTCCTCTAATGGACTCCCTCCCTTCCTCTGTTGTCCTTTACTGGACTCCCTCCCTCCCCCCCTTCCTCTGTTGTCCTTTACTGGACTCCCTCCCTCCCTTCCTGTTGTCCTCTACTGGACTCCCTCCCTCCCTTCCTGTTGTTCTCTACTGGACTCCCTCCCACCCTCCCTTCCTCTGATGTCCTCTACTGGACTCCCTCCCTCCCTTCCTATGTTGTCCTCTACTGGACTCCCTCCCTCCCTTCCTGTTGTCCTCTACTGGACTCCCTCCCTCCCTTCCTCTGTTGTCCTCTATTGGACTCCCTCCCTCCCTTCCTATGTTGTCCTCTATTGGACTCCCTCCCTCCCTTCCTCTGTTGTCCTCTACTGGACTCCCTCCCTCCCTTCCTGTTGTCCTCTACTGGACTCCCTCCCTTCCTCTGTTGTCCTCTACTGGACTCCCTCCCTCCCTCCCTTCCTCTGTTGTCCTCTACTGGACTCCCTCCCTCCCTTCCTATGTTGTCCTCTACTGGACTCCCTCTCTCTCGCCTTCCCTTCCTCTGTTGTCCTCTACTGGACTTCCTCCCTTCCTCTGTTGTCCTTTACTGGACTCCCTCCCTTCCTCTATTGTCCTCTACTGGACTCCCTCCCTACCTCCCTTCCTCTGTTGTCCTTTACTGGACTCCCTCTCGCCCTCCCTCCCTTCCTCTGTTGTCCTCTACTGGACTCCCTCTCGCCCTCCCTCCCTTCCTCTGTTGTCCTCTACTGGACTCCCTCTCGCCCTCCCTCCCTTCCTCTGTTGTCCTCTACTGGACTCCCTCTCGCCCTCCCTCCCTTCCTCTGTTGTCCTCTACTGGACTCCCTCTCGCCCTCCCTCCCTTCCTCTGTTGTCCTCTACTGGACTCCCTCTCGCCCTCCCTCCCTTCCTCTGTTGTCCTCTACTGGACTCCCTCTCGCCCTCCCTCCCGTCCTCTGTTGTCCTTTACTGGACTCCCTCCCTCCCTCCCTTCCTCTGTTGTCCTTTACTGGACTCCCTCCCTCCCTCCATTCCTCTGTTGTCCTCTACTGGACTCCCTCCCTCCCTTCCTCTGTTGTCCTTTACTGGACTCCCTCTCGCCCTCCCTCCCTTCCTCTGTTGTCCTCTACTGGACTCCCTCTCGCCCTTCCTCTGTTGTCCTTTACTGGACTCCCTCCCTTCCTCTGTTGTCCTCTACTGGACTCCCTCCCTCCCTTCCTCTGTTGTCCTTTACTAAACTCCCTCTCTCCAGAGGCTCCTGCCTACCTCATTGACCTGATGCACGACAAGAACGCTGAGATACGGAAAGTCTGTAACAACACACTTGACATCATCGCTGTGAGTATCTGTCTGTCTGTCAGTCACCTCTCTAGGCATAATGTCTCATCCCCAAGTTACCCTATATCATGAATGGTTTTCTTCCTGATTAATCAGGAATCTGTAATTCTTCTTCCCATTCATTTCTAAATGAAACTGACCTAGCCTATACCTGAGCCAAAATCCTGGTTTTCCTGATCCATTCCTACTTAATGTAGGTTGGCACAGAGGAAATAGTACTGTTCAGATTGCCTGGACTGGGAAACTAAATTCCTGGGTCAGATTTTGATTGACAGGTGTGTTTTAAGTCCCAGTCATAGTGTGATCTGTCACAGACCTGAGATCAGTGTAATTAGCAGTAGACTACAGCCAGCCGGGTTGTGGGCTGTGGAAGGTAGTGGGGGGAGAGGAAGTGTTTCATTGAAATTATCAGTGAGAACTATTAAGCTGTGAACCACATGAAAGAC
Organism: Oncorhynchus mykiss; assembly: GCF_013265735.2. Classification (NCBI taxonomy): domain Eukaryota; kingdom Metazoa; phylum Chordata; class Actinopteri; order Salmoniformes; family Salmonidae; genus Oncorhynchus; species Oncorhynchus mykiss. The sequence goes on from NC_048569.1 coordinate 89,744,971, forward strand.
CAGGACAGGCTCTGGAGAATGTCAGAGCAGAACAGGGAAGGTGAGAGAGAAAGCAGACCCTGCCTTGGAGAGAGACACACACACACACATCACATTCTCACACACTCACATACTCTCACACACAATCATTAGTCTTCAGAGCTGCAGGCTACCTTAGCAGCACACGCTATTACTGTGTGTTCTTGAATCGTTCCTCTTTGATCACACACACACCCCTCAGAGAGAGAGAGAGAGAGAGAGAGAAACTTGCGTATAGATGGTTCTTCTAGGTCAGACAGAAACATAATTCATGGGGTTATTCTTAGATTCAGATTTTCTCTAAGGAGGAACATGGGAAATGCTCTGAACATTGTTTTATATCCGCTGACTCCTTTTCTCGTAGACATCATGAGCTCAGCTTTCTGGTTATGATGGATTAGGCCTCATATCAAGTCCTTACTACAGACTAATAGTCCGGGGGAAATCAGCAGTGTAGTCATTAATCCACTTTAGCCATGTCATAAGTCTGCACTTTGACACAAAGTGTCACTGCCACTTTGGGCCCTGCGATGCGACAATGGGTCCGTTTGAGGCCTCGAATGGCTGTCAGCAGGCTCTGCTCTGGGTCTAGATGATTAATCTGCAGGGCCTGAACGCATGAAGTGGCTCAAAGAAGGCCTTTAACTCCCACATGGCCCCCGCAGAGAAAGGAAAACAGAATCTGTGTATGTCCTCAACCTTCCTCAGCCAAGCTACACACACACACACACACACACACACACACACACACACACACACACACACAGCCCCATCGCAGCACCATCCATCGTACCACACCACATTTTTATTAGTAACAGCATCATAAGGGTGCTGGCACACAGAACAGTGCATTGTGGGATTCTCTAGTAGTCTGTGGGGGATCTGACAATCCCTGGATGGAACAATATAGCAGTCAGTGTTTTGGCCCATTCCCCAGCCCTCCCTGATGTCCTGCCAGCCACTCTCCTACAGCTAATTATACTGCTAGTTTAGTTTCCCCAGCCCTCCATGATGTCCTGCCAGCCACTCTCCTACAGCTAATTATACTGTTGGTTTAGTTTGGAGGCTTCACTGTCCTACAGCTAATTATACTGTTGGTTTAGTTTGGAGGCTTCACTGTCTTACAGCTAATTATACTGCTAGTTTAGTTTGGAGGCTTCACTCTCCTACAGCTAATTATACTGTTGGTTTAGTTTGGAGGCTTCACTCTCCTACAGCTAATTATACTGTTGGTTTAGTTTGGAGGCTTCACTGTCTTACAGCTAATTATACTGCTAGTTTAGTTTGGAGGCTTCACTCTCCTACAGCTAATTATACTGTTGGTTTAGTTTGGAGGCTTCACTGTCCTACAGCTAATTATACTGTTGGTTTAGTTTGGAGGCTTCACTCTCCTACAGCTAATTATACTGTTGGTTTAGTTTGGAGGACTCACTCTCCTACAGCTAATTATACTGTTGGTTTAGTTTGGAGGACTCACTCTCCTACAGCTAATTATACTGTTAGTTTAGTTTGGAGGACTCACTCTCCTACAGCTAATTATACTGTTGGTTTAGTTTGGAGGCTTCACTCTCCTACAGCTAATTATACTGTTGGTTTAGTTTGGAGGCTTCACTGTCTTACAGCTAATTATACTGTTGGTTTAGTTTGGAGGCTTCACTGTCTTACAGCTAATTATACTGTTGGTTTAGTTTGGAGGACTCACTCTCCTACAGCTAATTATACTGTTGGTTTAGTTTGGAGGCTTCACTCTCCTACAGCTAATTATACTGTTGGTTTAGTTTGGAGGCTTCACTCTCCTACAGCTAATTATACTGTTGGTTTAGTTTGGAGGACTCACTCTCCTACAGCTAATTATACTGTTGGTTTAGTTTGGAGGCTTCACTCTCCTACAGCTAATTATACTGTTGGTTTAGTTTGGAGGACTCACTGTCCTACAGCTAATTATACTGTTGGTTTAGTTTGGAGGCTTCACTGTCTTACAGCTAATTATACTGTTGGTTTAGTTTGGAGGACTCACTCTCCTACAGCTAATTATACTGTTGGTTTAGTTTGGAGGACTCACTCTCCTACAGCTAATTATACTGTTGGTTTAGTTTGGAGGACTCAGTCTCCTACAGCTAATTATACTGTTGGTTTAGTTTGGAGGCTTCACTCTCCTACAGCTAATTATACTGCTAGTTTAGTTTCCCCAGCCCTCCCTGATGTCCTGACAGCCACTCTCCTACAGCTAATTATACTGCTAGTTTAGTTTGGAGGACTCACTCTCCTACAGCTAATTACACTGTTGGTTTAGTTTGGAGGCCTCACTCTCCTACAGCTAATTACACTGTTAGTTTAGTTTGGAGGCCTCACTCTCCTACGGCTAATTACACTGTTAGTTTAGTTTGGAGGCCTCACTCTCCTACAGCTAATTACACTGTTAGTTTAGTTTGGAGGCTTCCTGTGTAAAAGGAAAGAATCTGTTTGTTACTAAGGCTGGGATTCAATCAATTGAAGATGGTGGATTTCTGTGTAGCGCTTTGTGTGTGTGTGTGTCTCTGTGTGTGTCTCTCTCTCTCTCTCTCTCTCTCTCTCTCTCTCTCTCTCTCTCTCTCTCTCTCTCTCTCTGTGTTTGTTGATCTGTGTGTGTGTGTGTACCTAACCTCCATTATAAACTGGGTAGTTAGACCCCTGAATCCTGATTGGCTGACAGCACATGTATTTTTACTGCTCTAATTACGTTGGTAACCAGTTTATAATAGCAATAAGGCACCTCGGGGGTTTGTGGTATATGGCCAATATACCATGGCTAAGGGCTGTGTCCACGCACTGCGTCTTGCCTAAGAACAGCCCTTAGCCGTGGTATATTTGTCATATACCACACCCCGTCGTGCCTTATTGCTTAAGTAACCCATCCTAATGGCTCTCTCTGTCTCTCTCGCTCTCTCTCTGTCTCCGTCTGTCTTTCTCGCTCTCTCTCTGTCTCCGTCTGTCTTTCTCGCTCTGTTGCTCTCTCTCTCTCTCTTGCTGTCTCTCTTGCTGTCTCTCTCTGGCTGTCTCGCACTCTCTGTGTTTGTCTCGCACGCTCTCGGTCTCGCTCGCTCTCTCTCGCTCTCTGTCTTTGTGTCTCTCTCTCTTTCTCTCTCTGTCTTCGTCTCTCTTTGTCTTTCTCTCTATGTCTCTCTCTGTCTCTGTCTATTGTAGGAGTATGATAAAGAGTGTGAGAGAAAGATCCAGAGTGAGAAGTTCCGCTGGCACAACTCCCAGTGGTTAGAGATGGTGGAGAACAGAGCCATGGGAGACGACGGAGAACCCTTCATGTTTGGAGACGATGGAGAAGCATTCATGCACAACGGAGACATTCTGGAGAGACACGACCTCTTCTACACCGCAGGTATGGGGGGAGGGAGGCAGACATTCTGGAGAGACCCGACCTCTTCTACACCGCAGGTATGCATGGAGGGAGGGAGGGAGACATTCTGGAGAGACCCGACCTCTTCTACACCGCAGGTATGGGGGGAGGGAGGGAGACATTCTGGAGAGACCCGACCTCTTCTACACCGCAGGTATGGAGGGAGGGAGGCAGACATTCTGGAGAGACCCGACCTCTTCTACACCGCAGGTATGCATGGAGGGAGGGAGGGAGACATTCTGGAGAGACCCGACCTCTTCTACACCGCAGGTATACATGGAGGGAGGGAGGGAGACATTCTGGAGAGACCCGACCTCTTCTACACCACAGGTATACATGGAGGGAGGGAGGCAGACATTCTGGAGAGACCCAACCTCTTCTACACCGCAGGTATACATGGAGGGAGGGAGGGAGACATTCTGGAGAGACCCGACCTCTTCTACACCGCAGGTATGGGGGGAGGGAGGCAGACATTCTGGAGAGACCCGACCTCTTCTACACCGCAGGTATGGGGGGAGGGAGGCAGACATTCTGGAGAGACACGACCTCTTCTACACCGCAGGTATGGGGGGAGGGAGGCAGACATTCTGGAGAGACCCGACCTCTTCTACACCGCAGGTATGGGGGGAGGGAGGCAGACATTCTGGAGAGACCCGACCTCTTCTACACCGCAGGTATGGGGGGAGGGAGGCAGACATTCTGGAGAGACACGACCTCTTCTACACCGCAGGTATACATGGAGGGAGGGAGGCAGACATTCTGGAGAGACACGACCTCTTCTACACCGCAGGTATGGGGGGAGGGAGGCAGACATTCTGGAGAGACACGACCTCTTCTACACCGCAGGTATACATGGAGGGAGGGAGCGAGGGAGGCAGACATTCTGGAGAGACCCGACCTCTTCTACACCGCAGGTATGGGGGGAGGGAGGCAGACATTCTGGAGAGACACGACCTCTTCTACACCGCAGGTATACATGGAGGGAGGGAGGCAGACATTCTGGAGAGACCCGACCTCTTCTACACCGCAGGTATACATGGAGGGAGGGAGGCAGACATTCTGGAGAGACCCGACCTCTTCTACACCGCAGGTATGGGGGGAGGGAGGCAGACATTCTGGAGAGACCCGACCTCTTCTACACCGCAGGTATGGGGGGAGGGAGGCAGACATTCTGGAGAGACCCGACCTCTTCTACACCACAGGTATACATGGAGGGAGGGAGGCAGACATTCTGGAGAGACACGACCTCTTCTACACCACAGGTATACATGGAGGGAGGGAGGCAGACATTCTGGAGAGACCCAACCTCTTCTACACCACAGGTATACATGGAGGGAGGGAGGCAGACATTCTGGAGAGACACGACCTCTTCTACACCACAGGTATACATGGAGGGAGGGAGGCAGACATTCTGGAGAGACCCAACCTCTTCTACACCACAGGTATACATGGAGGGAGGGAGGCAGACATTCTGGAGAGACACGACCTCTTCTACACCACAGGTATACATGGAGGGAGGGAGGCAGACATTCTGGAGAGACCCAACCTCTTCTACACCACAGGTATACATGGAGGGAGGGAGGCAGACATTCTGGAGAGACACGACCTCTTCTACACCACAGGTATACATGGAGGGAGGGAGGCAGACATTCTGGAGAGACCCAACCTCTTCTACACCGCAGGTATGGGGGGAGGGAGGCAGACATTCTGGAGAGACCCAACCTCTTCTACACCGCAGGTATGGGGGGAGGGAGGCAGACATTCTGTAGAGACCCGACCTCTTCTACACCACAGGTATACATGGAGGGAGGGAGGCAGACATTCTGGAGAGACACGACCTCTTCTACACCACAGGTATACATGGAGGGAGGGAGGCAGACATTCTGGAGAGACCCGACCTCTTCTACACCACAGGTATACATGGAGGGAGGGAGGGAGGCAGACATTCTGGAGAGACACGACCTCTTCTACACCACAGGTATACATGGAGGGAGGGAGGGAGTGAGGGAGGCAGACATTCTGGAGAGACACGACCTCTTCTACACCACAGGTATACATGGAGGGAGGGAGGCAGACATTCTGGAGAGACCCGACCTCTTCTACACCACAGGTATACATGGAGGGAGGGAGGGAGGGAGGGAGGCAGACATTCTGGAGAGACACGACCTCTTCTACACCACAGGTATACATGGAGGGAGGGAGGCAGACATTCTGGAGAGACCCGACCTCTTCTACACCGCAGGTATACATGGAGGGAGGGAGGCAGACATTCTGGAGAGACCCGACCTCTTCTACACCGCAGGTATACATGGAGGGAGGGAGGCAGACATTCTGGAGAGACACGACCTCTTCTACACCACAGGTATACATGGAGGGAGGGAGGGAGGGAGGGAGGGAGGGAGGGAGGCAGACATTCTGGAGAGACACGACCTCTTCTACACCACAGGTATACATGGAGGTAGGGAGGGAGACATTCTGGAGAGACCCGACCTCTTCTACACCACAGGTATACATGGAGGTAGGGAGGGAGGGAGGGAGGCAGACATTCTGGAGAGACACGACCTCTTCTACACCACAGGTATACATGGAGGGATGGAGGGAGGGAGGGAGGCAGACATTCTGGAGAGACACGACCTCTTCTACACCACAGGTATACATGGAGGTAGGGAGGGAGGGAGGGAGGCAGACATTCTGGAGAGACACGACCTCTTCTACACCACAGGTATACATGGAGGGAGGGAGGGAGTGAGGGAGGCAGGGAGGCAGACATTCTGGAGAGACACAACCTCTTCTACACCGCAGGTATACATGGAGGGAGGCATTCTGGAGAGACACGACCTCTTCTACACCGCAGGTATACATGGAGGGAGGCATTCTGGAGAGACTGACTTTTTCTACACCGCAGGTATACATGGAGGGAAGGAGAGGGAGGGGGAGAAAGAGAGGGGGATGTGGTATGGATGAAGTGAGAGAGAGCGAGATGAGAAGTACAGTAGTGAACTTGTCTCTAACTTTGAGGTGTATGTCTCTCTCCCCCCAGATGGGATCATCCCAGCAGACGGTACCATCAGCCCGGAGTTCTTCACAGACTACCAGAACGGAGACATTGGCCAGGCTGGAGGCTTTCCCGGCAGGTGAGCTCATAGTAGGGCAGGGGGTGGACTGGACTTCTATCCCCATCCCCTGGAGGCTCCTTTGGGGGGGTGGACTGGACTTCTATCCCCAATATGTAGCGAGGGAGCAGGATTTAACAGGCCTAATATGTAGACAGGGAGCAGGCTCTAACAGGCCTAATATATAGACAGGGAGCAGGCTCTAACAGGCCTAATATGTAGACAGGGAGCAGGCGCTAACAGGCCTAATATGTAGACAGGGTGCAGGCTCTAACAGGCCTAATATGTAGACAGGGAGCAGGATTTAACAGGCCTAATATGTAGACAGGGAGCAGGATTTAACAGGCCTAATATATAGATAGGGAGCAGGCTCTAACAGGCCTAATATGTAGACAGGGAGCAGGATTTAACAGGCCTAATATGTAGACAGGGAGCAGGCTTTAACAGGCCTAATATGTAGACAGGGAGCAGGCTCTAACAGGCCTAATATGTAGACAGGGAGCAGGCTCTAACAGGCCTAATATGTAGACAGGGTGCAGGCTCTAACAGGCCTAATATGTAGACAGGGTGCAGGCTCTAACAGGCCTAATATGTAGACAGGGTGCAGGCTCTAACAGGCCTAATATGTAGACAGGGAGCAGGCTTTAACAGGCCTAATATGTAGACAGGGATCAGGCTCTAACAGGACTAATATGTAGACAGGGAGCAGGCTCTAACAGGCCTAATATGTAGACAGGGAGCAGGCTTTAACAGGCCTAATATGTAGACAGGGTGCAGGCTCTAACAGGCCTAATATGTAGACAGGGAGCAGGCTCTAACAGGCCTAATATGTAGACAGGGATCAGGCTCTAACAGGCCTAATATGTAGACAGGGAGCAGGCTTTAACAGGCCTAATATGTAGACAGGGAGCAGGCTTTAACAGGCCTAATATGTAGACAGGGAGCAGGCTTTAACAGGCCTAATATGTAGACAGGGAGCAGGCTCTAACAGGCCTAATATATAGACAGGGAGCAGGCTTTAACAGGCCAAATATGTAGTGTTGGACACATTTTTAGTTCCTCTACTTTATATGCTGTTAAAATGATGAATTGTTGTGGAAATGGAGAGTTTATTGAGAGTAATTTGTCTTATTTATTATCGAACATCTCCTTGCGTGCGATAAAGCTCGTGTTGAAGGTTTTTTCCTGTGCAAGTATGTTTGTGTTGGCTGCTGTTGAGAGGCTTGCTCTTGAGAGTAGATAGAATGCCACAGTTATTTCAGATTTTAGAGGGAGAGAGGGAGGGAGGAACAGAAAGCAAAGAGAGAGCTACGGAAAGGAACAGAGCGAGCGAGCGCATACAAGGCTTTTTCCTCAGCTCTTTGTAACTGATACCTTTTAAATATACTGAGCGAGCTGGGGGAATTGGCGTCTGTGAGAGTGTTTTAATTTGGCCAGTGTACTCCAGAGTGATCCAGGTTAACACAATAACCAAAGCCAGCTCCAGCGCTTATTCTAAACTAGGTGTGAAACATGGTGTGAATGGGGTCTTTTAAATCGTTTTAATACAATCACTGTTATTTGTATAAATATGATAACAAGCTATTTTATATGAACTATATAAAATGTCTCTTGTCCTGGGTCGTTGGGAGAGAGTGGCCCAATCCTCTGAAAATTTAAATAAGTCCTGGCAGCCTCAACGGGCCTAGCTCCGCAGGCTGACCGAGGCATCTCTTTCCACATCGTCACCGCGTGGAAAGAGAAGTGTCTGGGTTTCACTATAGGTGCACAACAGCATGTGATTGGAGAGTTTCTGACCCCCTCAACACGCAGACGGGCGAATCAATGAGTGCTTTGAGACGCTGTCAGTGAGTGACAGCAAGGCGAGTGAGACAGAGAAAGAGGGAGGGAGGAGGAGCTGATTATTTAGCCCTTGAGCAGTGGGTAGCTGTAACCTGAAGAGTGACAGCCTGGGGAGAGATCAAAGCATTGTGGGGTGAGAGCGAGGGCCGGAGAGAGGTGAGGCTGGAGGAGACAGACGTATGTATGGGCTTGGAGGGAGCAGAGGGTCATGGGCGCAGAGGAAAAGGCCTGATTCTCTTCCTGTGCACTACGGCTCCGCCCCCTGTAGTATGTGTTCCCAATGCCTCTCCCCTACACCCTCACCCCTACACCCTCATCCCAGCTTCACTGGGTCCTGTAGGGCCAGTCTGGGAACACTAGGGCCCATTGTCTGCGAACACAACGCTCCCTCTTAAAATGTCACAACACACGCGCTTGGAATGAGGTGCGAGATGAGCTGATTTATGTCTCACATCACTGTATGAGGAAGTGCGTGAGGGAGTTGTTGATCAACTGGTCTTCTTTATCGTAATGTGGTCATTGAACCTTTCCTCCTCAACCCTACCACCAGAACCAGAGTCCAGGCGCTGACCTGAGGTCCAGCTGTGCTTCTGTCTCTTTCTCCTAGGCCCAGGGTGTAGACAGACAGGCAGGCCAGCTATCCAGGCAGCCTGTGAGGTAGACAGGCCAGCTATCCAGGCAGCCTGTGAGGTAGGCAGGCCAGCTATCCAGGCAGCCTGTGAGGCAGGCAGGCCAGCTATCCAGGCAGCCTGTGAGGTAGGCAGGCCAGCTATCCAGGCAGCCTGTGAGGTAGGCAGGCCAGCTATCCAGGCAGCCTGTGAGGTAGGCAGGCCAGCTATCCAGGCAGCCTGTGAGGCAGGCAGGCCAACTATCCAGGCAGCCTGTGAGGCAGGCAGGCCAACTATCCAGGCAGCCTGTGAGGCAGGCAGGCCAACTATCCAGGCAGCCTGTCCAGGCAGGCAGTCAGGCTGCGTTACTCAGAGCTCCAGTGTTTCTCCAGGCTCTTTTAGTCTCTCAAATCCCCCCTGACAGCCGTAGCGTGCGGAAAGGAAAAATACATATTTCTGCCCAGTGAAGGAGGGAGGGATGGATGGGGCATGGGGAAGAGGAGGTGCAGGGTGCGTAACTGATCGCTGGAAGTGATTTGGGTTAAAAACAACACGTAATTATGGGCGCTCGCAGGGGCAAAGCAAACAGCTCGTATTTTAGAGAGCTAGAGGATGTCCGGCCCGGCCCGCGACTGACTGCGTATAGACCAAGAGAGAGGGGGAACGAGCAGGGTGGAGGGGAAGAGAAGGGACATGCTGTCGTTTGTCGAGGGGTTAACTCACTCTGTCTAGTTAACTAACTCACACCCAGTCTGAGGTAACGAGACAGTCGTGTTGACCTGACCACACAGCTGAACATTCAGACCAGCTGGTTAGAGAAGAGAGACGACCGACCGTGAAATCGGACAGCTTTTCCTCCTTTGTATCCACAGCCCCATGGTAACTGATTTGTACAGTTGTATCCACACCCCCATGGTAACTGATTTGTACAGTTGTATCCACACCCCCATGGTAACTGAGTTGTACAGTTGTATCCACACCCCCATGGTAACTGAGTTGTACAGTTGTATCCACACCCCCATGGTAACTGATTTGTACAGTTGTATCCACACCCCCATGGTAACTGATTTGTACAGTTGTATCCACACCCCCATGGTAACTGAGTTGTACAGTTGTATCCACACCCCCATGGTAACTGATTTGTACAGTTGTATCCACACCCCCATGGTAACTGATTTGTACAGTTGTATCCACACCCCCATGGTAACTGAGTTGTACAGTTGTATCCACACCCCCATGGTAACTGAGTAGAACAGTTGTATCCACACCCTCATGGTAACTGAGTTGTACAGTTGTATCCACACCCCCATGGTAACTGATTTGTACAGTTGTATCCACACCCCCATGGTAACTGAGTAGAACAGTTGTATCCACACCCCCATGGTAACTGATTTGTACAGTTGTATCCACACCCCCATGGTAACTGATTTGTACAGTTGTATCCACACCCCCATGGTAACTGATTTGTACAGTTGTATCCACACCCCCATGGTAACTGATTTGTACAGTTGTATCCACACCCCCATGGTAACTGAGTAGAACAGTTGTATCCACACCTCCATGGTAACTGATTTGTACAGTTGTATCCACACCCCCATGGTAACTGATTTGTACAGTTGTATCCACACCCCCATGGTAACTGATTTGTACAGTTGTATCCACACCCCCATGGTAACTGAGTTGTACAGTTGTATCCACACCCCCATGGTAACTGAGTAGAACAGTTGTATCCACACCCTCATGGTAACTGAGTTGTACAGTTGTATCCACACCCCCATGGTAACTGATTTGTACAGTTGTATCCACACCCCCATGGTAACTGAGTAGAACAGTTGTATCCACACCCCCATGGTAACTGATTTGTACAGTTGTATCCACACCCCCATGGTAACTGATTTGTACAGTTGTATCCACACCCCCATGGTAACTGATTTGTACAGTTGTATCCACACCCCCATGGTAACTGATTTGTACAGTTGTATCCACACCCCCATGGTAACTGAGTAGAACAGTTGTATCCACACCTCCATGGTAACTGATTTGTACAGTTGTATCCACACCCCCATGGTTACTGATTTGTACAGTTGTATCCACACCCCCATGGTAACTGAGTAGAACAGTTGTATCCACACCCCCATGGTAACTGATTTGCACAGTTGTATCCACACCCCCATGGTAACTGATTTGTACAGTTGTATCCACACCCCCATGGTAACTGAGTAGAACAGTTGTATCCACACCCCCATGGTAACTGATTTGTACAGTTGTATCCACACCCCCATGGTAACTGATTTGTACAGTTGTATCCACACCCCCATGGTAACTGAGTAGAACAGTTGTATCCACACCCCCATGGTAACTGATTTGTACAGTTGTATCCACACCCCCATGGTTACTGATTTGTACAGTTGTATCCACACCCCCATGGTAACTGATTTGTACAGTTGTATCCACACCCCCATGCTAACTGAGTAGAACAGTTGTATCCACACCCCCATGCTAACTGAGTAGAACAGTTGTATCCACACCCCCATGGTAACTGATTTGTACAGTTGTATCCACACCCCCATGGTAACTGAGTAGAACAGTTGTATCCACACCCCCATGGTAACTGATTTGTACAGTTGTATCCACACCCCCATGGTAACTGAGTAGAACAGTTGTATCCACACCCACATGGTAACTGAGTTGTACAGTTGTATCCACACCCCCATGGTAACTGATTTGTACAGTTGTATCCACACCCCCTTGGTAACTGAGTTGTACAGTTGTATCCACACCCCCATGGTAACTGAGTTGTACAGTTGTATCCACACCCCCATGGTAACTGAGTTGTACAGTTGTATCCACACCCCCATGGTAACTGAGTTGTACAGTTGTATCCACACCCCCATGGTAACTGAGTTGTACAGTTATATCCACACCCCCATGGTAACTGAGTTGTACAGTTGTATCCACACCCCCATGGTAACTGATTTGTACAGTTGTATCCACAGCCCCATGGTAACTGAGTAGAACAGTTGGATCCACACCCCCATGGTAACTGAGTAGAACAGTTGTATCCACACCCCCATGGTAACTGATTTGTACAGTTTTATCCACAGCCCCATGGTAACTGAGTAGAACAGTTGTATCCACAGCCCCATGGTAACTGAGTAGAACAGTTGTATCCACACCCCCATGGTAACTGAGTAGAACAGTTGTATCCACACCCCCATGGTAACTGAGTTGTACAGTTGTATCCACACCCCCATGCTAACTGAGTAGAACAGTTGTATCCACACCCCCATGGTAACTGAGTAGAACAGTTGTATCCACACCCCCATGGTAACTGATTTGTACAGTTGTATCCACACCCCCATGGTAACTGATTTGTACAGTTGTATCCACACCCCCATGGTAACTGAGTAGAACAGTTGTATCCACACCCCCATGGTAACTGAGTAGAACAGTTGTATCCACACCCCCATGGTAACTGATTTGTACAGTTGTATCCACACCCCCATGGTAACTGAGTAGAACAGTTGTATCCACACCCCCATGGTAACTGATTTGTACAGTTGTATCCACACCCCCATGGTTACTGATTTGTACAGTTGTATCCACACCCCCATGGTAACTGATTTGTACAGTTGTATCCACACCCCCATGCTAACTGAGTAGAACAGTTGTATCCACACCCCCATGGCAACTGATTTGTACAGTTGTATCCACACCCCCATGGTAACTGATTTGTACAGTTGTATCCACACCCCCATGGTAACTGATTTGTACAGTTGTATCCACACCCCCATGGTAACTGAGTTGTACAGTTGTATCCACACCCCCATGGTAACTGAGTTGTACAGTTGTATCCACACCCCCATGGTAACTGAGTTGTACAGTTGTATCCACACCCCCATGGTAACTGAGTTGTACAGTTGTATCCACACCCCCATGGTAACTGAGTTGTACAGTTGTATCCACACCCCCATGGTAACTGAGTTGTACAGTTATATCCACACCCCCATGGTAACTGAGTTGTACAGTTGTATCCACACCCCCATGGTAACTGATTTGTACAGTTGTATCCACACCCCCATGCTAACTGAGTAGAACAGTTGTATCCACACCCCCATGGTAACTGATTTGTACAGTTGTATCCACACCCCCATGGTAACTGATTTGTACAGTTGTATCCACAGCCCCATGGTAACTGAGTAGAACAGTTGGATCCACACCCCCATGGTAACTGAGTAGAACAGTTGTATCCACACCCCCATGGTAACTGATTTGTACAGTTGTATCCACAGCCCCATGGTAACTGAGTAGAACAGTTGTATCCACAGCCCCATGGTAACTGAGTAGAACAGTTGTATCCACACCCCCATGGTAACTGAGTAGAACAGTTGTATCCACACCCCCATGGTAACTGAGTTGTACAGTTGTATCCACACCCCCATGGTAACTGAGTAGAACAGTTGTATCCACACCCCCATGGTAACTGAGTTGTACAGTTGTATCCACACCCCCATGGTAACTGATTTGTACAGTTGTATCCACACCCCCATGGTAACTGAGTAGAACAGTTGTATACACACCCCCATGGTAACTGAGTAGAACAGTTGTATCCACACCCCCATGGTAACTGATTTGTACAGTTGTATCCACACCCCCATGGTTACTGATTTGTACAGTTGTATCCACACCCCCATGGTAACTGATTTGTACAGTTGTATCCACACCCCCATGGTAACTGAGTAGAACAGTTATATCCACACCCCCATGGTAACTGATTTGTACAGTTGTATCCACACCCCCATGGTAACTGAGTAGAACAGTTGTATCCACACCCCCATGGTAACTGAGTAGAACAGTTGTATCCACACCCCCATGGTAACTGATTTGTACAGTTGTATCCACACCCCCATGGTTACTGATTTGTACAGTTGTATCCACACCCCCATGGTAACTGATTTGTACAGTTGTATCCACACCCCCATGCTAGCTGAGTAGAACAGTTGTATCCACACCCCCATGGTAACTGATTTGTACAGTTGTATCCACACCCCCATGGTAACTGATTTGTACAGTTGTATCCACACCCCCATGGTAACTGATTTGTACAGTTGTATCCACACCCCCATGGTAACTGAGTTGTACAGTTGTATCCACACCCCCATGGTAACTGAGTTGTACAGTTGTATCCACACCCCCATGGTAACTGAGTTGTACAGTTGTATCCACACCCCCATGGTAACTGAGTTGTACAGTTGTATCCACACCCCCATGGTAACTGAGTTGTACAGTTGTATCCACACCCCCATGGTAACTGAGTTGTACAGTTATATCCACACCCCCATGGTAACTGAGTTGTACAGTTGTATCCACACCCCCATGGTAACTGATTTGTACAGTTGTATCCACACCCCCATGCTAACTGAGTAGAACAGTTGTATCCACACCCCCATGGTAACTGATTTGTACAGTTGTATCCACACCCCCATGGTAACTGATTTGTACAGTTGTATCCACAGCCCCATGGTAACTGAGTAGAACAGTTGGATCCACACCCCCATGGTAACTGAGTAGAACAGTTGTATCCACACCCCCATGGTAACTGATTTGTACAGTTGTATCCACAGCCCCATGGTAACTGAGTAGAACAGTTGTATCCACAGCCCCATGGTAACTGAGTAGAACAGTTGTATCCACACCCCCATGGTAACTGAGTAGAACAGTTGTATCCACACCCCCATGGTAACTGAGTTGTACAGTTGTATCCACACCCCCATGGTAACTGATTTGTACAGTTGTATCCACACCCCCATGGTAACTGAGTAGAACAGTTGTATACACACCCCCATGGTAACTGAGTAGAACAGTTGTATCCACACCCCCATGGTAACTGATTTGTACAGTTGTATCCACACCCCCATGGTAACTGATTTGTACAGTTGTATCCACACCCCCATGGTAACTGATTTGTACAGTTGTATCCACACCCCCATGGTAACTGAGTAGAACAGTTGTATCCACACCCCCATGGTAACTGATTTGTTCAGTTGTATCCACACCCCCATGGTAACTGAGTAGAACAGTTGTATCCACACCCCCATGGTAACTGATTTGTACAGTTGTATCCACACCCCCATGGTAACTGATTTGTACAGTTGTATCCACACCCCCATGTTAACTGAGTAGAACAGTTGTATCCACACCCCCATGGTAACTGATTTGTACAGTTGTATCCACACCCCCATGGTAACTGATTTGTACAGTTGTATCCACACCCCCATGGTAACTGAGTTGTACAGTTGTATCCTCACCCCCATGGTAACTGAGTTGTACAGTTGTATCCACACCCCCATGGTAACTGAGTTGTACAGTTGTATCCACACCCCCATGGTAACTGATTTGTACAGTTGTATCCACACCCCCATGGTAACTGAGTTGTACAGTTGTATCCACACCCCCATGGTAACTGAGTTGTACAGTTGTATCCACACCCCCATGGTAACTGAGTTGTACAGTTGTATCCACACCCCCTTTATCATTCCCCAAACAGGCCGGGGTTGCTGGGCGGGTGGAGGGAGGGAACGCAGGTTAGACGTGTCTGGCTGTTGGCCTCCTCTGTAATGGACCTCTGTCTTGACATTTAGCTGTTTTATGTAGTTGGCTGCAGCTAGATGTGCCCTGTCACAGAGCTCCATTGTTACGGCAGAACATGTATTAGGTGAGATAAATATTGCATGAAGTTTTATAATGAGCTTATATTTTACCTTCCATTATACCATGACCCCTTCTCTTCTACCATGTGTTCTGGTTGTGTTGCTGAATGGTTCACTGTCTCAGAGCTCCACCTTGTGGTATCTAAACCCATCTCACATCATGTTGACTCCTGTCTGTGGGGCTGACACATACAGTAGGTGTGCGTGTTTATGTCCCTGCAGTATGAATCCGGATATGTTTGGGCAGTCGACAGTGACCCCTGGACAGCGCCCTGCCACGACCTACGGCACCCGGCCAGACGAGCAGTTCTTCTACAGCTACGCTGGTGCAGCTTCCAGATGAACCAGGTTAACTTCACTATACCACAGAGACTGACTGCAGCTATGTCCCATCTAGCCAGGTTAACTTCACTATACCACAGAGACTGACTGCAGCTATGTCCCATCTAGCCAGGTTAACTTCACTATACCACAGAGACTGACTGCAGCTATGTCCCATCTAGCCAGGTTAACTTCACTATACCACAGAGACTGACTGCAGCTATGTCCCATCTAGCCAGGTTAACTTCACTATACCACAGAGACTGACTGCAGCTATGTCCCATCTAGCCAGGTTAACTTCACTATACCACAGAGACTGACTGCAGCTATGTCTCATCTAGCCAGGTTAACTTCACTATACCACAGAGACTGACTGCAGCTATATCCCATCTAGCCAGGTTAACTTCACTATACCACAGAGACTGACTGCAGCTATGTCTCATCTAGCCAGGTTAACTTCACTATACCACAGAGACTGACTGCAGCTATATCCCATCTAGCCAGGTTAACTTCACTATACCACAGAGACTGACTGCAGCTATGTCTCATCTAGCCAGGTTAACTTCACTATACCACAGAGACTGACTGCAGCTATGTCCCATCTAGCCAGGTTAACTTCACTATACCACAGAGACTGACTGCAGCTATATCCCATCTAGCCAGCTATGCTTTGTGGTCATGAAGGAGTATCAACACTCCTTCCTGTATGTTCAACAGCACCTTGGTATCTCAGCTGATCCCTTCTAGTGCTCTAGTCCAAACTCTAGCAGTGATGTTGTTGCTGTTTTATTGAATGAAAACATTACATCTTAAGCTACCTAAGTGATGTTGTTGCTGTTTTATTGAATGAAAACATTACATCTTAAGCTACCTAAGTGATGTTGTTGCTGTTTTATTGAATGAAAACATTACATCTTAAGCTACCTAAGTGATGTTGTTGCTGTTTTATTGGAATATTATACATCTCAATGTTCACTACAAGTATGTATTTCTGTAACAACACAAACTAAAATTAATTAACTGAATTATTAAATTATACATTCATGATATATGTTGTACTGGGGTTCATTGTTTTTCTGATCAATGCTACTTTCCATAGGATGTTTTTTTTTCTCTTCAAATTCCAGAAGGTTGGTTGGTATGGCAGTCTTATTGTCCACTAGCTGCACTAGCTGCATGCTGTAACAGGCCATTTTATAGATGACCTCATTCTGGAGACTGACAGTTGAGATGTTCTCCATCTTTTCTGTCTTTGCAGTCTCTCTCTCTCTCTCTGTCTCTCTCTTTCTCTCTCTGTCTCTCTCTTTCTGTCTCTCTCTTTCTGTCTCTGTCTCTCTCTTTCTGTCTCTGTCTCTCTCTTTCTCTCTCTCTTTCTGTCTCTCTCTTTCTGTCTCTCTCTTTCTGTCTCTCTCTCTCTCTCTTTCTGTCTCTCTCTCTCTCTCTTTCTGTCTCTCTCTCTCTCTCTTTCTGTCTCTCTCTCTCTCTCTTTCTGTCTCTCTCTCTCTCTCTTTCTGTCTCTCTCTCTCTCTCTTTCTGTCTCTCTCTCTCTCTCTTTCTGTCTCTCTCTCTTTCTGTCTCTGTCTCTCTCTTTCTGTCTCTGTCTCTCTCTCTCTCTTTCTGTCTCTCTCTCTCTTTCTGTCTCTGTCTCTGTCTTTCTCTCTCTCTCTTTCTCTCTCTCTTTCTGTGTCTCTCTCTCTTTCTGTCTCTCCGTTTCTGTCTCTCTCTTTCTGTCTCTCTCTCTCTTTCTGTCTCTCTCTCTCTTTCTGTCTCTCTCTCTCTTTCTGTCTCTCTCTCTCTTTCTGTCTCTCTCTCTTCCTGTCTCTCTCTCTCTCTCTCTTTCTGTCTCCTCACACCACTGGATAGTATTACTGAAAATGTTGTGTGTGGAGTCAGGCACTGAATTTTATTTTGAATGTAACTTTTTCACTATACCTTTGTTAGTGGTGGAAATACTTTTAGAATTTGTACAAACATTGAAGGATTGTTTATTTACCTGTTATTGTGTATATAAATGAACAATTAGTTAGGTTGATCTCATTGTACGTAGTGCTCATCAGAAATATCATAAAAGCATTTTTCTGCGGCCAATATGTAAAATAAAGTGTTGAAAACGGACTCTGATTGTAACAGGTAATTGCTTATGATTGTGGTTGAATTGCTTGTTTTCAGCTAGTTGTGTGCGCCATAAGCACAACTATTCAACCTTCAGTTCTAATGGAAGACAAACACACAGTAAATGTGTTGTATTTGTTTTGTGGTCAAATAAAAGGGTTATTTCATGTATTTTCCCAACACACAAGCAATGGATGGCTGTCTTGTTTTTGTAGACTTCATACTTTATTTTACAGTACATTTTTCAGACTTGAATATACATACACAAGTCCGCATAGCCCCTTCACAAAATGACTGTGTAACATGTCATGTATGAGAGCACAGGCACTGTTTCAACACGGCTATTAGTCATTCAGGAATAAAGTCACTGGACCAGTCTCCATAGCAACCACGTCTATTGGAAATAGGTGGTAATCATTCTTCATGGAAACAAGGCAGTAGACACGAGGAAAGAACCGTAGAACCTCATCTAGTGGTATCTTGGTGGACTAGCTGGTGATTGAGTATGAGCATGCAGTAGACACGAGGAAAGAACCGTAGAACCTCATCTAGTGGTATCTTGGTGGACTAGCTGGTGATTGAGTATGAGCATGCAGTAGACACGAGGAAAGAACCGTAGAACCTCATCTAGTGGTATCTTGGTGGACTAGCTGGTGATTGAGAATGAGCATGCAGTAGACACGAGGAAAGAACCGTAGAACCTCATCTAGTGGTATCTTGGTGGACTAGCTGGTGATTGAGTATGAGCATGCAGTAGACATGAGGAAAGAACCGTAGAACCTCATCTAGTGGTATCTTGGTGGACTAGCTGGTGATTGAGTATGAGCATGCAGTAGACACGAGGAAAGAACCATAGAACCTCATCTAGTTGTATCTTGGTGGACTAGCTGGTGATTGAGTATGAGCATGCAGTAGACACGAGGAAAGAACTGTATAACCTCATTTAGTGGTATCTTGGTGGACTAGCTGGTGATTGAGTATGAGCATGCATAACCCTCTATATTAACTGATGAGAAAAATCCTTCAAGTCAAAGCACACAGAATAGAACATCTTCCTCCATATGTAGAACCCTCCCATTGTTACTCAGACCCATTCAATATATGGCAGTGCTGTTGACTTTAAAATATAACATAAACGGTGACTGAATCATCTTGAATCTATGCATATTCATATGTAGGGACATAGAAGATATTTATTTTTTTAAACACAATGACAAGTGGAGATAGTTACACACAATTGCAATAGTCAATTTGATTGGCTTTTTCTTGGTCCCTAACATGATATTCTATTTATGCCCATATCTCACTACATTAATCTTCTCATAAACACAATTGTATATATTCATATTTTACCACTGAGATGTTATGGAAGCGTGCAGTTTTATGCTTGTGCAACAGTTCAATGTTTGTACTTGATGGTGAGGGTAACGACAACGGCGAGGTTATAGTCTAACATTTTCATACTCCTCACAATTGCAGTGATTTAAAGAATAGGGTCCTTGTCTTCATTTATTCTCTGTGTGATATCAGGCACCTCACTGGCCACCCCTCCCTCATATGTTATCACTACCTGGGTAGCGCTGGATTACCTCCTCCACTTCAAACACCGCCACCACCAGGTCCCGGATCTCTTTCACACAGTCCACGGCCCGGGGAGCAGGCTCAGTGGGCTCCACAGCCTGGAGGGCTTCTTCGGTGGGTTCAGCAGCGAGGGTGGCCTGGGAGTCTGGCTGGGGCTGTGGAGGGACTACATTCAAATTGGTTGCTGATGCTACGGTGGAATAAGCACCAGCAGTGACTTCAACGCTAGCTTCTCCGTTAACGCCTCCTGTTGCTTCAGAGACCGGGGCGTCGCTAGGGGGAACGGGGTTACCCTCTGATACTTCTACAGGGGGCTTGGTGGCGATACCGACTGGTGTTTCACTCACGCTGACCTCTACTGCAAGATTAGAGGTCACAGAAATGCTACACTCCACTCCATTGCTCTGTGACACTTTGACCTTATCAGTGGGGGCTGCTGCTCTCGTGACATCATCATCACCAGGGATCCCGATGTCGGAGGGGGCAGACTCGCTCTCTGTATCATCCCCATCATCTGGGATAGCGGAGGATGAGGCTGGCACATCCTTGGTCTCTGCTGCTGCAGCAAGGCTGGCGTCTGCTGGTGGCGCAGTTACAGGCTGCTCACCACTAGAGGCCGCTACTGGGTCACTGTTAGGAGGACCGCTTTCACTCTCAGCCTCTGTCTCAGCCGCTGTCTCAGTAGTGATGATTGTGAGTGAAGCCATGTGCTCTGCTACTGAGTCTTCAACAGCTATAAGGTCAATGACAGCTACAGGCTTGACAACACAAACAGGGACAGGGTCAGGGACCGGACTGGGAGAAGGGGCTTCGCTTTGTGCTACTGTAGTTAGTACGCCTGTTACTACTGTCTTCTCCACCTCCACAGCATCTCCAGGGGTGGGCATTTTCTCTGTCTCAGTTAGGACAGGGGTATCCACTTGAGCTGTCTCAGTTGGTTCAGACATGTCCTCTGTTTTTGTCTCAGCCACTACAGTTGTCTCATGTGTACTGACTGTGTTCTCCACCTTGACTAGCTTCTCCACTGGAGCTGCAACAGCAGGTGCAATACTGGCCCCCAGGGCCTCAATCTCTACTGTGGCCCCTGACACCGCCTCCACCTTGTTCTGCTCTGCCTTCAACACGGCACTTGGGGGGTCCCCCTGTGCACCCCCAACGAGCGCCAGACCGTTGCTCAGGTCAGGAGAGACAGGCTGGGCTGGTGCTGGTACCTCAGCCTGTGGCTGGGTCTGGATAAAGGTAGAGGTCTGGAGATGTGTGGGGGAGAACGGCACCCTGGCTGGGCTGCTGGGGGTGGATGGGATGGAGAGGAGACTGGAGCGGCTGGTCTGGCTCAGGGGGTCCCTGCTGTCTGTGAACAGGTTGTGTTTCTTTAGGCTGGCTGCGTCCTTCACCACTGCAGATCAAAATAGATAGAGGTTTAGGTAACAATATTAACAACAACATCATTAACAACAACATCATTAACAACAACATCATGAACAACATCATTAACAACAACATTAACAACATTAACGACAACAACATCATGAACAACATTCACAACAACAACATTAACAACATCAAAATGAACAACAACAACATTAACAACATGAACAACAACATTAACAACAACATTAACAACCTCATTAACAACAACATCATTAACAACAACAACATGAACAACATCATTAACAACAACATGAACATCATTAACAACAACATTAACAACAACAACATGAACAACAACATGAACAACAACATTAACAACAACAACACAAACAACAACATCATTAACAACATCAACATCATTAACAACAACATTAACGACAACAATATTAACAACAACAACCATTTCAACAACAACAGCAATATTAACAACAACAACATCATTAAGAACATTAACAACAACATCATTAAAAACAACAACATCATTAACAACAACATTAACAAAAACATCATTAACAACAACAACAACATTAACATTGACAACAACAACAACATCATTAACAACAACAACATTAACATTGACAACAACAACAACATTAACAACAACAACAACAACAACAGTGATGTAGGTGAATAGGGAGGGTAATGCCTGAAATATGCCTTACATTTGAGTAAGACGAAAGTAATAATTGTCTTGTAAAATAATAACTCTGTACCTTTGCTGACTTCCTTGCCCAGACTCTGCAGCAGAATGTCTTCATAGATATTCTCCACATGGACGAAGTTGGAATAGTCTGCATCAATGAACTGTTCAAGACCCTGCAGATCCTAAAGGTACAGAGACAATTATTTCCATGGGCTGTTATTTTTTAAACAGTCATGACTTTTAAGGATACTAAGAAGATGAAAAGGTGTGTGTGTGTGTGTGTGTACATTGTTTACTATACTTGTGAATATCAAAAGTTGTCACAAGAATAGTAAACCAACTAGGATCAGGGAAAATTGTAGTTTGAATGGGAATCAATTGTTGGTCCTCACAAGTATAGTAAGACATAGCTGTGTGTGTGTGTGTGTGTGTGTGTGTGTGTGTGTGTGTTATGGTAAAGGGTACAGTGTGTGTATTGACTGACTGATTTGCAGGTTGGGGCCAGGTTCTTCTTAATGTGAGGTAGAGTGATCCCCACCAAGGCCTCCTGAAAGATCCTCTTCCTCACCGTGCTGCTGTCGTAATCATATTGCTGTAACACACACACAGGTAATTAGCATATAAAATGTATTTTGATCCGTGCTTGTCTCAGTGAGTTCCTCTTAATAAACAGAGGTGTAGTGGTGGATAAAAAGCGTACCTTGAGCACCATGTGCCTGGACTTCTCCATGGCAGAGCCTACATTGTCTGTGCTGTTTTCTTTGGCCTTGTAGAGTAGCAGCTCAAACGAGTACGCTGCGTTTTCAATCAGCTGAAACGGGGCACGGGGAGGAAGTTAGCCTCAGTGGCACCAGTGAAAACAAACAAAGAATAAACTGCCAGAATGTCATCCTGGTGCCATAAAAAGCAATGTTAGAAAGGGTTAATGAACGGTAAATGGAAGACCTGCAAACTTTAAGCTGATGACAAATGACAATGCTGCTGTTAAAGACACAGAGTGAATTACTTCTGTCCCCTGATTTCTACCCACAACTAAAGAGTTATGTATGAGACAATTGAGGGTATTTGGTTGGTTTATTTCTCCGATACAATATCTCCCTATGAGCCAAGACCCAGCCTGATACCCTCTGGCAGGGCAGTATTGACCAGTCCAAAGTCTAGGTTGAAAACCAAAGGAGACCAGGCATTTACTGTACCATTAGAGCCCCTAGACTTTGGAGTGGTCTGCCAGAGGAGATCAGGCTTGAAGATTCAGTGTCTCTTTTTAAATCCCTGTTGAATGTGATTCCAATGTATGATTTGAATTAAATTTGAATTGTCCTTCCTCCTGTATTTATTTATTTGTTTGTGCTTTTTTAAATTATTGGATGATGTGAAGCACTTTGTCACTTGTATTGAAAAGCGCAATTCAAATCAAGTTAATATTATTATTATGAACTTGTGTTATTCATTGATGAGCTCCGACTAACTGTCCATTACTAGTTAGATCATCAGATCAGTTAGGGTATCCGAGTTAGATCTAGTTCTGATTGATTCCCAACAACTGACACGTTGTGAGGAGCATTGATGTCTGGAGAATGTTACTAGGTCACTTAGAGAGGACTGACAGAGAGCAATTTATGATGATTGATCTCGAACCAGTACTGTCTGCATGCATGAGTTTGTGTGTGTGTGTGTGTACCTGCTGCAGGTCTATCTGGGTGCTGTGGACCAGATTGCTGATGTTGGAGAAGCCAAAACGTTCCTGCAGGTCATGCTGCTGGTCGTGGAGAGAGTTGATCCTCTGGTAACAACTCAACAGGTTGGGCTTACTCAGCTTAGCCAGGGCCTGGAGAGAGGAACGGAGGGAAGGAGAGGGGGATCAGAGGTAAAAAATGAATGACGAGGATGGGAGATAGGAAGGAGTGTGGAAAAAGGAGAGGAACGGAAAGGAAGAAATAGGTGTGAATGGGATCAGCAGAAACTCTGGGTTTGACGGTAAAGAATTTGAGAAACGATAGCTCAGACAGGATTGTTTAAGGAGGAGAGGAAGTCCGCACCTGCTTGAGTTTGTCGGTAACACCGCCCTCCTGGAAGTCCTGACACAGTTGGTCCATCTGGTTGTCACTTAGGAGCCGTGCCTCCTGGAACCCTGAGCTGATTGGTCCCATGAGCTCCTCCAGTATGGAGGCCAGGTAGGGCTGCACGCCCTCCGAACAGAACTTCTCTGCTGGCTCTGATACACTGGCTACAAGAGGAGAGCGTCATTAGCTACTCTGATACACTGGCTACAGTAGGATATAATCATTAGCTACTCTGATACACTGGCAACAAGAGGAGAGAGTCATTAGCTACTCTGATACACTGGCTACAGGAGGAGATAATCATTAGCTACTCTGATACACTGGCTACAGGAGGAGATCATCATTAGTTAACCTGATACACTGGCTATAGGAGGAGACAATTATTAGCTACTCTGATACACTGGCTACAGGAGGAGATCATCATTAGTTAACCTGATACACTGGCTACAGGAGGAGACAATCATTAGCTACTCTGATACACTGGCTACAGGAGGAGATCATCATTAGTTAACCTGATACACTGGCTATAGGAGGAGACAATCATTAGCTACTCTGATACACTGGCTACAGGAGGAGACAATCATTAGCTACTCTGATACACTGGCTACAGAAAGAGAGAGTCAATAGCTACTCTGATACACTGGCTACAGGAGGACAGAGAGAGTCATTAGCTACTCTGATACACTGGCTACAGGAGGAAAGAGATTCACAGATACAGTGCATTCGGTAAGTATTCAGACCCCTAGACCTTTTCCACATTTTGTTACGTTACAGCCTTATTCTAAAATGGATTGAAATGTTTTTTTCCCTCATCATTCTACACACAACATCCCATAATGACAAAGCAAAAACAGGTGTTTAGAAATGTTTACAAATATGTTCAAAATATAAAACTGAAATATCACATTTACATAAGTATTCAGACTCTTTACTCAGTACTTTGTTGAAGCACCTTTTGCAGCCATTACAACCTCAAGTCTTCTTGGGCTCACCTGTATTTGGGGAGTTATTCCCATTCTACTCTGCAGATTCTCTCAAGCTCTGTCAGGTTGGATGGGGAGCGTCACTGCACAGCTATTTTCAGGTCTCTCCAGAGATGTTCGATCGGGGTCTGGCTGGGCCACTCAAGGACATTTAGAGACTTGTCCCGAAGCCACTCCTGCCTTGTCTTAGCTGTGTGCTTAGGGTAATTTCATCAAGGATCTCTCTGTACTCTGCTTCGTTCATCTTTCCGCTCGATGCTAACTAGTCTCCCAGTCCCTGCCGCTGAAAAACATCCCCACAGCATTAAATGTCAGGAATTGTGAAAAACTGAGTTTGAAGTCAGAAGTTTATATACACCTTAGCCAAATACAAAAAAACTCAGTATTTCACAATTCTTGACATTTAATCCTAGTAAAAATTCCCTGTCTTAGGTCAGTTAGGATCACCACTTTATTTTAAGAATGTGAAATGTTAGAATAATAGTAGAGAGAATGATTTATTTCAGCTTTTATTTCTTCCATCACATTCCCAGTGGCTCAGAAGTTTACATACACTCAATTAGTATTTGATAGCGTTGCCTTTAAATTGTTTAACTTGGGTCAAACATTTCAGGTAGCCTTCCACAAGCTTCCCACAATAAGTTGAGTGAATATTGGCCCATTCCTCCTGACAGAGCTGGTGGAACTGAGTCAGGTTTGTAGGCCTCCTTGCTCGCACACGCTTTTTCAGTTCTGCCCACACATTTTCTATGGGATTGAGGTCAGGGTTTTGTGATGGCCACTTCAATACCTTGACTTTGTTGTCCTTAGGCTATTTTGCCACAACTTTGGAAGTATGCTTGGGGTCATTGTCCATTTGGAAGACCCATTTGCGACCAAGCTTTAACTTCCTGACTGATGTCTTGAGATGTTGCTTCAATATATCCACATAATTTTCCTTCCTCATGGAGCCATCTATTTTGTGAAGTGCACCAGTCCCTCCTGCAGCGAAGCACCCCCACAACATGATGCTGCCACCCCCGTGCTTCATGGTTGGGATGGTGTTCTTCGGCTTGCAAGCCTTCCCCTTTTTCCTCCAAACATAACGATGGTCATTATGGCCAAACGGTTCTATTTTTGTTTCATCAGACCAGAGGACATTTCTCCAAAAAGTACGATATTTGCCCCAATGTGCAGTTGCAAACTGTAGTCTGGCTTTTTTATGGTGGTTTTGGAGCAGTGGCTTCTTCCTTGTTGAGCAGCCTTTCAGGTTATGTTTTACTGTGGATATAGCTACTTTTGTACCTGTTTCCTCCTGAATCTTCACAAGGTCCTTTGCTGTTGTTCTGGGATTGATTTGCACTTTTCGCACCAAAGTACGTTCATCTCTAGGAGACAGAACGCGTCTTCTTCCTGAGCGGTATGACGGCTGCGTGGTCCCATGGTGTTTATACTTGCGTACTATTGTTTGTAAAGATGAACGTGGTACCTTCAGGCGTTTGGAAATTGCTCCCAAGGATGGAACCAGACTTGTGGAGGTCGACATTTTTTTTTCAGAGGTCTTGGCTGATTTCTTTTGATTTTCCCATGATGTCAAGCAAAGAGGTACTGAGTTTGAAGGTAGGCCTTGAAGTGCATCCACAGGTACACCTCCAATTGACTCAAATGATGTCAATTAGCCAATCAAAAGCTTCTAAAGCCATAACATAATTTTCTGGAATTTTCCAAGCTGTTTAAAGGCACAGTCTTTAAAGTATAAGTATAAGTATAAGTGAAATAATCTGTCTGTAAACAATTGTTGGAAAAATTACTTGTGTCACGCACAAAGTAGATGTCCTAACCGACTTGACAAAACTATAGTTTGTTAACAAGACATTTTTGGAGTGGTTGAAAAATGAGTTGTAATGACTCCAACCTAAGTGTATGTAAACTAGGTTTAATGACTCCAACCTAAGTGTATGTAAACTAGTTTTAATGACTCCAACCTAAGTGTATGTAAACTAGTTTTAATGACTCCAACCTAAGTGTATGTAAACTAGGTTTAATGACTCCAACCTAAGTGTATGTAAACTAGGTTTAATGACTCCAACCTAAGTGTATGTAAACTAGTTTTAATGACTCCAACCCAAGTGTATGTAAACTAGTTTTAATGACTCCAACCTAAGTGTATGTAAACTAGTTTTAATGACTCCAACCTAAGTGTATGTAAACTAGTTTTAATGACTCCAACCTAAGTGTATGTAAACTAGTTTTAATGACTCCAACCTAAGTGTATGTAAACTAGTTTTAATGACTCCAACCTAAGTGTATGTAAACTAGTTTTAATGACTCCAACCTAAGTGTATGTAAACTAGTTTTAATGACTCCAACCTAAGTGTATGTAAACTAGTTTTAATGACTCCAACCTAAGTGTATGTAAACTTCAGACTGTAAATAAGGTAATTATGTTTTTAAGTTTAATAAATTACCAAACATTTCTAAAAACCTCTTTTTGCTCTGTGATTATGAGCTTTGTATGTAGATTGATGAGAAAAACAACTATTTAATCAATTTTAGAATAAGGCTGTAACATAACAACATGTGGAAAAAGTCAAGGGGTCTGAATACTTTCCAAATGCACTATTTTTGTTAATTATATTTATTTCCTGGATTCTTGACACAGCTCACTCTAATATATCTACTGCTTTACATATCATTCTTAGTATTTCTTGCTTAAGTCCTTTCCGAATGCACTGTACATGCCTCAGATCACAAGCTAGGGCTAGGTCAATAGGGCAAGATACAGTACGGTACTGAATCACAGTTTGAGCTCTCTCTGGTTTTCATTTATAGTGCTTCTGTTCTAATAAAACCAGAATATCAAACAAGTTAGCTTAAGTGCTGCTGTCTAAGTTGGATAATTGTAACTAATTTGATGGAGGGTATTGGCATGGCTCCTGTGTAAACTCTCTGTTTTAATGGAGATCAATATTGTATAAAGCCCAGTGTTCAGAGTTATCTGACCTGGTGAGTGGCATCTGCTGACTCAACAGAGACAGTCACGCTCACAGGGAGTCAGCTAGGTATCAATGTCAACAACACTGAAAATAACAAAACAATACGTGGATGAGTCAATAGTTAACCTGCCATGTTAGCTCTCATGTGGATGCACAGTAATAGAAGATAGCATTAGCACCTTCCCTTTCATCTCAAAGCAGTGCTCTCTCTACCTACCTCAGCTGCTGCAGCCAATAAGTACTAATGACCAGGTCACAATGGAATGCTTCAAGTCCTCTGCCTGACTGGCAGCATCTTTATCTTGCAGTGAGTGAGAGCTGAAAACCCCTGACTCTCTTGCTAAATTGACCCCAATATATGGTTATAGTATAGGGATGGATTTGGGATTGATTCTCTCTCCAGTGTTAGCAAGTAGTCACCTCGAAGCTTTCCCTCCAGGTAGGTTCTAGAGTGAAGGATCAAGTCCATATCAGAACGTATCAGCACCTCCTGCTGGCAAGCTGCCGTCCTACACTCCTCCTTCAGAACAGACAGCCCCTCCAACAGACACTCCTGCACCAGGATATAAGCTGCTTCTATTGTCTGTGGTGCAGAGGAGAGAGAGGTCAGAGGGTAAGGGTCTAAGATCATGTGTTGTAGTAGCTACTACAGAACAGAGTATGACTCACAGCGAACCACACTCTCTTCCTCTCTGTCTTCTTGGCTTTCAGATGAGGCAGCATATCCTTCTCCAGAGACGGCAACAGCTCCTCCATAACCAAGTTGGCAAGTACCTGTACACACACACACACAATATATATATATTTGTGAACATCCTAACAAACAGTGTGTGCATATCAAACAGCTACAGTTATCCCCTCATAACCCCTAACAAACATGCAAACCAGTAAGTGATACTGCACAACGAAACCCTCTGGGAGCAACAGCTTTACTCTTGACATTCCAGAACATTCCATACGGTACTAACTATGACGAGAGAGGTGTGAGCACACACACACACACACACACTAATAAGTGAATGCGGAGGTGTGTGAGTGCAGTAGGACAATGGTAGCCTCCTAGCAGAAATACTTTAACTCAACTTCCTGGTAGTCTTTCCAGCTATTACAAATGTCCCCTGATCACACAATGGCCCAATTATACTGCCATCAACTAACAGGATGGAGATTCCATTCCTATAGTGCCTTTAAAGGAGAGAGAGAGAGATGTTCAAGGGTATAAGTATTCAATGTGTGTTTAAAGCAGAACCCGGCTGTAATCTACCCTGACATCACTGCCAATCAGCATGTTCCAGGAGTCATAACGGCCCTTCTCTTGTCTGTAGAGGTGGACCGCCTTGAGGAAGGCCTGCACCTCAACCGTCTTCTTCTTTAGGAAGTCTGAGAGAGAGAGAGAGAGAGAGAAAGAGAGAGAGAGAGATGTAAGACAGTGGAAAGAAATATGTGATGCTTTTATTTTAAGAAGGAAGTCACGCCTGAGTTGTGTTCCAATTCCCTTCTTGTCTCCACAAAGTGTGCACTTACAAAACATTGGGTTGGTGAAAACATGTTCCAGAGGGAGCTTCCACCATATCCCATACACACGAGAGAGGGGGTGAGTGAGTGAGTGCACACTTCAGAGGGAAGGGTAGAGAATTGCAGCCCCAGGCTTAGTTCTACCTGAGCTTTGTGTTTGCTCTCCTCCCTCAGGAGACCGTACATGAAAATGGGATTTAAAATACACTTATGGATCTTTGCTTCAGTGCTGGTGTGGCGAGCCTGCTACCATGGTAACCGTTCGTTCTGGCTGGTTAGTTACCTTGGTTCTGGTGACGGATGCAGTCAGAGAGGATGGAGAGGAAAGCATCTTGACGAGCCTCCTGTCGGAAGCAGAAGTAGTAATCTCTACGGTACGGAAGCCTGAGGTACACAGGGAACTGTCCAGGCATGCCGATTGTAGGAGGGGCAAACTCCTCCTTCACATCTGCAATGGAAACACACACACACACCACCCTGCTGGTCATACAGTACACACACACCATCCTGCTGGTCATAGAGTACACACACACACACACCATCCTGCTGGTCATACAGTACACACAAACACCATCCTGCTGGTCATACAGTACACACACACACACACACCACCCTGCTGGTCATACAGTACACACACACCATCCTGCTGGTCATACAGTACACACACACCATCCTGCTGGTCATACAGTACACACACACACACCTTCCTGCTGGTCATACAGTACACACACACCACCCTGCTGGTCATACAGTACACACACACACCATCCTGCTGGTCATACAGTACACACACACCATCCTGCTGGTCATACAGTACACATGCACCATCCTGCTGGTCATACAGTACACACACACACCATCCTGCTGGTCATACAGTACACACACACACCATCCTGCTGGTCATACAGTACACACACACACCATCCTGCTGGTCATAGAGTACACACACACACCATCCTGCTGGTCATACAGTACACACACACCATCCTGCTGGTCATACAGTACACACACACACACCATCCTGCTGGTCATACAGTACACACACACACCATCCTGCTGGTCATACAGTACACACACACACACACCATCCTGCTGGTCATACAGTACACACACACCATCCTGCTGGTCATACAGTACACACACACACCACCCTGCTGGTCATACAGTACACACACACCATCCTGCTGGTCATACAGTACACATACACCATCCTGCTGGTCATACAGTACACATACACCATCCTGCTGGTCATACAGTACACACACACCATCCTGCTGGTCATACAGTACACACACACCATCCTGCTGGTCATACAGTACACACACACACACCATCCTGCTGGTCATACAGTACACACACACCATCCTGCTGGTCATACAGTACACACACACACACAATGTGATCTCAAGCTACTGTTACACCCAAACTGGGATGTCTAGCTATTAGTATCACACATATCATGCTGGGTGATAGCATGGGACTTATGACACACACACGTATGCATGCACACACACGCCAGCCTGCCTGGTTTTGGTAGACAACTAGAGGAACACGCTGGCTATTCCAAAGGATGAAACAGGGTCACGACTTCGGCCGAAGTTGGTCCCTCTCCTTGTTCGGGCGGCGTTCGGCGGTCGACGTCACCGGCTTTCTAGCCACCACCGATCCATGTTTCATTTTCATTTTGTTTGGTCTTGATCATACACACCTGGTTTCCATTCCATTAATTATGTTCCTTTTTTAACCCTCTGATTTCCCTCTCTGTTTTGTGTGTTATTGTTTGTCATGTGGGTTCTCGTTGTTCGTGCTTTGGATTATTGTGTTTGTTCCTTGTTGGAATCTTACCTATTGTTGAGTACATTTTGGATTATTACTCAGAACTGTGTCCTGCGCCTGACTCTGCATTTTTATTTTATTTTACCAACGACCTCACAAACAGCTGATGATCAGGTGTGTATTTTTAAGTTAGTGTTCATCTCTCGTGAGAAAATATATGATCAGATGTGCTACAGAACACAGTATTTATGTCCATCTGTGGCCATCTTTTACAGGAGAGGTAACGCTGCTTCTCCCAAAGTAGCTTGGACTAAAAAATGAAAACCCACTCACTGTGCTCTCTACACGGCTAAAATAAGTTGAGGTGGGAGTTTGGGCAACAACAAAGTATTAGACAGAAATATGGCAACTTTCAAAAGAAGTGTTCGGCATGGCAACAGAGACCAAATGTCTCCCAACAGTCAAACACACGCTGTATCAGTGTTCAGGTGTATTATCGGTCCGGTTTTATGAAGACTGGTTTCTCTATGCTTCTGTGTCCCAGTAGGCAGGTTTGAACACCCTTTGGGACAGACTGTATTTGCATTGGAATTCCACTGGACAAGTAGAACTCCTAGAGAATCCATAGAGACTGAAATAAAGGGATTTGTCTAGTCAGTTTTGTTTACTTACTGTAATTCAACTCAATGTCATACACACAAGTATGGTTGCCCACAACGGACAACCTTCTACATGATATACTCACTGTTGGTTTCAGAAACAGGGAAGCATTGGTCCACCATGGCCATGTACTTCTCCTCTGTGGTGAGCACAGTGCCTCCTGTTGGTAGCAGCTTGTGGAGCGGGGGCACGCCCTTCACAAAGGTCTGGAACAGAACAGTCATTAGGGCTACTGGATCTTTTTCTGTTATTTATTTAGCTAAAGTATTCATTTTCCGTATGCCACCTATTCACCCATTCAGATAAAATGTTGCCCAATGACTATGTCCTATCTCAGGGTTCCCCAACTGGCAGCTCGTGGGCCCAAATATATATATAGATTTTAATTTTAATTTTGGAAATCTGTTCCATAGTATTCCCATGGTCGTATACAAATGTAAGTAAGGTTTGAAATTATTATGTTTTTGTTAAATATTATATCTGTTTGGGCTTCTTGTGGTCAATTTGCAGTCTACAAATGATTTGTAATTATGTTCCAGCCCCCTGACCATCCACTGAATAATTGTTTTTCCTGCATCTGAATCTAGTTGATGGTCCCAGTCCTATATCATGGCTGTTAATAAGACTGTCATAAGAGCGTCCTGCTCACCTCAAAGCTGTCGTGACACTCCAGGCAGTAGTTGGCGCGAACCACCATGTATCTCTCCTTCCACTTCCGGGTATAATCAAAATGGAGGACCTGTTCCTCATACAGCACCTCCCCTGCCTTCGGAGGACCCTGAATAAACAAAGAGAGGATTTCATGATGCCATGTCCATCTCCTCAGTGGTATTCAAATCAAAGTTTGAGGCGAAATGCTTATTTTACTAGCTCCTAACAATGCAGTAAAATGTCAAACAAGTATACAAATAATCAAAACGACAACAAGAAATCGTGAAATGTTGGGAACGAATCCAATGAACCCAAATAGCACTGTAACAGTAATCCAAATGTAATCTATATGTATGTACACCGTATGAATTTACGGAATAAATACTAAGAATGATATGGAAAGCAGTAGATATATTAGAATGAGCTATGTCAAGAATCCAGTACACACAATATCCTGTAATGACTAAGCAAAAACAGGTTTTATAAATTTAGCAAATTTATAAAAGAATAAAAAACTGATATATCACATTTACATAAGTATTCAGACCCTTTACTCAGTACTTTGTTGAAGCACCTTTGGCAGTAATTACAGCCTCGAGTCTTCTTGGGTATGACGCTACAAGCTTGGCACAACTGTATTTGGGGGGTTTCTCCCATTCTTCTCTGCAGATCCTCTCAAGCTCCGTCAGATTGGATGGGGAGCATTGCTGCACAGCTATTTTCAGGCCTCTCCAGAGATGTTTGATCAGGTTCAAGTCCGGGCTCTGGCTGGGCCACTCAAGGACATTCAGAGACTTATCTCGAAGCCACTCCTGCATTGTCTTGGCTGTGTGCTTAGGGTCATTGTCCTGGTGGAAGGTGAACCTTCACCCCAGTCTGAGGTCCTGAGCACTCTGGACCAGGTTTTCATCAATGATCTCTCTATACTTTGTTCCGTTCATCTTTCCCTCGATCCTGACTAGTCTCCCAGTCCCTGCCGCTGAAAAACATCTCCACCGCATGGTGTTGCCATCACCATGCTTCACCGTAGGGATGGTGCCAGGTTTCCTCCAGACGCGATGCTTGGCATTCAGGACGAAGAGTTCAATCTTTGTTACATCAGACCAGAGAATCTTGTTCTTTAGTTGCCTTTTGGCAAACTCCAAGCGGGCTGTCATGTGCCTTTTACTGAGAAGTGGCTTCCGTCTGGCCACTCTACCATAAAGGTCTGATTGGTGGAGTGCTGCAAAGATGGTTGTCCTTCTGGAAGGTTCTCCCATATCCACAGAGGAACTCTGGAGCTCTGCCAGAGTGACCATCGGGTTCTTGGTCACCTCCCTGAACAAGGCTGAGGAGTATTTCTGTCTGTAATAAAGCCCTTCTGATTGGCTGGGCCTGGATCCCCAGTGGATGGGTCAGCCTCTCAAGTGGGTGGGCCTATGCCCTCCCAGGCCCACCCATGGCTGCGCCCCAGCCCAGTCATAAGAAATCCATAGATTAGGACTGAATGAATTGATTTAAATTGACTGATTTCCTTACTGTATGTGAACTGTAACTCAGTGAAATTGTTGCATGTTGCATTTACATTTTTTGTTGACTATAAATATGCAGTGTGTATGAACAGTGTAACTAAAATGCAATGCACAGCAGTATAAATAATAGAATGAGCTGTTGAGAATACAGTATTTAACTCCCGTTGCTGACAGGTGTTTAAAGCTGAGCACATAGCCATGCAATCTCCATAGACAAACATTGACAGTAAAATGGTCTTACTGAAAAGCTCAGGGACTTTCAATGTGGCACCGTCATAGGATGTCAGTTCATCAAATTTCTGCCCTGCTAGATTTGCCCCGGTCAACTGTAAGTGCTGTTATTGTGAAGTGGAAACATCTAGGAGCAACAATGGCTCAGCCACGAAGTGGTAGGCCATACAAGCTCACAGAACGGGACCTCTGAGTGCTGACGCGTGTAAAAATCATCTGTCCTCATTTGCAACACTCACTACAGAGTTCCATACTTCCTCTGGAATCAACGTCTGCACATGAACTGTTCGTCAGGAGCTTCAAGAAATGGGTTTCCATGGCCAAGCAGCTGCACACAAACCTAAGATCACCATGCGCAATGCCAAAAGTCTGCTGGAGTGGTGTAAAGCTCGCCGCCATATTGGACTCTGGAGCAATGGAAGCGCAATCTCTGGAGTGATGAGTCGCGCTTCACCAACTGGCACCAGCAAACTAATCTGGGTTCAATGGAAGCCTGGAGAACGCTACCTGCCCCAATGCATAGTGCCAACTGTAAAGTTAGTTGGACGAGGAATAATGGTCTGGGGCTGTTTTTCATGGTTCAGGCTAGGCCTCTTAGTTCCAGGGAAGGGAAATCTTAACCCTACAGCATAGAATGACATTCTAGACAATTCTGGACTTCTTGGCAACAGTTTGGAAGGCCCTTTCCTGTTTCAGCATTACACTGCCCCCATACACAAAGCAAGATCCATACAGAAATGCTTTGTCGAGATTGGTGTTGAAGAACCTGACTGGCCTGCACAGAGCCCTGACCTCAACCCCATCAAACACCTTTGGGATGAATTGGAACGCTGACTGCGAGCCAGGCCTAATCGCCCAACATCAGTGCCCAACCTCAGTAATGCTCTTGTGGCTGAATGGAAGCAAGTCCCCGCAGCAATGTTCCAACATCTAGTGGAAAGCCTTCCCAGAAGAATGGAGGATGTTGTAGCAGCAAAGGGGGACGAACTCCATATTAATGCCCATGATTTTGGAATAAGATGTTTGACGGGCAGAAGCCGGCTAGTGATGACTGTTTTAACAGTCTGATGGCCTGGAGATAGAAGCAGTTTTTCTGTCTTTCAGTCACAGCTTTGATGCACCTGTACTGTATCCGCCTTCTAGATGTTAGCTGGGTGAACAGGTCGTGGCTCAGGTGTCTGAAGTCCTTGATGATCTTCTAAATGTTAGCGGGGTGAACAGGTCGTGGCTCAGGTGTCTGAAGTCCTTGATGATCTTCTTGGCCTTCCTCTGACACCGGGTGCTGTATACTGTATGTCCTGCAAGGCAAGAAGTATGCCCACGGTGATGCATTGGGCTGACTGCACCACCCTCTGGAGAGCCCTGTGGTTGTAAGCGGTACAGGAGCCATGACAGGTGGTGATACAGACCGACAGAATGCTCTCGATGGTGCATCTGTAGAAGTTTGTGAGGGTCTTAGGGGTAACACCAAATTTATTCAGCCTCCTGAGGTTGAAGAGGCACTGTTGCGCTTTCTTCACCACGCTCTTTGTGTGAAGGGTCTATTTCAGGTCCTCATCGATGTGCATGCGGAGGAACTTGAAGCTTTTGACCCTCTCCACTGCACCCCCGTCGAAGTGGATGGGGGCGTGCTCTCTCTGCTGTCTCCTGTAGTCCATAATCAGCCCCTTCGTTTTGTTGACTTTGAGGGAGAGTTTATTTTGCTGGCACCACTCTGTCAGAGCTCTCACGTCCTGCCTGTATGCTGTCTTGTCGTTGGTAATCAGGCCTTCAACTGTTGTGTCGTCAGCTTGGAGAGCACTATGGTGTTGAAGACTGAGCTGTAGTCAATGAACAGCATTCTTCCATATTCCTCTTGTCCAAGTTGGATAGGGCAGTGTGCTGGGCAATGGCAATTGTGTCGTCTGTGGATCTGTTGGGGCGGTATGCAAATTGTAGTGCGTCTTCTAGGGTGTCGGGTAAGGTGGAACAAAGGAGGCTGGTGGGAGGAGCTATAGGATTATGGGCTCATTGTAATGGCTGGAATGGAACGCAGACACGTGGTTTCCATATGTTTGATAACGTTCCATTTATTCAATTTCAGC
Organism: Oncorhynchus mykiss; assembly: GCF_013265735.2. Taxonomy (NCBI): domain Eukaryota; kingdom Metazoa; phylum Chordata; class Actinopteri; order Salmoniformes; family Salmonidae; genus Oncorhynchus; species Oncorhynchus mykiss. The sequence goes on from NC_048569.1 coordinate 89,781,190, forward strand.
CATTACAATGAGCCCGTCCTCCTATTGCTCTTCCCATCAGCCTCCACTGAGGTGGAGGTGATGTGATCCTTAACTAGCCACTCAAAGCACTTTATGATGACAGAAGTGAGTGCTTCGGGGCGATGGTCATTTAGTTCAGTTACCTTCGGCTTTCTTGGGTACAGGAACAATGGTGGACATCTTGATGCAAGATGGGACAACAGACTGGGATAGGGAGAGATTGAATATGGTCTGCACATACTATGAGGACAGCTTGGGATGCCGTCTTGGCCGGCAGCCTTGCGAGCATTAGCACGCTTAAATGTCTTACTCATGTTGGTATCTGTACTGATGGCGCAAAAGTCATGACAGGGAGACATCGTGGAGTGGTAACGCGCAGTTGCTCCCGACGCCACTTGGGTACACTGCAGCATCCACCAAGAGGCTCTTGCTGCCAATGGAATGCCTGACAGCTTGAAAGACGTTTTGGACACTACAGTGAAAATGGTTCAGCAAGGCCCCTGAACTCTCGTGTATTTTCTGTACTATGTAATGATATGGGCAGCGACCATGTAACGCTTTTACAACATACAGAAGTGCGCTGGTTATCAAGGAGAAAAGTATTGACACGTTTTTTTGAATTGAGAGACGAGCTTAAAGTTGTCTTTACTGACCATCATTTTCACTTGTCTGACCGCTTACATGATGACGAGTTTCTCACACGACTGGTCTATCTGGGTGATGTTTTTTCTCACTTGAATGATCTGAATCTAGGATTACAAGGACTCTCCGCAACTATATTCAATGTGCGGGACAAAATTGCGGCTCTGATTAAGAAGTTGGAGCTCTTCTCTGTCTGCATTAACAAGGACAACACACAGGTCTTTCCATTGTATGATTTGTTGTGTGCATATGAACTCAAGCTTACAGACAATGTCATATGTGATATAGCGAAGCACCTGAGTGAGTTGGGTGCGCAATTACACAGGTACTTTCCCCAAACGGACGACACAAACAACTGGATTCGTTATCCCTTTCATGTCCTGCATCCAGTCCACTTACCGATATCTGAACAAGAGAGCCTCGAAATTGCAACAAGCGGTTCTGTGAAATTTTTATTTAATCAAAAGCCATTGCCAGATTTCTGGATTGGGCTGCGCTCGGAGTATCCTGCCAGGCAAATCGCACTGTTAAGACACTGATGCCCGTTGCAACCACGTACCTATGTGAGAGTGGCCCTCACTAGCACAGAGTGTGTGGAGAAAATAATTTAAGACTGAGACTCTCCAATACAGCCCAACATTTGCAGAGTTATGTGCATCCTTTCAAGCACACCATTCTCATTAACCTGTGGTTAGTTATTCACAATTTTTGATTAACAAATAAGGTTTTATATGTAAGATGGTTAAACTAAAGCCCAAAATGATTGATTATTTTTATATTATTGTATGTGCCCTGGTCCTATAAGAGCTCTTTGTCACTTCCCACAAGCCGGGTTGTGACAAAGACTCAAACTCATTCTTATGTTTAATAAATGTATCGTATAGTGTGTGTGTGGCAGGCTTACAATGATGGCAAAAAACAACACTTGAGAGTAAGCTGTCCCTGGTGCTAGAGGGGGTACAGCTGACCCTGGTGCTAGAGGGGGTACAGCTGGAGGTTGAATGTTTAAAGGGGTACGGGATTATAAAAGGTTTGGGAACCACTGTGTCAGACCAACGTTGAACCGTCCTCAGCATTGGTGCTTCCTGCTTAAGTTTCTGCCTTCTGGCAGGGAGGAGCAGAATGGAGGCGTGATCCGATTTGCCGAAGGGAGGGTGGGGGAGGGCCTTGTAGCTGTCCTGGAAGGGAGGCGTGTTCTCTCTACGTCAATGGAGAGATCCATTGAACACACACACACACACAAAACCTACTTACCCTTTGTTTGAGGAGCTGTTTTATTTTCTCTTTCTGTTGCTCCAGCTCATCCTGGACTTGGGAGAAGAAGACCACAGAGTACTGTCTCCTGTAGTGGGGACTGAACTCCTTCAGCTCTGCCTCCGCACAACCTATTAACAACAACACACAGACATACAGTAACTATTAGCATTATACAGTAGTAGCAGACAACAGAAATAGCAATGGTAATTCGGTCTAGGGGGTAGTATTAGTAAGGAAGTGGACAGGGAAGAGAAGAACAAACAAAGAGCAGGAAAAGGAGAAGTTCTGATGAGGCTTACTTCATAGACCTTGATTCAGCCTTAAAACTCCTGTGCCTCTGACTGTAACTCCCGCTTTGCTCATCAGTATTTTTCCACTGTGAGCTCTGCCCGTACCGTATCGTCTTACACAACACCTAGACTGCCAGGGACGTCACTCAAGCCCTTCACACTGACAGACACAAACCAGGTGACATCATAGGGACTGTAGCCTATGTAGGGGATCACAGCACACAGAGCGTAGAGACTACAAACGGCAGTCGTTACTGTTCATTACACCCCCTCTATCTCTCCTCTCCTCTCTCTTTCACTCTTTCTCTCTCTTGCTCGCTCGCTCTCTTTCTCTCTGACTAAGGGTTGCATGAGTAAGTAATTGGGTGTATGTACTGGCCCAATCAGACTGTCTTTCTCTGCACTGCCATGCGGTGCTCCAGTACAAGGCCACCAAACTACCCTCTCAGCATCAAGCAGATCCCTTACACACACACACACACACACACACACACACACGCTGCTCTACCTCTCTCTGCTGACTGTCAGATCAGACGACTACACACAAACAGTCTCCCATTTCACTTTAGTTTCCACTTAATCATTCCCAGGCAGATCCATGAATATGGATCTAGTTCTGTGGAAAAGCAAAAGACGGATAGAGGTATGGAGGGCCTGTGACTCTGTCAATAACAGCATCCTTGCCCAGAGATATTCCATATACTAAGACTGAAACTGTCAGCAGTGCTACAGGTCTCAGAGATCATATTGCTGTACAAGATTATCTAGATATAATGAGTGTGTCTGTAATGAGTGTGTCTGTTGACTGCACTGTCATTACCTCAGTGTGTAATAGCAGGATGTGTTACAGAAGATACGGAGTGTGTGACCACAGAGCTCAGTGTATCACTATGGAAACAGTGATGTTTCATTTTTGAAAAACCTGCTACAGTACAGAACAGCTAAACCCCTCTTTTACCTACTACAGTACAGAACAGCTAAACCCCTCCTCTACTTACTACAGCACAGAACAGCTAACCCCCTCCTCTACCTACTACAGTACAGAACAGCTAAACCCCTCCTCTACTTACTACAGTACAGAACAGCTAAACCCCTCCTCTACTTACTACAGTACAGAACAGCTAAACCCCTCCTCTACCTACTACAGTACAGAACAGCTAAACCCCTCCTCTACTTACTACAGTACAGAACAGCTAAACCCCTCCTCTACTTACTACAGTACAGAACAGCTAAACCCCTCTTTTACCTACAACAGTACAGAACAGCTAAACCTCTCCTCTACCTACTACAGTACAGAACAGCTAAACCCTCCTCTACTTACTACAGTACAGAACAGCTAAACCCCTTCTCTACTTACTACAGTACAGAACAGCTAAACCCTCCTCTACTTACTACAGTACAGAACAGCTAAACCCCTCCTCTACTTACTACAGTACAGAACAGCTAAACCCCTCCTCTACCTACTACAGTACAGAACAGCTAAACCCCTCCTCTACTTACTACAGTACAGAACAGCTAAACCCCTCTTTTACCTACTACAGTACAGAACAGCTAAACCCCTCCTCTACTTACTACAGTACAGAACAGCTAAACCCCTCCTCTACTTACTACAGTACAGAACAGCTAAACCCCTCTTTTACCTACTACAGTACAGAACAGCTAAACCCTCCTCTACTTACTACAGTACAGAACAGCTAAACCTCTCCTCTACCTACTACAGTACAGAACAGCTAAACCCTCCTCTACTTACTACAGTACAGAACAGCTAAACCCCTTCTCTACTTACTACAGTACAGAACAGCTAAACCCTCCTCTACTTACTACAGTACAGAACAGCTAAACCTCTCCTCTACCTACTACAGTACAGAACAGCTAAACCCCTCCTCTACCTACTACAGTACAGAACAGCTAAACCCCTCCTCTACCTACTACAGTACAGAACAGCTAAACCCCTCCTCTACCTACTACAGTACAGAACAGCTAAACCCCTCCTCTACCTACTACAGTACAGAACAGCTAAACCCCTCCTCTACTTACTACAGTACAGAACAGCTAAACCTCTCCTCTACCTACTACAGTACAGAACAGCTAAACCCCTCCTCTACTTACTACAGTACAGAACAGCTAAACCCCTTCTCTACTTACTACAGTACAGAACAGCTAAACCCCTCTTTTACCTACTACAGTACAGAACAGCTAAACCCTCCTCTACTTACTACAGTACAGAACAGCTAAACCTCTATTTTACCTAAAGTACAGAGCAGATTTAAAAAATATATATTTATGAAATTCCTCCTGTATTCCCTTCCAGCCCGGACGAAATGGAGAACAAAAATGCATTGATGGAAGTTGGATAATGGTGAAATGATTAGAGTGCACGTGTCGAGAGCTCATTATTTGCAACAGTGTGACACAAGTCAATATTATCCAGGACAGGGTATCTGGTGTTATTCACTTAACTATATCAATAACCAAGAGAGAGAGAGACAGAGAGATCAACATCTTCAGTGGAACTTCCCCCCCCATGGGGCATTGTTGTTTTTTCCTCAGGTCTCCGCTGTTAAACAATAACCTAGTTGAAGGTAGTTCCGTCTCCTCTCTCTGTGTGCCCTAACAAGGCCATTTCCCCACTGATCACTGCAGTGCTTATCAGACTAAAGTCTCCCTTCCTCATATCCACATTCCTCTGGCTACGACACTCACAGAGTGGATATCCTGCAACATAGAGCCATGACCCAACCCGTAACATTGTTTGCTCCCATTTCATTCAAGATGCTTGTGTGTGTGTGTGTGTGTGTGTGTGTGTGTGTGTGTGTGTGTGTGTGTGTGTGTGTGTGTGTGTGTGTGTGTGTGTGTGTGTGTGTGTGTGTGTGTGTGTGTGTGTGTGTGTGTGTGTGTGTGTGTGTGTGTGTGTGTGTGTGTGTGTGTGTGGATGCAGTAGTGTGTGGATGCGGTAGTGTGTAAATGAACGGATTGTCTACGTTGTATCAAACTAATGATGTAACTCTGAGTGATCTGACTCAGAGTTACATATGATACAAGTTTACTATAATACCACCTGACCTGGTGCCAATGCATAGGGAACTGAAGAGGAAGTTTCTGTTTTATTTTGGCTGCATTACACTGAGGCTGGATGTGTCAACCAGTTTGAGGTGTGAGCGGTACCCATCTTCAGGAGTGAAGCAGCGGTCTAAGGCACTGCATTTCAGTGCTGAGGCGTCACTACAGACCCTGGTTCGATTCCAGGCTGTATCACAACTGGCCATAATTGGGAATCCCATATGGCGGCGCACAATTGGCCCAGCATCGTCTGGGTTAGGGGAGGGTTTGTTCTTGACTGATGTGCCTAGTTAAATAAAGGTTCAATAAATTAAATCAAAACATCTTCAGGAGTGTGTAGTGTTTGTGTTGGGGCAGGCTGGAAGAGCAGGACTCTCCAGTGAAACTGGGCTTACTGTGCTGAAGCACTCTTCCACTGAACACTCGTACCATAGCGCACAGTCTCAGGCAGACCTAACACAAGGGGTGCATGTTTTGGTCTTTGCCCGAGCGCTATACAGCTGATCAAATCATCAAAGCTTGATGATTAGTTGATTATTTGAATTAGCTGTCTAGTGCTCGGGCAAAAAAACAAAATGTGTACCCCTTTGGGATAAGCTGATTTAGGCTATATGACACCTCTCCAGTGCTCTGTATACTTTTAAGCCCAACACGGGAGGCTGAAAAAAGACTTAGTGGTCGCCAAAGTTCCGGAGCATGTCTTTAACATCCTCCAACACATGATCCATTCAACCTATAAAGCCATTCTCTGTAGACCAGACTGTAAAGATGCTGATCGCCAGGCCTGCTTGCCATTCAGGTCACAAGCAGTAAAAGTTCATGTTTATGGCACGTCACTATGTGAGCAGCATTCTAAAGACCATATGTTCAGTCTCTGAAGTAGTGTGTGTTGGTGTGTCAACGAGACAGTCTTCTAGTCACTCCCCCCTGCTGGTTGCTAACAGCCTTTCACACAGCATTTGCGTGTCTGCTTTGCTTCGAAAGGGAAAATACTAATAAACAAATGTTGGTAGTGGTTTTAAATATTGAGCGCCCAACAATCAGCAGACCAACGCAGAGCAGGGTCATAGGCAGGAGGTTACACCTGTGTGTTAATGGTGTTGTTGGATGGCAAGCTCAACAGGCTATACCATTACATCGCCCATCCACAACCCCATTCATCACCCCATTATGTAAAGGAGCTTCTTCAACCTAGTTCTGTGGAGTAGGTGTTGTCACGGTGAAAAGGGTTTTGTGTTCCGATGAGATTATTTGAATTTTTAGAGGGAGTTTTTTGGGGGGGATGTGGGTTTGGCTCAATTTGCAGAGCATTGGCACACATACACAAACACACGCACGCACGCACACACACACACACACACACACACAAACATAATAAACTGAGTCTGTGCTGCTTTACTGGTGACCTCAGTGATGTATGTGATAGGAACATGCTTTCCCTACAGGCTTCTGTGGCAGTAGTAGTGTGTGTGCCTGTGGGAGGGCTGTGAAATGACATCAGGGAGCCATGGGATGCTGGGATTCATGAGTGTTATAACAATATAACGTCATCATCGATATTGATGGACTGCCAGAAGCAAGTCCAATATTTCCCCATGGAAGACATCTCTGGCACTACACTGTTTAATATAAGACATGACTAGGACGTTGTGCAATCCCATCCACTGCCTGTGTGTGTGTTATGTATTGTACTGTATGTGTGTGTAACACAACTTGATACCACAAGAAGTGTTACTGCCATAGGTTAACTATCATAACCTGGTCCTGCAGTATTACGGAGGTCTGGGGTTGAAGCTGTAACATAGCTTTTTATGAACCATGACTCAAAACAACTTCTAACAACTAGTCACTGTCATTCAAAGTACTAACTGACCTAAACCTGGGCATTGAACATGGGAATGTGTCTAGTGTTGTAGCAGTACCACAGACAGAACAATGAGACAGATAGTTCACCAGATGTATAAATGTGAAGCATCCGCTTGGCGTTTCCACTCACTACCAAATATGGTAGTGGGAAAGCCCAGTGGCCAGCAGTGGGAGAAAATGGAACGAGATGGATTTTGGCTGACATTCTGCAAATTTTCTCATCAATAAAACATTTGATCTCAATACAGTTTTCTGTTTCCAAAACTGAATCAACATTACCCTTTTCCAAAGTTTAAAAACATTGCGTTGTTTAGAAGGAGTGAAAAGGCGAATTGAGCTATATGCGCAAGTGTAATTTACAGAGTAGGCGTTCCGTAATGGTAATATGCAAATATGTGCTAGAATGTGCCAATAGGATCTCGCTAGCTCGTGCTTGGCTTTGCCCACCTCCTTGTATGTTCTGCCCGATATGACTCAATTGTTTCCATTTGAAACGACAGGCTGTGGTCTATCTTGGTATAGTTCTAATAATCTTTGGCAGTACCACACAGTGGCATCATACTAACAAAAACACAGCTTGCCTGTGTGGAAAACATACATTTTCTTCAGGTGATGTCATACCAGCCGACATCCCTTTCATGTGTTGCCCCATAGAAGAGGATTTACTGCGGCATTGTAGTTTGGCTCAGTTCTATCAGATAAAAACAGCCACTTTCATTTATAACAACCATAGTTGCTACTGCACACGGAACTCAACCATACCATGACACAATTCAATAGTCAGACATCGTGCAGAAACTCTTTGCCATTCAAACTGGAAGCTTGATGGCTCAATGTTTGTATGGGAGTTGATTTGTCTTTCTTTGTTTAATACACAGCGCTGACCACTCAGTCAACAAGCCTGAATAAACAACAGGTGGGCTCGCTAGCAGCGCTGCTTAGTCTCTGCAGAAACACTCTAGCTTGAGCCAAGCGTTTGAATATCTCAGAGATTGTGTCATTCCAGCTGGGGGAAACTGGCAACAGCAGGCAAGCTGCCTATTCATTCAAAGAGCAAAAGCTCTAATAATAATGTATCCTGTATTTCTGTGCAATTGGTCAGAGGACCATGAAGCTCTAGAGTTTACAGGCCAATCACACGCCAGCTCAAGTGGCCCAAGGATATGGTTCATTTGACTCTGTGCTTTTCATAGGCAGCAGCATCATATGCTCTCTGACTGATTCAGTGTTCATTGTCAGTGATGATTGTCCATGTATATTGATATCATGGATCACACACATTGCAGTAATTCAGAAGTCAGTTATGTTCTGGAGGGAGCCCGGCTCTGTGACAGTCAGATAACTGTATATAGTGTCACCTCAGATATTGTTTTTCAGACTTCATCTGACAATTAAAATGAATTCAACATCTTCAAGACTCTTGAGAAGGGCAATGATGACACTTAGTAATGAGAGAAGCTTCATTCTATTGGGTAGGGTTGTCTGTTAGTGAATCATGTACTACCATACAGACACACTCACAACAGGGTGGAACCCACACACCCACAGACAATTCATGGTAATGGCATCATTAGCTCAAACAACTAACCCTGTCTGTACCACTGCCACCCAAATGTGGCCTCTGAGGCTGTTGTTGGAGGAGTAAGGAACGTTATCCCAATGAAAAGAGGCATCATCGCTTTGAACAGTGTTATTATTATTCATATCGGATGATTGTTAATGGTAGAGAATGACATGGCTAAGCACTTTCCATTAGCACCTGCCGCCAAACACACACACACACACACACACACACACAGTGAATGAGAAATGCATCATCCTTTGTACACTGTCCCCACCCGTATGTTTCTCAATAGTCACCACAGTAACCTGAAGAGAGGTAGAAAGGTAAAACAGGTCCAGGCACTTTTTTGACTACTTCTCCTTTTTCAGCTGCCTGCAGGGCTAGAATGACTGGACTGACCTGACCTGATAAAGCACTGCCAGATACACCTGGACAGGCGGACAGACAGGACAGGAAGGCGTGCGGGCGGCGGGAGGGCGGGACGGACGGACAGACAGACCCTATACTGTTACTGTATAATTCCCATGACATGAAAGTTAAAGTATGTCTTTGCTGTCAAATATCTAGGCTACTGATATAACATGATGCATGCTACAGCCACATCTGACCAGACAGTGTAGCTATCATCCAGGATGATCCTAACACCAGACGGTGTAGTTATGATCCTACATTCCATCCATTTTTTTAATGTGAGATCTTTCTCAGATGACATTGCCAATGCAATTTGTTATTTGCTAATTTTACACGGTAGACTAGGGTCATCTCAAGTGTCATTCAAAAATGTACACTGAATCATCTCTATGCTATGTCTCATAGCATGTTGCATATTTCACATTTCACAAAATATTATGCTTTTTAGGCTATTCCAATGTGTCGTCCCTCGTCCCCCTCCAACAGTCCATGATTTGATTTGAATATCTGTCTTTTCCTGAACAAACATGAGGTAAAAAGATGATATGATAAAAAGAAAAACGGGTTCCACGAGTTCAAATCTATTCTGTCAAAGACCAAATCAAGCTAGTAGCCTAAGCTATGTGACAGTGTGAATCGTGAAGTAAAAAAAAGTTTAATAAATTGTTTTGTCAAATTTTGTCAATGGAAAACAGAGTGGCATAATCTTACCATAAGCTTGCCGTCTCCAGTAAATGTTTACCGCGCTAACGCGTCTATAGTGGAGCGAAAGGTAAGAGCTCACATAATCATTTGAAAAAGAGTCCTTTACCTCTTATGTAGTTGGATTTACTTTCATCCAGAAGACTGGACGGTGATATCCCCATGGTGACGAGTTGATGTGGACAAGGGTCTACTAGCGCACGTTGGTTAACTCCGGTGTAGTCTCTCGTATCGATCGTTGCGTCGCACAGTGTAGATGCCTCTCTCTCCCTCTCTCTCCCAGTGACTGTCATTCAATGCCAGCTGTTATTGTGAACTCCCCATCACACAAGCGCTACTTCCTCGTTCTCGTTCATTCTTTGGACCCTATGCCACTGGCCTAGCACACACCCCCGCAGCCCGACCTCCGGAGCCCCCCAAGATATATATTATTAAAAGTTAAAATTCTTAAAATTCTAGTAAAAATCTCAGTCTCATGGAAAAATGTATAGAATACCAAGAAATATGCTCAGAGATTCTGGACGATCCTTGTCCGGAAGGGAAACTTTTATCTTAAAAAAATAAGGATTTTGTTGCATTATTTTAGCTTAAAATGTACATTTTGCGACAGTTTATAATGATCAATTATTACTCATTTCCATGTGATTTATTTCCTGAGAAACTCTCAAAAAAGCGTTAACTTTTCTATTATTTGTCAACTTTCTTTCTCCTTGCATTATTGGGAAGGGCTGTTTACCAAGCATGAGAAAAAAAATATTGTATTTTATTTGCCTTGTCAACTCAGTCACTGAACAAACGTTTTAATCACTGTTCTGCAACATGTGATGAAACAATGGAAGTATTAGCTGTGCTAGACCTAAGGGATAATGTTTGCTTTATAAATGTTATTTTATGTTCTAAATCTAGAAAAACATGCCAAAATGCTAAGGGATTTACCCCTGGAACATTTAATGGTGCTATAAAACAAGACACAGTGCTATAAATCCTCACTCGGACCTTACGTGGGCCCGTTATACTGCGCTAAGCCAACGCCCTATGCATTCTCCCCCGAAATTATTTTAGCTTCAAGCCAGGAGGCTCTACTTTTATTTTTGGCAAAATGATAACATCAGTCTAAGTTGTAGGCCTATGGAAAATACTATAGACCTTCTAGTTAACACAACCAGAGACAGCTAGTTATGGGAGCAGCAGCCTTATCCAACTCCCCACAACTAAAAAGCCTACTATGTGCCTGAGCAATCGTTCCTGCCTTCATCCTTCCTTAGGGACATACATTAATGTATTTTATATGTGTGTTTTCACTGTCTCCTCCTCCTCCCTAGCGCCTGTCTCTGAACCATAGGACCCCAGGGAACCATACACTACAGCTACAGTGCCTTCAGAAAGTATTCATAACCTTGGACTTTTTCCACATTATGTTGTTACAGCCTTAATTCATGATTGTGGACTTCAGGAAACAGCAGAGGGAACACCCCCCTATCCACATCGATGGAACAGTAGTGGAGAGGGTAGTAAGTTTTAAGTTCCTCTGCGTACACATCACAGACAAACTGAATTGGTCCACCCACACAGACAGCATCGTGAAGAAGGCGCAGCAGTGCCTCTTCAACCTCGAGAGGCTGAAGAAATTTGGCTTGTCACCAAAAGCACTCACAAACTTCTACAGATGCACAATCAAGAGCATCCTGTCGGGCTGTATCACCGCCTGGTACGGCAACTGCTTCGCCCACAACCGTAAGGCTCTCCAGAGGGTAGTGAGGTCTGCACAACGCATCACCGGGGGCAAACTACCTGCCCTCCAGGACACCTACACCACCCGATGTAACAGGAAGGCCATAAAGATCATCAAGGACAACAACCACCCGAGCCACTGCCTGTTCACCCCGCTATCATCCAGAAGGCGAGGTCAGTACAGGTGCATCAAAGCTGGGACCGAGAGACTGAAAAACAACAAGGCCATCAGACTGCTGCCAACACACTGACTCAACTCCAGCCACTTTAATAATGGGAATTGATGTAAAATATATCACTAGCCACTTTAAACAATGCTACTTAATATAATGTTTACATACCCTACATTCTTCATCTCATATGTATACGTATATACTGTACTCTATATCATCTCATCCACTGCATCTTTATGTAATACATGTATCACTAGCCACTTTAAACTATGCCACTTTGTTTACATACCCTACATTACTCATCTCATATGTATATACTGTACTCGATACCATCTACTGCATCTTGCCTCTGCCGCTCTGTACCATCACTCATTCATATATCTTTATGTACATACTCTTTATCCCTTTACACTTGTGTGTATAAGGTAGTAGTTTTGGAATTGTTAGTTAGATTACTCGTTGGTTATTACTGCATTGTCGGAACTAGAAGCACAAGCATTTTGCTACACTCGCATTAACATCTGCTAACCATGTGTAAGTGACAAATAAATTTGATTTGATTTGATTTCAAAGTGGATTTCTCCCCTACATCTACACACAATATGCCATAAGGACAAAGTGAAAACATGTTTTTAGAAATATTTCCACATTTATTTCAAATTAAATACAGAAATATCTCATTTACATAAGTATTCACACCACTGCTTCAATGCAGGTTTGAATCACCTTTGGCAGCGATTACTCCTATGAGTCTTTCTGGGTAAGTCTGTAAGAGCTTTGCACACCTGTATTGTACAATATTTGCACATTATTATTTTTAAAGTTCTTCAAGCTCTGTCAAGTTGGTTGTTGATCATTGCTAGACAGCCATTTTAAGTCTTGCCATAGATTTTCAAGCCGATATAAGTCGAAATTGTAACTAGGCCTCTCAGGAACATACAATGGCATCTTGGTAAGCAACTCCAGTTTTATCTTTGGCCTTGTGTTTTAGGTTATCGTCCTACTGAAATGTGAATTCATCTCCCAGTGTCTGGTAGAAAGCAGACTGATCCAGGATTTGGCTTTGCTAAGCTCCATTCTGTTTATTTTTTATCCTGGAAAAACTCCCATGTCCTTAACGATACAAGCATACCCATAACACCATGCTGCCACCACTACACTATGCTTGAAAATATGTAGGGTGGTACTTGTGTAACAGATGTGAAACGCTAGCTTAGTTAGCGGTGGCGCGCGCTAAATAGTGTTTCAATCGGTGACGTCACTTGCTCTGAGACCTTGAAGTAGTGGTGCCCCTTGCTCTGCAAGGGCCGCGGCTTTTGTGGAGCGATGGGTAACGATGCTTCGTGGGTGACTGTTGTTGATGTGTGCAGAGGGTCCCTGGATCGCGCCCGGGTATGAGCGAGGGGACGGTCTAAAGTTAGTTATACTGTTACACTTGGTAATGTGTTGTATTGGATTTACTAAAAAGGAAAAAAAAGTTATTTGGTTGGCCACATTCTTTGCAGTATTACATTTGTGCCTTGTTACAGACAGAATGCACGTTTTGGAATATTTTGTACTCAAATCAAATGCCATTTTATTTGTCATATGCGCCGAATACAACAGGTGTATAACTTACAGTGAAATGTTTACTTACAAGCCCTTAACCAACTATGTAGTTTAAAGAAAATATAGTTTAGTTTATTTAGTAAATATTTTCTTAAGTAATAAAGTAATAAATAAATAAATAACACAATAAGATTAAAAAAATGATGAGGCTATATACAGGGGGTACCGGTACCGCGGCAGTGTGCGGGGGTACAGGTTAGTCGAGGTAATTTGTACATGTAGGCCGGGGTGAAGTGACTATGCATAGATAATAAATAGCGAGTAGCAGCAATGTAAAAACAAAGGGTGGGGGGGGGGTCAATGAAAATAATCTGGGTGGCCATTTGATTAATTGTTCAGCAGTCTTTTGGCTTGGAGATAAAAGCTGTTAAGGAGCCTTTTGGACCTAGACTTGGTGCTCCGATATCGCTTGTACCGGGCTGCACGCACTATCCTCTGTAGCACCTTGCAGTCAGATGCCGAACAGTTGCCATACCAGGCATTGATGCAACCGGCCAGGATGCTCTTGATGGTGCAGCTGTAGAACTTTTAGAAGATCTGGGGACCCATGCCAAATCTTTTCAGTCTCCTCAGGTGGAAAAGGTGTTGTCGTGCCCTCTTCACAACTTTCTTGGTGTGTTTGGACCATGATAGTTTGTTGGGAATGTGGACACAAATTAACTTGAAACTCTCAACCCGCTCCACCACAGCCTCATCGATGTGAATGGGGGCATGTTCGGCCCTCCTTTTCCTGTAGTCCACAATTATCTCCTTTGTCTTGCTCACGTTGAGGGAGAGGTTGTTGTCCTGGCACCACACTGCCAGGTCTCTGACGTACCCTATAGGCGGTCTCATCGTTGTCGGTGATCAGGCCTACCACAGTTGTGTCGTCAGCAAACTTAATGATGGTGTTGGAGTCGTGCTTGGCCATGCAGTCGTGGGTGAACAGGGAGTACAGGAGGGGACTAAGCACGCACCCCTGAGGTGCCCCTGTGTTGAGGATGAGCGTGGCAGATGTGTTGGTGCCTACTCTTACCACCTGGGGGCAGCCCGTCAGGAATTCCAGGATCCAGTTACAGAGGGAGGTGTTTAGTCCCAAATTCCTTAGCTTAGCTATGAGCTTTGTGGGCACTATGGTATTGAACGCTGAGCTGTAGTCATTGAACAACATTATCACATAGGTGTTCCTTTTGTCCAGGTGGGAAAGGGCAGTGTGGAGTGCGATTGAGATTGCGTCATCTGTGGATCTGTTGGGGCAGTATGCGAACTAGGGTCTAGGGTTTCTGGGAGGATGGTGTTGATGTGAGCCATGACCAGCCTTTCAAAGCACTTCATGGCTACCGACGTGAGTGCTACGGGGCGGTAGTCATTTAGGCAGGTTTCTTGGGCACAGGGACTATGGTGGTCTGCTTGAAACATGTAGGTATTACAGACTCGGTCAGGGAGAGGTTGAAAATGTTAGTGAAGACACTTCCCAGTTGGTCCACGCATGCTCTGAGTACATGTCCTGGTAATCCATCTGGCCCAGCGGCCTTGTGAATGTTGACCTGTTTAAAGGTCTTGCTCACATCGGCAGCGTGTTCACACAGTTGTCCGGAACAGCTGGTGCTCTCATGCACGCTTCAGTGTTGCTTGCCTCGAAGCGAGCATATAAAGCATTTAGCCCGTCTGGTAGGCTCACATCACTGGGCAGCTCGCGGCTGAGTTTCCCTTTGTAATCAGTAATAATTTGCAAGCCCGGGCCACATCTGCCGAACATCAGAGCAGGTGCAGTAGGATTCCATCTTAGTCCTGTGTTGACGCTTTTCCTGTTTGATCGTTCGTCTGAGGGCATAGTGGGATTTCTTATAAGTGTCCGGATTAGTGCCCTGCTCCTTGAAAGCTGCAGCTCTAACCTTTAGGTCGGTGCAGAGGTTGCCTGTAATCCATGGCTTCTGGTTGGGATATGTATGTACGGTCACTGTGGGGACGTCGTTTCATAGATGTATTTATTGATGAAGCCGGTGACTGAGGTGATATACTTGTGAATGCCATTGGATGAATACCGGAACTTATTCCTGTCTGTGCTGCAAAACAGTCCTGTAGCGTAGCATCCTCGTCATCTGACCTCTTCCGTATTGAGCGAGTCACTGGTACTTCCTGCTTTAGTTTTTGCCTGTAAGCAGGAACCAGGAGGATAGAATTATGCTCAGATTTTCCAAATGGAGGGCCAGGGAGAGCTTTGTATGCATCTCTGTGTGTGGAGTAAAGGTGGTCTAGAGTTTTTTTCCTCTGGTTGCACATGTGACATGCTGGTAGAAGTGAGGTAAAATGATTTAAGTTTGCCTGCATTAAAGTCCCCGGCCACTAGGAGCGCCGCTTCTGGATGAGCGTTTTCTTGTTTGTTTATGGCCCTATACAGCTTGTTGAGTGCAGTAAATAGACGGCTACGAAAAATATAGATGAGGTACTCTACCTTAGGCGAGCAATACCTCGAGACTACCTTAACATTAGACATCGCACACCAGCTGTTATTGACAAATAGACACACACCCCCACTCCTCATCTTACTGGACGTAGCTGTTCTGTTCTGCCGTTGGACAGGGTGTACAGGCTTCCTTCTTTTAACTCTGTTAATTATTGTGAAGTAACTAAAATGTTGTTGATCCATCCTCAGTTTTCTCCTATCACAGCCATTAAACTGTTTTAAATACCGATTGGTCTCGTGGTGAAATCCCTGAGCGGTTTCCTTCCTCTCCGGCAACTGAGTTAGGAAGGACGCCTGTATCTTTGTAGTGACTGGGTGTATTGATACACCATCCAAAGTGTCATTAATAACTTCACCATACTCAAAGGGATATTCAATGTCTGCTTTTTCTTTTTTTTTTTACCCATGTAAAATAGGTACTCTTCTTTGCGAGGCATTGGAAAACGTCCTTGGTCTTTGGGTTTGAAATTCACTGGTCGACTGAGGGATAATTGTATGTGTGGGGTACAGAGATCATGTTACACATTATTCTTGCACACAGAGTGAGTCCATGCCACTTAATAAGCACATTTTTACTCCTGAACTTACACTATATATACAAAAGTATGTGGCCACCCCTTCCAATTAGTGGATTCGGCTATTTCAGCCACACCCGTTGCTGACAGGTGTAAAAAAATCAAGCACACAGCTATGCAATCTCCATAGACAAACAGCCACACACAAGCCTAAGATCCCCATGCGCAATGCCAAGCATTGGCTGGAGTGGTGTAAAGCTCTTCGCCATCGGACTCTGAAAAAGTGGAAAGGCGTTCTCTGGAGTGATGAATCACACTTCACCACTTCACCGTCCAATGGACGAATCTGGACTTGGCGGATACCAGGAGAACGCTACCTGCCTGAATGCATAGTGCCGACTATAACGTTTGGTGGATGAGGAATAATGGTCTGGGACTGTTTTTCATGGTTCGGGCTTGGCCCCTTAGTTCCAGTGAAGGGAAATCTTAACTCTACAGCATACAATGACATTCTAGATGATTATGTGCTTCTAGTTTTGTGGCAACAGTTTGGGGACGGCCCTTTCCTGTTTCAGCATGACAATGCCCCCGTGCAGAAAGCAAGGTCCATACAGAAATGGTTTGTCGAGATCGATGTGGAAGAATCTGACTGGCCTGCACAGAGTCCTGACCTCAACTCCATCAAACACCTTTGGTATGAATTGGAATGCCGACCTCGAGCCAGGCCTAATCGCCCCAACATAAGTGCCCGACCTCATTAATGCTCTTGTGGCTGAATGGAAGCATGTCCCAGCAGCAGTGTTCCAACATCGAGTGGAAAGTCTTGTTGAGGCTGTTAGAGCAGCAAACAGGGGACCAACTCCATATTAATGCCCATGATTTTGGAATGAGATGTTCGACAAGCAGGTGTCCATATACTTTTGGTCATGTAGTATATTTAGGCTTGCCATAACAAAGGGGTTGAATACATTTCAGCTTTTCATTTTGAATTAATTTCTAAACATTTCCCCAAAAAATCCACTTTGACAATATGGGTGTTGTGTGTAGGCCAGTGACACAAAGTCTAAATGGAATCCATTGTAAATTCAGTGGCCATTTTGGATACAGTATTTCTCCTTGGTGTGACCTGAGGTCTTAGAGCCAAAGGGAATGACTCCATTTCCAAAGGGCAGCTTAGAATTTCATCAGTGAAACACACACACACACACACACACACGTGTGAGTGTTTCACTGATGATATCCAGGGTGAAATTCAGCACCATCTAAATAACACCTTCCAGACAGTTCCTCCTCTCAGAAAAGCTTCAGAGAGTGACTGTACTGTGTTCACATGGCTGTAGATGCTGGGATTATGGTAAGGACACAGCTACAAGGTTGACTCCTGCAGAAGTCCCAAAACATGTCAGAACCTGTCTCAGTAAAAAATAATGTAAATCAGGGGAATCACTGGGAGGAATGTGAATGTCCATAACTGAAAACACACATTTACACAGTTGGGCTTCAGGCTTTGCAACAATATTTTATTACCTTTTACCCAGAGTAAAAATGTACATAAAAAAAACTATTAAAAGATGAAAACGGCCACCATGAACTTTACGATGAACTCAGAAAATAAAATTGTAAAGGAATTATTCACAAGAATAATAAATATGAGTAAATGAGCAGAATAGAGGCTATTATCTGTCTGCATTTAACCAATATTTCAGCTCTATTGGAAAAGCAGAACTCTATTAATCTAGAAGCATTGTGACTTCTTAGAGAACATTTACAAAGTACCAGTGATGAATGAAACCAAGAGGAAAATACAAATCAGTGCAGAGTGAGCCACTCTTTACAACCAGTGTCCCTGCACAGAGAAAATGCCACCCTATTACCTATAGTGTACTACTATGGGCCCTGGTCAAAAGTAGTGCACTATATAGGGAATAGGGTTATGGGCCCTGGTCTAAAGTAGTGCACTATATAGGGAATAGGGTTATGGGCCCTGGTCTAAGGTAGTGTACTATATAGGGAATAGGGTGGCATTTGAGACATATGTCACCTCTGAGAGGGAGAGAAGAGGTGATGAGGCCTTGATTCTCCCCAGGGTGGGTCACTCCATAGCCCGTACCGTCTCCTCTGGGTTTTGGGTTGCCGTGGTGTTGGTGTAGGTGGGCACGCTGTATTTGGTGAGCACCGACTTGAACTGGTCCAGCGTGGCGTCGGTCCGCACCCCTGTTGGGTCAAAGTGGGTGCGGCTCACTCTGAAGCCCGCCTCCGTCAAGTACTGCAGGAACCTATTCAACCTGGAGAGAGGGAGATGGATTGATGAGAGGAAATAGAACATACATTTACATTGAGATATTTTGTGTAATAAGACTGTAATAACATAATATCCACTAAACCGGATTTAGAACCACAGAGCTCTAAAAGGTAGAAAACTGATGCGTTTTGACCTCAGGAAATCTTTGTCAAAGTTGTGACATAGTGTTAAGGTTCACTCACTTGGGCATGTTCATGCCTCTGATGCTGTGGCGGTGAATACCGTAGTAGAACGCTGGGTGCTCCAGAGACCCGTCTGATTTCAGCTTCTTCACCACGTTACCTGGCTCATCTCCTGTCTTTCTCTTCCCTGTGTTAAAGTAACATTACATCAACATGGCATCCAGTCTGAAAAGAGCTAATGTTGTAGACAGGAGAAGGAACTAATGTTGTAGACAGGAGAAGGAGCTAATGTTGTAGACAGGTGAAGGCCCCTCTCTTTATTACAGAATGTGTGTCTTGTTACCTGAGTGGTCAGCGGTGCCTGACTCCTCCACCTTCTGTACCTTGATGACTACACCACATTCCACTGGAGAGTAGACATGCAACATGTCAATAGAATCCCTTCACCACCCGCCCCCTCCACATAGACACACCCACGACCCTGGAGATTACCTTGGTTGATGAGTGCAGTGGGCCCGTGAACAGAGGACTTGAGCGTTGTGCACTCTGACTCACAGATCAGAGTCTTGACCAGAGGCTGAATATCCTCCATACTGTGCTGCACCGCTGCACACAACATCCTCCTCAGGAACCCGGAGTTAAACAGAGGACCAGACCTGGGAGGGAAACACGTAGGTTACAGTTAAACACTTAAAGATGGAGGCTTGCCAGAACTACTTCACTGGTTCAAATATTGTATATCACCCAATATATGCAAAAAGTTCTACCATAGCGGTCCCAGCTCCACCGCTGTCTTGCCAGGCATGCTTCCATGACAGTTGCAGGGCAGTTGTCTGTACAGGTTTTCTGCAGGGGGAAAAGTGAAAATCCTAACTACAGAGTGATTTCAAATTCCCCTCCACATGTACCGTCCTCTCTCCCTATCAGAAACCCCTGAACCATTTCCAGACTTACCCTCTACTCTACTTAACCTTCTTACCCTCCACCATGCTCCCCTGTTTGAGGAACACCCTCTCCTCACACCACTGGCAGTGGATGAGCTGTCTGATCCTCTTGGCTGACTCATCGGCCTGGGTGGGACCCCTGAGGACTCTGACGACCACCAGGACAAAGTGTTCCACAGCCACCGCCAGCAACACTTCTATGCCCTTATTACAGCGTGCCGCCGCCCTGAAAGCAATACACGCATGAGACAGATGCATGAAATACTACACACTGAAACACACACACACACTGAAGCATACATCCCACACACACACACGTTACACTTTCACTGCCAACAGCATCTCAAAGCCACCCCAAAGAAAAACACACAAGTTAAACAAAGACATACACAATGAAAATGTTACACACAGTCACACACAGCAATTCAGTGGTAAATAAGCCGAGAGTATTTCACCTACCTGGCTACAGTGACCAGCACCATGCATGCAGCCAGCTCCTTGGAGTATTTCACCTACCTGGCTACAGTGACCAGCACCATGCATGCAGCCAGCTCCTTGTAGTATTTCACCTACCTGGCTACAGTGACCAGCACCATGCATGCAGCCAGCTCCTTGTAGTATTTCACCTACCTGGCTACAGTGACCAGCACCATGCATGCAGCCAGCTCCTTGGAGTATTTCACCTACCTGGCTACAGTGACCAGCACCATGCGTGCAGCCAGCTCCTTGTAGTACTCTGTGCGGACTATATTCGAGCCATAGTGGCGCATCGTGACGTTCAGGGACTTAGAGTAGAGGGAGCCCGTGTCCGTGGACGTCACAGAGATGATGCCCAGGTTCCGGATGTTCCGGAAAGCAGAGTCCAGATAATTGACAGCCGTGCCGAACGGGTCCAGGTGTCTGAGGGGGTTACCATGGAAACAGAGGTTGGTTTGTGTTCGACTTGATGTATAATGTGAGGCGTCTATAGAACCACTGCTGGCCATCATATACTGTAAATAGGGTTATTGAATGATAAGGCTCTGAAGCCTTCGAGACAGTGATTGTTTGACAAATGTCAAGTCAAACGATAGAGGAGAAAAAGGAGAAAGAAAGGAGGTGATGTTTCTCGCTACAGAGCTGCACCCCCATCAATAAGACGTTCCCTCCCCATCTTCTCCCAACCCCCATCAATAAGACGTTCCCTCCCCATCTCCTCCCAACCCCCATCAATAAGACGTTCCCTCCCCATCTCCTCCCAACCCCCATCAATAAGACGTTCCCTCCCCATCTCCTCCCAACCCCCATCAATAAGACGTTCCCTCCCTATTTTATTTATTTATTTTTATTTCACCTTTATTTAACCAGGTAGACTAGTTGAGAATAAGTTCTCATTTACAACTGCGACCTGGCCATGATAAAGCATAGCAGTGTGAACAGACAACACAATTTTTCAGTTTTTGATTTGTTAAAAAAGTTTGAAATATCCAATAAAATGTCGTTCCACTTCATGATTGTGTCCCACTTGTTGTTGATTCTTCACAAAAAAATACAGTTTTATATCTTTATGTTTGAAGCCTGAAATGTGGCAAAAGGTCGCAAAGTTCAAGGGGGCCGAATACTTTCGCAAGGCACTGTATATATAAAAATAAAAAGAGGCTATATACATTGTGTGCAAAAGGCATGAGGAGGTAGGCAAATAGTTACAATTTAGCAGATTAACACTGGAATGATAAATGATCAGATGGTCATGTGCAGGTAGAGATACTGGTGTGCAAAAGAGCAGAAAAGTAAATAAATAAAAACAGTATGGGGATGAGGTAGGTAAATTGGATGGGCTATATACCGAGGGACTATGTACAGCTGCAGTGATCGGTTAGCTGCTCAGATAGCAGATGTTTAAAGTTGGTGAGGGAGAGAAGTCTCCAACTTCAACGATTTTTGCAATTCGTTCCAGTCACAGGCAGCAGAGAACTGGAAGGAAAGGCGGCCAAATGAGGTGTTGGCTTTAGAGATGATCAGTGAGATACACCTGCTGGAGCGCGTGCTACGGGTGGGTGTTGCCACCGTGATCAGTGAACTGAGATAAGGCGGAGCTTTACCTAGCATGGACTTGTAGATAACCTGGAGCCAGTGGGTCTGGCGACGAATATGTAGCGAGGGCCAGTCGATTAGAGCATACAGGTCGCAGTGGTGGGTGGTATAAGGTGCTTTAGTAACAAAACGGATGGCACTGTGATAAACTGCATCCAGGCGGAGCTGTTGGCCGAGGTTGGAGTAGCCAGGAGGAAGGCATGGCCAGCCGTTGAGAAATGCTTGTTGAAGTTTGATTATCATGGATTTATCTGTGGTGACCGTGTTACCTAGCCTCAGTGCAGTGGGCAGCTGGGAGGAGGTGCACTTGTTCTCCATGGACTTTCCAGTGTCCCATAACTTTTTGGAGTTAGAGCTACAGGATGCAAATTTCTGCTTGAAAAGGTTGGCCTTTGCTTTCCTGACTGACTGCGTGTATTGGTTCTTGACTTCCCTGAACAGTTGCATATTGCGAGGACTATTCGATGCTATTACAGTCCGCCACAGGATGTTTTGTGCTGGTCGAGGGCAGTCAGGTCTGGAGTGAACCAGGGGCTATATCTGTTCTTAGTTCTGCATTTTTTGAACAGAGCATGCTTATCTAAGATGGTGAGGAAGTTACTTTTAAAGAATGACCAGGCATCCTCAACTGACGGGATGAGGTCAATATCCTTCCAGGATACCCGGGCCAGGTCGATTAGAAAGGCCTGCTTGCAGAAGTGTTTATGGGAGCGTTTGACAGTGATGAGGGGTGGTCGTTTGACTGCGGACCCATAGAGGATACAGGCATTGAGGCAGTGATCGCTGAGATCCTGATTGAAGACAGCGGAGGTGTATTTGGAGGGCCAGTTGGTCAGGATAACGTATATGAGGTGCCCTTGTTTACAGATTTAGGGTTGTACCTGGTGAGTCCTTGATGATTTGTGTGAAATTGAAGGCATCTAGCTTAGATTGTAGGACTGCCGGGGTGTTAAGCATATCCCAGTTTAGGTCACCTAACAGAACAAACTCTGAAGCTAGATGGGGGTGCGATCAATTCACAAATGGAGTCCAGGGCACAGCTGGGAGCTGAGGGGGTCGGTAGCAGGCGGCAACAGTGAGAGACTTATTTCTAGAGAGATTCATTTTTAAAATTAGAAGTTTGAACTGTTTGGGTATGGACCTGGAAAGTATGACATTACTTTGCAGGCTATCTCTGCAGTAGACTGCAACTCCTCCCCCTTTGGCAGTTCTATCTTGACGGAAAATGTTATAGTTGGGTATGGAAATCTCAGAATTTTTGGTGGCCTTTCTAAGCCAGGATTCAGACACAGCAAGGACATCAGGGTTGGCAGAGTATGCTAAAGCAGTGAGTAAAACAAACTTAGGGAGGAGGCTTCTGATGTTGACATGCATGAAACCAAGTCTTTTTCGATCACAAAAGTCAAATGAGGGTGCCTGGGGACATGCAGGGCCTGGGTTTACCTCCACATCACCCGCGGAACAGAGGAGTAGTAGTATGAGGGTGCGGCTAAAGGCTATCAAAACGGGTCGCCTAGAGCGTTGGGGACAAAGAATAAAAGGAGCAGATTTCTGGGCGTGGTAGAATATATTCAGGGCATAATGCGTAGACAGGGGTATGGTGGGGTGTGGGTACAGCGGAGGTAAGCCCAGGCACTGGGTGATGATAAGAGGTTGTATCTCTGGACATGCTGGTTGTAATGGGTAAGGTAGGTATCAGGTAGTTAGGTACCTCCCACACCGCATGTGTGGGAGGTGGGACAAAGGAGGTATCAGAGGTATGAAGATTGGAACTAGGGGCTCCATTGTAAACTAAAACAATGATAACTAACCTGAACAACAGTATACAAGGCATATTGACATTTGAGAGAGACATACAGTGAGGCATAAAGTAATCGCAGGTGTTGATTGGGAGAGCTAGCTAAAACAACAGGTGAGACAACAACAGCGGTTGTTTAACTACACACAGAGCCTGAGTTCGCGGCTGGGGCCGACAGATAAAAAAATAAATAAACAGAATGGAGTACCGTGATTAATGGACAGTCCAGCAGGCATCAGCTATGTAGCCAAGTAATCAGTGTCCAGGGGGCAACAGTAGATGGAACAGGGAAGCCGCCACTATGCTAGCGACACAGCGTTTAAAGTTAGTAGCCCTGGGCTAGTAGGAGAGTCTGCTCCGACGGAGGCCGGATGAAGGCAAAGCGGATGGAGTATTCGTCGGCAGACCAGTCGTGGTGGTACGGCGGGGCGCCATGTCGATAGAGAATCCAAGCCAGATGGCGACAGAGGTATTGTGGACAGTCCGATACTGGTAGACTAGCGAGTATTATCCAGGCTAAAAACAGGGCTGGTATCTGTGCAGAAGGTAAAAGCCGCTAGCAGTGGCTAACAATGACTAAATAGCTTGTAGCTAATTAGCTGGTTAGGTTCTTGAATGTGTTCTAAAATTTAAAATAATAGCGATTCCATATCACATTGGGTGAGGCAGGACACCGGAAGGTATAATCTAATTAAAAATCAAAAAGAGATTGAAAATAAATTGAAATATATATATACAAAAAATACAAAAGTACACGAGAGGACAAACACGTCTTCACTGCTACACCATCTTGGTAAGACGTCCCCTCCCCATCTCCTCCCACCCACCCCCCCATCAATAAGACGTTCCCTCCCCATCTCCTCCCACCCACCCCCCCCATCAAAATCAAATTTTATTTGTCACATTGAATATGTCCGTAAACACACCAGCCAGTTGGTCTGCGCATGCTCTGAGGGCGCGGCTGGGGATGCCGTCTGGGCCTGCAGCCTTGTGAGGGTTGACAGGTTTAAATGTTTTCCTCACGTCGGCTGCAGTGAAGGAGAGTCCGCATGTTTTAGTTGCGGGCCGTGTCAGTGGCACTGTATTGTCCTCAAAGCGGGCAAAAAAGTTATTTAGTCTGCCTGGGAGCAAGACATCCTGGTCCGTGACGGGGCTGGTTTTCTTTTTGTAATCCGTGATTGACTGTAGACCCTGCCACATACCTCTTGTGTCTGAGCCGTTGAATTGAGATTCTACTTTGTCTCTATATGACGCTTAGCTTGTTTGATTGCCTTGTGGAGGGAATAGTTACACTGTTTGTATTCGGTCATGTTTCCGGTCACCTTGCCCTGATTAAAAGCAGTGGTTCAGTTTTCAGTTTCACGCGAATGCTGCCATCAATCCACGGTTTCTGGTTTGGGAATGTTTTAATCGTTGCTATGGGAACGACAGCTTCAACGCACGTTCTAATGAACTCGCTCACCGAATCAGCGTATTCGTCAATGTTGTTGTCTGACGCAATACGAAACATATCCCAGTCCACGTGATGGACACAGTCTTGGAGTGTGGAATCAGATTGGTCGGACCAGCGTTGAACAGACCTCAGCGCGGGAGCTTCTTGTTTTAGTTTCTGTCTGTAGGCAGGGATCAACAAAATGGAGTCGTGGTCAGCTTTTCCGAAAGGAGAGCGGGGCAGGGCCTTATATGCGTTGGGGAAGTTAGAATAGCAATGATCCAAGGTTTTTCCAGCCCTGGTTGCGCAATCGATATGCTGATACAATTTAGGGAGTCTTGTTTTCAGATTAGCCTTGTTAAAATCCCCAGCTACAATGAATGCAGCCTCCGGATATATGGATTCCAGTTTGCAAAGAGTCAAATGAAGTTCGTTCAGAGCCATCGATGTGTCTGCTTGAGGGGGAATATATACGGCTGTGATTATAATCGAAGAGAATTCCCTTGGTAGATAATGCGGTCGACATTTGATTGTGAGGAATTCTAAATCAGGTGAACAGAAGGACTTGAGTTCCTGTATGTTGTTGTGGCCACACCACGTCTCGTTAACCATAAAGCATACGCCCCCCGCCCCTCTTCTTACCAGAAAGATGTTTGTTTCTGTCGGCGCGATGCGTGGAGAAACCAGCTGGCTGCACCGACGATAGCGTCTCTCCAGTGAGCCATGTTTCCGTGGAGCAAAAAACGTTACAGTCTCTGATGTCCCTCTGGAATGCTACCCGTGCTCGGATTTCATCAACCTTGTTGTCAAGAGACTGGACATTGGCGAGAAGAATGCTAGGGAGTGGTGCACGATGTGCCCGTCTCCGGAGTCTGACCAGAAGACCGCTTCGTTTCCCCCTTTTACGAAGTTGTTTTTTTGGGTCGCCGGCTGGGATTCATTCCGTTGTCCTGGGTGAAAGGCAGAACACAGGATCCGCTTCACAAAAGTCATATTCTTGGTCGTACTGATGGTGAGTTGACGCTGCTCTTATATTCAGTAGTTCTTCTCGACTGTATGTAATGAAACCTAAGATGACCTGGGGTACCAATGTAAGAAATAACACGTAAAAAAAACAAAAAACTGCATAGTTTCCTAGGACCGCGAAGCGAGGCGGCCATCTCTGTCGGCGCCGGAAGTATGTGACGTTCCCTCCCCATCTCCTCCCACCCCCCCATCAATAAGACGTTCCCTCCCCATCTCCTCCCACCCCCCCATCAATAAGACATTCCCTCCCCATCTCCTCCCACCCCCCCATCAATAAGACTTTCCCTCCCTATCTCCCACCCCCCATCAATAAGACTTTCCCTCTCTATCTCCTCCCACCCCCCCATCAATAAGACTTTCCCTCACTATCTCCTCCCACCCCCCATCAATAAGACGTTCCCTCCCTATCTCCTCCCACCCCCCCATCAATAAGACACCCCCCCCATCAATAAGACTTTCCCTCCCCCCCATCAATAAGACTTTCCCTCCCTATCTCCCACCCCCCATCAATAAGACTTTCCCTCCCTATCTCCCACCCCCCATCAATAAGACTTTCCCTCCCTATCTCCCACCCCCCATCAATAAGACTTTCCCTCACTATCTCCTCCCACCCCCCATCAATAAGACGTTCCCTCCCTATCTCCTCCCACCCCCCATCAATAAGACGTTCCCTCCCTACCTCCTCCCACCCCCCATCAATAAGACGTTCCCTCCCTATCTCCTCCCACCCCCCATCAATAAGACGTTCCCTCCCTATCTCCTCCCACCCCCCATCAATAAGACGTTCCCTCCCTATCTCCTCCCACCCCCCATCAATAAGACGTTCCCTCCCTATCTCCTCCCACCCCCCATCAATAAGACGTTCCCTTCCTATCTCCTCCCACCCCCCATCAATAAGACGTTCCCTCCCTATCTCCTCCCACCCCCCATCAATAAGACGTTCCCTCCCTATCTCCTCCCACCCCCCATCAATAAGACGTTCCCTCCCTATCTCCTCCCACCCCCCCATCAATAAGACGTTCCCTCCCTAACTAACTCCTCCCACCCCCCATCAATAAGACGTTCCCTCCCTAACTAACTCCTCCCACCCCCCATCAATAAGACGTTCCCTCCCTAACTAACTCCTCCCACCCCCATCAATAAGACGTTCCCTCCCTAACTAACGCCTCCCACCCCCCATCAATAAGACGTTCCCTCCCCAACTCCTCCCACCCCCCCATCAATAAGACGTTCCCTCCCCATCTCCTCCCATCCCCCATCAATAAGACGTTCCCTCCCTAACTAACTCCTCCCACCCCCCATCAATAAGACGTTCCCTCCCCAACTAACTCCTCCCACCCCCATCAATAAGACGTTCCCTCCCCATCTCCTCCCATCCCCCATCAATAAGACGTTCCCTCCCTAACTCCTCCCACCCCCCCATCAATAAGACGTTCCCTCCCCATCTCCTCCCATCCCCCATCAATAAGACGTTCCCTCCCTAACTCCTCCCCCCCATCATTAAGACTTTCCCTCCTAACTCCTCCCACCCCCCCATCAATAAGACGTTCCCTCCCCATCAATAAGACGTTCCCTCCCTAACTCCCCCCCCCATCATTAAGACTTTCCCTCCCTAACTCCTCCCACCCCTCCATCAATAAGACGTTCCCTCCCCATCTCCTCCCACCCCCCCATCAATAAGACGTTCCCTCCCCATCTCCTCTCACCCCCCCATCAATAAGACGGTCCCTCCCTAGCTCCTCCTACTCACATGTAGTCAAAAGACCTCAGGTGCATGATAACGTTGGCATCCATCTTGGCGACCTCCACGGTAGCGATGGGCACCCCGTCCACATCCCCCGCCCCCCCGTCAGGGACCCGGGATGACCCCCGCGACCCCTCCACCCGGATGTGGTTGAGGTTGCAGTTCTCGCGGATCATCTTGACACACACTTCATTGATGTCGGTTATGGTCACCTTGACGGCGTTCCGCAGGTGCTTGGCCCACTGGAGTCCCATAATGCCTGTGGCTCCAAACGCATCCAGACTCTCCAACGGGTTCCTCTCCTCAGCCAGGACCGCCAGGGAACAGAATACTAGCTGCCTGTAACACACACACACACACCAACACTTTCAGTCAGTCACTGTTCTTTTACGAAACCAAATGAAATGTAACATTGTTGAAGAGGATATTGTTTGACCTGTTGATCTTCATCTTGCGGTTGAAGTAGGTGTCAGTCTTCTGTGGGGTCGTATGGTTGGGCATGAGCTGAACATTGGTCCCCAGCTCTTTCATTATCTCATAGGCCTGTCCAGACGGAGCTGTAAACCAATGAGAAAAAAAGGCGAGAGAATACATTTTCAATCTGCATTTCCTACTGTGTATAGAAGGGTTGTGTTTTGGTCAAGGTTGAGTATTTACATTTAACTAGCCAAGTCAGTAAAGAACAAATTCGTATTTACAATGACGGCATAGGAACAATGGGTGAACTGCCTTGTTCAGGGGCAGAGTGACAGATTTTTACCTTGTCAGCTCGGGGATTTGATCTACCAACCTCTCGGTTACAGGCCCAACACTCTAACCACTAGGCTACCTGCTGCCCCTAGTATAAATCAATCAATCAAATGTATTTATCATCAAGTGCTATACAGAAACTTTGGTTTGGTGTTTCGCTGAAGGTTGGTGAGAGTTCACCTGACTCCTCAAAGGGCACATCAGAGCTGCCTGAGTAGCTGGCCTCAGTCTCTCCCTTGTTGACGTGGCGTTTCAGGTGACTGATCATGTCCGTCTTGCGGGCGATGGTGACTGAACACACTACACAGTGGTAATGTGCCACCAGCCTGCCTGGAGCCTGGGGGAGAACACATACACACACGGTCATGATAGTACCATGCTTCGTACAGTAACTTTCATGCAATTAGAGTTGATTTGGAAAGAAAAAATAAAGACATTGTGGAGACAAGTGGCCCTCAGTCATTTCTGGTGTTGGTTATCAGGTGTGATGGACAGAGTCTCACCTGGTCTCCATTGGGGCTGGGGCTGGGCCTCAGCTGTCTGCAGGGCAGGTGACAGATGCACATCTTCTGACCTGTGGGTGGGGGGGGGGGTCAGAGGTTATTGTAGGTCATCATCAGGGAACATCGTACTACCAGTTGATGCCATATCCCTTGAAAACCTTCCCATAACTGTACTGCTGCTAGCACTGAGGTATCATTTAACTCCAGTTACACTTCACTGACTGTCATATTACTCACTGTCAATCTTTACCAGTGATTGCTTAGGAATAGGAAGCCTAAATCTATACAAGTAACACAACTCACTCAATGACTTTCCTAAAGTATTTCTGCTCACATCCGGCAGATAGTCTAGCAGTTAAGAGTGTTGGGCCAGTAACCAAAAGGTCGCTGGTTCGAATCTCCGAGCCAACTAGGTGAAAAAGATGTGCCCTTGAGCAAGGCACCTTAACCCTAATTGCTCTGGATAAGAGAGTCTCCTAAATAACTAAAGTATAAATATAAAATACATCCTACTTGGCAAACACTAGTTCACTTAAATGATGTGGAATAGACATTAAATTGACATATGTGCCCAGTGGGATAGCTCTGACTACCATTCATATGGAACTTGGTAAGTACTGATCCTCTCACTATCCAAGAACCTGTTAACACCTACATAGAGCTGAGTTGACCAAGCCATGTGCTAACGGCAGAGACTCAGCAGGTGGGAAGACAACAACATCAGTTCCTGTGTGTGTGTGTGTGTGTGTGTGTGTGTGTGTGTGTGTGTGTGTACATGCATACTGTAGTAGACAGTATAGCAATATAATCTTTGTATGGTGATGATGGTACCTTCAAACTCCACATAGACCTTCCAGTGGAGGTTCTGGAGGTGGCGTCGTAGCTTGTGGCTGTAGCAGGCCTTAAACTTCTCCTCAGGGCATAGTGGACACGCCTTCCTCCCAGCTGTGGAAAACAGAGATAGAGCAATGAGATTGGAACTAGTAAATACAAAAGCATAGGAGGGAAGACTATTTATATACTTTTTAAGAAAGATTATCTTGCCTCCGTTTAGGTCGGTCAGCACCTCCAGGCCCTCTAGTTTGGTCTGGATAGAGATGTGTCTATCTGTAACATTAGTATTGAAAGGATCGTTAAACAAAATCCTATTCTCGTGGTCATACTCATCATCTAGAATCAAAGGCAACCGAATGCATTCAAATAATGTATAGGTACTGGACTCATTTCTGGGTCTATATACAGTGAATGGTGTTTTTATTACCGCTGATTGTGGTTGATGGTTTGGCATCATTGTCCCCTGCCAGTGCCTCAGTCTTCCCCACAGTACTACTGGCTGAAGATGCATCATCCTCAGCAGGCTGTCTCTCTTCTGGGACCAGTGTGTCTGAGACTCCACCACCTAATGGACAAGTTTAGACTGGACTAGATCAGAATATCATACCTCAAATTATTAATGGACAGTAATTTCAAATATTTATAGTGGGAAATAATGAATTATGTGTTTTTCCCCAATATTTGTTGAGTCACACAACTTAGTGATGCTCATAGCCTCCTAGACAATATCAAGGTTACCTGTTTTCTAAATGAGAAACATGCACTGGACTAAAATATTTCCTATGATTTTCCTTCGTATTTTTTAATTGTCTTTGGGAAGGGGGGGGGGGGGGGCAATATAGATTGTCAGAATTAAATGTGCGGTGCGATGATGTACGTAGGTTGGGTTCGAAATTGTGAACCGCTGCAACCCCTACGGTCCTATTGCGGAGCTCCGTGACCAGACCATTGCTACGTAAAATATAAAACGAGGACAAATGTTGATCGAAGTATTTAATCAATACAATGTGAAGACAGTTCGATAAATGTACGTTATTTGTAATAGCTACGTTTTTCACGGCAGCTTATTTCCTGTTATCAAGATTATTTACTACTAGGTCCCATGGTGGAGCTCCGTGGTGAGGCCCTCATTTACTTCAGCAGTTAAAAAGTCGAAATCAATGCATATTTACCTCATAATAAGGATGCTGCATGTATATTGTATTGTGTATAAATTAATATTGTCTTTAGTTTTCACTAAAATATAGACAGTCGTAGTTTTCGAACCTTTTATATCGACGTCCTCCTGGTGTAGTTGTTCGGCGTCTGCTTCCTTGAGCTCCGCCATTTTACTAAAGTAGAGAGAAATACGCAGGCTATGCTTTTTACTCCCCCTACGCAAATTGCGTAAACCTTCATTTTAATCACTTTTTATTATTTGAAGACAACATTTTTGCAAGAAATAACGAGATAATAATTATAGAATAGGATAACAAAAATGAAAACATCTAAGATATCTGGGTTAAATATATACATTAACTTTCTACGCAATCACTTGATTGTCCTTAAAGGGGCAATCAGCAGTTGCTACATACATTTTTGGATATACATTAATGATATGTACCTATAGATTAAAAAATATATATAACTTATTAGCATAGTTTAACGGTTTAACGGTCTTACCCCATCACAACTCAAAATATTTACATTGTTTAACTCCAATGTTGGTAAACAAAGTAAATGTAAACAAACACTGTATAGCCTCAAAACATGGTTAAACTATAATACTAATATAATGGATGGTCAGTTCTTGCAACCATAGCTTGGTCTATGAATATGAGAGCGATTGCATTTCTCCAGCCCCATCCCTCAACTTTTAACCGAAACAGAGTGGTAGGTTCGATTTGCTATTGTTTCAACTGATTAGCCCTATAAACAAAACATGATACATATATTATGAAGAATCTACTATCTTTTATATTAACCTTTGTCCACTATATAAAAATTCACATTTCTGAACCGTCAAATATGTAAGTCTAGAAACTACACATCCCATGATCCTCCAGAACCTCTGTTTCCGTTCAATCTGACGTGTACGGATGTTTTCTGACAGTGGTCTACTCAGTAGCCCAAGGTAAGCGTGATTGTAGGGCTTTAGCAAACCGTCTTATTATCTCATTTAAGTGCATTTGTCAATGGAAGTTTCTCACATTTTGATAAAACCAGTGTTGTGCACACATTCAGTAAGTTCATTATGAGTGTCGTGGGTATATCACACGTGATTATGTTGATTTGGAACAATTGCTAGCTCGCTAACCTAGATAAGCTCTCCTAACGTTAGTAACTGTGGGACTCTACTGTAACTGCCAGTTCATTCTAAGATAGCTGAATTAGTTATATACATTGAAGTGAATATTCAATAACCTTGATTTTACTGGGTATGTATTCATTTAGCTACATTCACTTAACTCTATTTGAGCACTTAGCCTCATGTTTCTTCTCCATGCTTCCCTACAAATTACATTCAGACTGTATTGTATCACTGCGAGTTTCAGGGGAACATTGCGTAAGTAGCGAGCCAATGAGAGAACTTGAAGTATCTCTGTGAGGTCAAAACATTGACTCCAGTCTCCATTGGAAGTTGGATTCAGAGATGATATGTCTTGTATTTTTCTTTGAATGAAGGATTCTGTTATAAGAAGAGAACATCTCAGCTGCTATTTTGTTCATTTGCTGTATAGGTTTCTCTTATTTAACAGGGATTTTCTACCAAGATGTCAAAGAAGTCCAAGAAGAAGAAGAAGCAGAAGAAGGAGAAGGAGACAAATAAGTTATCTTTTTCCTCCAGTGAGGTGAGGAGTTTGCTGACATTTATTGTGACCTCAAGAGACTTCTCTTACATCTCTTGCTAGGAGTGTTAACCAAGGCTAAAAGTGTTTTTTGTTTGTTCGTTTTGTCTTTAATCAAGCATTCGTCACAGAAGGAAAAGGGCACCAAGAAACGCAGTCGTGCAGAGGGGACGCACCATGGCAGCTGTTCTGCAGAGGAGAAACGGGGGAGAGAGAAAAGAGTTAGCCACTCCACCCCAGGGAACAGTGCAGCAGGGAGCAGTCATGAGAAAGACCGGGAGTTCAAAAAAGCTCTCTACAGACTGGAGAAAACAACGTCGCAGGGTGCAGCCGAGGGAAAAAACGCCTGTCCTCTTGGAACCCCTCCTCAGGACAGCTCTGTGAGGAAGAGTTTCCCCAGCCAGCATGGGTCGGCTACCACCGGGGTCAAGACCGCAGACAGGGTGTCTTCCAAACCAGTCAGCAGTCTGAGCGCGAGTAAGACCAGGTCCCAAAATGTGGAGAAGATCCTTACGTTCCAGGGAAGCTCCAGTAAGCCATCTGACAAGAGCCCCTCCAAAACAGCCTCGAGCAGACTGACGACCAGTCCCAGGTCCCTCATGGCCCAGCTGAAGGAGCAGAGGAAGACGCTGGTGAAAAGGAGATCCAGTCCTGAGGAGAAGCCTGGCATTGGGAAGGACCACACCTCCCAAGGTAGGAGCTACCAGGACCCTCAACTGTCCCTTTCACTGGCTGAAGAGATGAGGGAGAAGAGGAGGAAGCTAGTGAAGAGGAGATCTGAAGAAGAAAAGGAGGATGTTTTAAAGGCTAAACGGGACAAGAGTGGAGCAAAATCCTATAGTCTTCCCTCTAACAACACCACCACCACAAAGCAGTCCTCCACCTCTACTAAAAACGCTACCTTTGAGAAAATCTCAAACACAGCAAGACATAGGCCTACCACCCAAAAGCAGAGGAATGTCTCTGATCTGTCCAAAACATCAGCAACATCTAAGTCCACGTGTGCCGAGGTACAGATGCCGCTACCCAAACCTCAGCCGCCTCTCAATTTTAAGATCCCAAAGAAGTCCAAACTTGTGCCACTGCCAGTTAATAGAGCCATCTGGGGGGGTGACCAGGAGGATGATAACGACAATAAGCCCATCAGTGCTAGAGTGAAGGTGGTGTCTCCTGCTTCTAGGCTTTCTCACCAGACAGGAAGTGCGTCCAAGCTTTGGACACCAAGGAGTGTGTCCAAATCTCTGAACTCCAAAGACGGTGTGTCTGCTGCTGTGAACAGAAACAAGCAGCACAAATGTGAAACGGTTCCAGAATCTTCCAAAGGTTCTAAAGAATTACGGCCCAGGTCAGCTCAGGGGATGACATCACCACCCTGTAACAGAACAACTTCCCCTGAAGATTATATAGAAGTCTATGATAATGACCAAGAGGTAGGTTTCTCAACATCATGACCAATTATTGATATAGGTGTGTCCGTAAGCTTGCATTCAGTGTGTGTGTGTCTGTGTTAGATGCAGCTGGTGGAGGAGCTGCATCTGGCCCGCAGTGAGAAGAGGCTGGAGCTGAATGTGGTGGAGATCTATGGAGAACTCACCAGCATGGACATCGACCCATCAGAGGAGGGCATCACATTCACACTCAGTGAGAGAACCACCACTAACAACCCCTCCACACATACAAGCCAAACAATTACACAGAGGCACTATGCCGTGACCCAAGTGTTTTAATAGAAGGTGTTTAAGACATTAGGTTTGTCCCGTCAGTGCCTTCCTCCTCAGTATGCACATAAGGCCATTGGAGACGGACTCAGTATTAAAACCCTGCTCTCTGCACACCTGTGTAGGTAAAGAGGAGGATCTTCAGCAGGATCTGATCATTGTCCTGGACACCAACATCCTTCTCAGTCACCTAGACTTTGTCAAGAAGATGAGGTCACACGGCCTTGGAGGTGTGTGGAAGGGACACTGTTTAAAATTAGATTAAATAAATACCGCTACCCCAATCACTCATAGAACACACTTCTCCTTTTGATCAACTCTCTCCTTCATCTCCCTGCGCCTCCTCAACCCTCCCCTATTCCCCCTCCGTCTCCCCTCTCCTCCTCCCTTCTTCATCAACCTTCTCCTCCTCCCTTCTTCCTCAACCTTCCCCTATCCCCCTCCATCTCCCCTCTCTTCCTCCCTTCTTTCTCAACCTTCCCCTATTCCCCCTCCATCTCCCCTCTCCCCCTCTTCTTCTCTTCCCCCCTACCTCTCCTGCCATCCTCCCAAACCTCTGCTCTTCCTCCTCCTTCCCCACTTCTCTTTGTTCTCCACCACTTTTCCTCATCTCTCCTCCCTCATCTGTCCTCCCCCACCTCTCCCTCCTCTCCCTCAGCTCTAGGTCTCCCCACAGTGCTCGTACCCTGGGTGGTACTACAGGAGCTAGACTCTCTGAAGAACAGGAAGAGGCTATCCAGCTCTGTAGCCCACCTGGCCACACCTGCCGTTCATTACATCTACACCTGCCTGAAGAGCCAGGAGCCTCGACTCTGGGGCCAGTCCATGCAGCAGGCCTCTCAGAGCAGCCGTGAGTCCTATGTATTCCCTCCATTGGCACGGACTGAACAATAGTTCCTCTGGACTGCCACCTGCTGGTAATAGCAGCAAGAAAACTACTTGTTCCAATGACGAGCAGAGTCGCGCTAGTAGAATCGCTCCCTTTTTGCAGAACCTCTGCCAAACTCTGTTTTACCTGTCGGCAGTAACTATCAGGTTCACCTCTCTGTCTTCAGTGCTGAGCTGATGGTCATGACGCATGTCTCCTGTTCTCTCTCTCTCAATTTAATTGACTTTATTGACATGGCAAGTTATTTCTTACATTGTCAAATTATACATATTGAAAAATATATATGTATCTCTCTCGCTCTCTCTGACAGAGGGACTCAATGCTGAGAATAATGACGACAGAGTGCTGCAGTGCTGCCTGCAATACCAGAGTCTTTACCCAGAGGGTGCTCTCATCCTTTGCACGTGAGTCCACTCCCACCCCCCTGCTGCAGTGTGTCTGCCTGTCTTTCCTCTGCAGATACACGCAGGAAAGGTTTGACAGTGTGTGTGCGTGCCTGTCTGGAGATAGTTCTGTATGTGATATGGTGCTGTTTGAAAGCGATACTGCTTGTCATCAGTATTCACTTCTTCATTTCACAAAGACTTCCTTTACAAGAGGCCTCACACTGTCTGGTCACACACACACACACTCTCACACTTACTCACTCTGTCTCACTGTGTGTGATGTGGATTTGTAGCAATATCTTTCTGTCTGGTTGATTTTGATTGTGTATGTGTCCACAGTAATGATAAGAACCTGTGTAGTAAGGCCTTGCTGAGTGGGGTGAAGGCCTTCGGTAAGGCTGACCTGTTGGAGGAGGTAGACAGGCTCAAAACGCCTGGTGTCCACAACCTGACCCCTGTCAGCACACAGACACAAACCCTCACCTGCACCCCGAGCCAGACCCGTGACCACCAGAAACCCAGCCTCTTCCCAGGCCGGCAGCAGAATGAACAGAGCAGGAGTGATGGAGGGAAAGAGAGAGAAATGGAAGAGAAGAGAAAGATGGCTGCAGAAGAGGCCCGGGAGCTGAGCAGCTGTGTGTCAGTACTGGAGGACTGTCTGAAAGAGGTGCTGTCTCAGGTGCTGGAGATTGAGATGAAGGCAGCCTATGAAGAACTGTGGACAGAGGTAAACTCCACAATCTTCTGGTCAATTCCAAATCAGCCAATCGGCTGTGTCCAGATTCTCCACCTTTTGTACAATCCCTGTCATCGATTTTACTATGATGGAAACTCCCTCCAGCCGTTGCCTACCCCAGTCCCATGCTTTTCAATCCATGATAGGGAAGGTGCAAGTGCACACTTCAGGAAAAATGTAGAGAATCGGGATGCAGCCTTGGCCTCTGAAAGGAATCAGCAGATTGGTAGATGTGGAATTGTGTTTCCCCTCTGACTTTGTTCAGCTGTAATAGTAAGGGTAGTGAGGGGGTGGGTGTCATATTTTTTGCTGTGGTCCCAACAATTTAGCAATAAAAGTGACTCTAAAATGGCAAAAGACATTCAACAATAAATTCCTATTGGGCAAAACATATTCCAAAACAAGTGCAAGTTTTTATAGTCATAAGATGTAGTCATTGTGTGTAAGGATATATATGGAAATACTGTCAAATAAAAGATGGCATTCTCTGTCACCTAACATGAACATTCTATCTCAAAATGCTTGGGAATAGAGCCCCCCCCCCCCCCAAAAAAAATGTTCCTCAGCGTCCAGAGACATGGATGAGAGTGTATATACAGAGAGGAAGCTTGAACTACGTAAAGTGATCAGATGTTGGTTATCATTTTGTAACCTACATTTTTGTTTGGAAATGATAGATTGTATATGTGAAACCGCCCTGGACTCTTGAAGACCTTCTGCAGTGTTTCAAGAAACACTGGATCTCTGTTTTCGGCAACATCGTCCCTCGAAATCTGCAGCAATCCCTGGAAAACCTTCACAACTACTTCTTCTCAGGTGAGAAACCATGACATCACTGTCAGATTCCAGCACTCTCAAAATGCAATCAATATCCCTCTTTGGGAACTACAAATGTAAATGAGATGTTATCTAGTGCAACACATCTTTTCTCAGTTTCTGAGACTTATGTTTTTGTTATACATTGTCCAAATAAACTATAAATAATGGGGGAAAAACACTATAAAATGTTGTGTGTACTTTCAACACTTTGATGGAAACTAGTACATTTGCATGCTAAAAATAAATAGTGATATCCCTTAAAATGGGCCCAGTGAACTCTGCTGCAAATAGAGTTCTCCCTGGCTAAAGCACAGTGCTATACTGCCTACACCAGCGCTCCTACTGCTCTACAGAACTATATTCAGAATAAGGCTCTGCAGAGAAGTGTGTCAGAAGCAAAATGCTGACTGAGTGGTTAACTGCAGTAGCCATACTAAACATGCTGCTCAGTGTTGCCATGGCTCTGTTTGTCGTTGTATTGCATTAGCAGCTGTAGTGTGAGTGTGTGTTCCCCTGTTCATCATACTCTCTCTAGCATGACCCCTCCCTATTCTAATCTTGGGTGGACCAGCCAGGACTCTTAGAGAGTTGAGCGGAAGGGAGGGATGAACGGTATCTAACAAATAATCCAGAAGTGGAAACTACTGCAGTGTGTTACTGTTTGTGTTTAGTGTTTGTGCGTGCATGTGCGTGTGTGTGTGTGTGTGTGTGTAGGTGGATGTGCATGGAAGGGAAGTGACATAGGTATAAACAGACACACACAAACCTTTAATTCCTACAAGTCTTCCTATTCTCCATTAAATATACTGGCTCTGGTTAAATAACTACTGTACTGTCAGGACAAACTGGCTCTGGTTAAACAACTACTGTACTGTCAGGACAAACTGGCTCTGGTTAAATAACTACTGTACTGTCAGGACAAACTGGCTCTGGTTAAATAACTACTGTACTGTCAGGACAAACTGGCTCTGGTTAAATAACTACTGTACTGTCAGGACAAACTGGCTCTGGTTAAATAACTACTGTACTGTCAGGACAAACTGGCTCTGGTTAAATAACTACTGTACTGTCAGGACAAACTGGCTCTGGTTAAATAACTACTGTACTGTCAGGACAAACTGGCTCTGGTTAAATAACTACTGTACTGTCAGGACAAACTGGCTCTGGTTAAATAACTACTGTACTGTCAGGACAAACTGTGGGGTTGCTTACAATTGGCTTCTGTGTTTCTCATTGACGTATGTGCGTGCGTGACTACATGT
The DNA here is from genome assembly GCF_013265735.2 of Oncorhynchus mykiss. Taxonomy (NCBI): domain Eukaryota; kingdom Metazoa; phylum Chordata; class Actinopteri; order Salmoniformes; family Salmonidae; genus Oncorhynchus; species Oncorhynchus mykiss. The sequence continues at coordinate 89,819,621 of NC_048569.1, forward strand.
GATCGTGTGTGTGTGTGTGTGTGTGTGTGTACAAAGTGTGTGTGTACTCTGACGTTCTGGTCTCTCTCCTTAGGTAAATCAGTAGAGCAAAGCTCTACAGTGCTGGCTCTGTATGAGTCTAGAGAGCTGCTGCAGGCCTTCGGCTGCAGGTCAGACTACGATGGGCGTGTCCGACCGGCCCTCGCCTCCCTGAATACCCTGCTGCAGAGGATACTCCCTCAGGTACGCTGCCTGGAGCTCATTCAGGACTGCAACGTCACACGGTGGCAAATCCCTTTATGTTTTGGACCCAAGTTGTCCAAAGTTGTTAACTTATTTGTATAGTATTCTTGTGTGTTTCTTAAAATCTTTTACAGTTTTACCGTTGAGCTCTCGTCTAAAGAGACATTCCAATGTTTGTGCTTGTTTACAAATGGCAAATAAATGTAACTTAAAGTTGATCTTGGTATGTAGCCAGAGAAAGTCTCAGAGGAGACCCACACCAGTGACGGTGACACCCTCATGGCGGAGGAGGAGGAGGAGAAACAGACCACGCCTGCTCGAGTGTCACACCAGGAAGTGTGGGTGATGTTTGAGAACATCTGGAACAATGTGTGTGGGATCAGGTGAGCAGATGATACGGAGTTCATGTTTAGGACCTGTGGAGATGAGCCCATAGTTGGGAAGGCAGGGTCCTAAATACTAGTATTTCTAACATGCATTCTAAAGACTGTGCCTGTTAAAAGGTATGTTAGTATAAGAGGTCATTGTGCTTTGTTCAGCTCTGCTGTTTTCGCCGCTCTCCGCTTTGACCCGGGCGCCATAGAAACCAACCAGCCAGTAGAGGGTCCTCCCCTTCCCCAGGACGCCATCTCCTGTCTGCACAGACTATCTACTGCTGTCAGACAACTGCTACATGCCTTCACCAGGTCAGTTATACCATACTGTACTCCCTCCATTCTGACAGTACAGTAGTTCTCTCCTGTCTGTCTGCACAAGCTATCCACTGCTGTCAGACAACTGCTACATGCCTTTACCAGGTGAGATACCTGACATATCTCTCACCTTAAACACCTGCAAACCTTGTAACTCTTAGGACCAGGACTGGTGACCACTACCACCCCAAACTTAGCCTTACCATATTCAATGATGCTGAATCACCCACCTGTTCCAGACTAAGGATGTGTTTTGAAGGAGCGATTGCATATTGCCCAGAAATGGGACAAGTGTGATGTCGTCACAGTAGAGCTCCTGTCTTGACTTGTCCGTCTGGTGTCACACTCTCCTCTCTGCTAGACTCACTGCCATTCAGGCCAGGGGAAGATAATAGCGAGGCTGCAGACAATCGGCAATCAGTAACACTTTCACATTACGTCACTGACGGTTGCTATGGTGATGACGTTATTAAAAAAGCAGCGGTCACATCCCAACAGTCACGGGGTCACTGAAATCGTTCATGTTATGGTTGATGGCTCATTGTGATGTTTCTATTAGTTTTAAAGAGTTTGGCTTTCTCCTGGAGAGCCAAATGGCCTTGCCTTGTTTTCCACTACATTGGCTAGCTTCTCCTTCATCAAGAATTGGGGAATTTGGGGAATAGGATTGAAAGTAAGGCATGCTGCTGTGCACACATACACAGCCTTTAACGGGGGTCCGGTTTGGTTGGTGTATGGTGTCTCCTCAGTCAGGAACGCTGTGACATTTGTCTCTTTCAACAGTAACTATGAACATTCTGCCTCATTGTAGTGTCAGTAGGAACCCAACCAGTGGTGTGTTCATATATTTTACCTTTATTTAACTCGGGTCAGCTTTCTCCATTTTAAATCTTTCCTTAACGTTAGAATTATTTCACAATACTGATGACGGATCAGCTCCTAGAGCGATATTGTAACCCATGGCTGCAAATATTGTTGTGGCTTATTGTAATTCTTACCCTATAATAATACTCTGAATCAAGATTTGGAACATCATTACACACGTTAGGCTTCACATCAACAAATATATTGAGGCAAAAATCACAAATAGCATTATTATATATCTTTTTTTTAAACTAAATTCAATGAACATAACATTTATTTCAATATCATTGAAATAATATAGGCCTATGTAGTCTATACTCTAGGTAGGCTGTTTATCTTTCAATGCAGTCATCTTTTCATTTGAAGAATCTGTTTATCCTTCGCTTGTTTTTAACGATTGCAAAGACATTGGCAACTTTGTATTTATAATCAACTTTGTTGTCGTCGGTGGTCAAAAATTGGGCTCCTGCTGTGACTGTATTACCAGTGGTCATGAAGGCAGTCAAATTCCATGTGATTGTTTAACCACGGTAATTAGGCTTCTCCAAGCTCTGATGCAGGTTGCTGGTCATTAGTTTGCTAACTGCCTGGTACTCGGCACTCTATTGTCCCTCTAATCACTCTGACATCAATGTAATTTAAATTCTAATCAAACACTTCATGAGTGCCCATGAGCTCATGTTGTGCAACCTTTCTATAGGCTATGCAATTGCGTGAGAAAAGAGTGATGGCCTCTAATAAAAATAGGAGGCCCCATAGGCTTTCTATAGGCTAGGCCTACTATATTTAATTCTGAACTTTCCTAATATTAAGCACATTGCTTATATTTATAACAGGAGTATAGCCTACCTATAGGCTTTCTATAGGCTAGGCCTACTATATTTATTTCTCAACTTTCCTAACAGGAGTATAGCCTACCTGACTGGCATGAAAATGAACCGTGGGGAAAGAGTCCTCCATTCGTTATTTAAGTGTATAGATGACATGTATTTTTCCCACTGCCTCTGTTTCGATACAGGTGCATGATAATTGTTCATTCTAAATATAAAAAAATTGACACATATATTATTTATTATATGTAAAGACAAGATTCATTCTAGAATAGTCTGATTGGTGTCAACATTATCCTATCGCTTTGAATGATATATTATGAATTGTGAATGATGCCCATCTTGAAGGCTAGAAACAATGCAATTTTTTTTGCGACATTTTTTTTAATCATAGTCGCACACCTCATGTAGCCTTGCCCATAGGCCTATATGTTTTGATAAGGTTTATATCACAATTTGTGGCCAAATAACGTCTTAAAATGAAGCGCATTAATCCGCTTTACAAGTGGTGTAGAGCCTAACTGGCATATAGAAGCAGCGAGTGAGTTTCGAGTTTGGGGAAGATCCATCTTCACCATTATAATGCACCTTTTTATAATAAAAACATTACATACATAATCGCATTTGCGGTCACTTTTGATAATGGTGTTTTCCCGCTAATGGAACATTTGCACTTATAGCTTACTGCCGTGTGCGCGTTGCTGCGCTTATAATGTGAAGAAATAGCCTAATAGTTTATCACATTTTAAGCTAAACGTTCTGATCAATTATGTAAAATAGTTTGTTTAATGCTAGTGGTTGTATTAGTTTGGGATCTATCGCATCCCACAACTGTCCCAGACCATGTTTGGAATATTTATTTCTCACACAGAATAGATTAGGTAAACTTTTGTACTATGGGGATAGTAGATTGACAGGCTAGTGCTTTTGCTGTTCGTTAGGCCTAATCTTGTTGGTTGACAAAGTAACTGTGGATAGTTCTTTCAATATCTTCAATATGCATGCAGTTGCATCCTCAAAGTGTCTGTCTTCACTTGTAGCCTGTGAGAAATACCCGATCACGTGATGGAGAGCCATGTGAGTGAGAGGTGCTTCGGAGAACGCTGCACTCTGGGAGACGGGAACAACGGCCACTGGCTGCAAAAGGCGTGGATCTCTTTAGGGTGCATTAAGGCCGCACAAAGGAGATGCCACCATTCAATTTGAATTGTGAAATTGTGAATGAGAGACAGGAAGTGTATACAGCCTGCGCAAAAAACAAAGCAGAGCTCCTGACTTTCATTTGTTTAAAAAAAAAAAACATAATTAGTCGCTTCATGCAGACTTACAATGTATTAAAAATGAAAACATATATAGCCCAACATTTGTAAAACAACTAAAGTTACATTGACTCTAAATTAAGCATATATTAGTACCTATTTCTTTGTTAACCGCTCAACACAGAATAGCTGCATGTGCACACTCCCTCAAATCGTTTGGAGAAAATATCCTTTGGCTTTTATTCAGTTATGTTCAATACTATTATTCATACTATAAAATAATATCAAGTATTTGCTTCGAATTCCATGGCGTTCTTGTCTGCTAAATTAACTAGTGTAGCCCACAGTAATATGGCATAGCCAGATCAGGGCCTAACATAAGGACAACTCAGAGTATGCTGTTCTGTTCTTCTGAAATAAAACTAGCTTTTCTTCATATCATGCTTCTGTAGACCTGTCTAAAATAAATAAGCACTCAGGACCTCAGACTGGGATGACGGTTCAACTTCCAACAGGACAACGACCCTAAGCTCACAGTCAAAACGATGCAGGAGTGGCTTCTGGGACAAGTCTCTGAATGTCCTTGAGTGGCCCAGCCAGAGCCCAGACTTGAACCCGATCGAACATGTCTGGAGAGACCGGAAAACAGCTGTGCAACTATGCTCCCCATCCAACCTGACAGAGATTGAGAGGATCTGCAAAGAAAAATGGGAGAAACTCCCTAGATACAGGTGTGCCAAGCTTGTAGAGTCATATCCAAGAAGACTCGATGCTGTAATCGCTGTCAAAAATCGCTGTCAATAAAGTACTGCGTGTAACAAAATGTGGAAAAAGTCAAGGTGTCTGAATACTTTCCGAATGCATCGTACGTGCAAATCGGTGTGTTCAGGGGCTCTTTTAAGATGTTTTTGGGAAACAAGGCCCAGATTGGTGTTTTTAGAGCTCATTAATCATTACATTTGTCTAACACCTCACTCAAACTCTCATTAGCACACACAGCCTACTGTACATTACAGTTGTAAGATCCAAATATTATAAGTTACTCACATTATGTTCTAATAATACAGTGTATTTTATTACTATAGTTTTTGTAAAACTTCTCACATAATGAGGCATCTATCACACGTCTTCCAGGATGCCTCTTCACTACCTACCTAAACACCTCTTCACTACCTACCTAAACACCTCTTCACTACCTACCTAAACACCTCTTCACTACCTACCTAAACACCTCTTCACTACCTACCTAAACACCTCTTCACTACCTACCTGATTTCTGAATACAGATCAGGGCCCAATTTCCCAAAAGCATGTTAAGGCTTAGTTCATTGTTAGAACCGTGTGTTTGTGGTGTAGTTCCAGTTTGTTCAGGGCTCTCTGAGTCCCCGAAAGTCTGTTTCTTTCCTGCTGCACATAATGTTGATTTGAATAAAGGCCAGGGTATTTCTGTACTGTACACATTAGGCAGAACAGGTGGTTGGTTAGAAATGGAACAGACAGGCCCAAAAACGAAGATGACTTTCATGTATGCCCATCTGTAGGAAGTTTGGGTGAGGTGTGTGTTGAAGCTGCTCCTATGTGGTTACCTAGGAGACAGACAGACAGTAGCTCTTACAGTAGCTAGCAGTGACGCATCATCACAGCCCATAACCCCCCCAAGTCCCTGCCGGGAGAAAATATGTATAATGCAGACAGATTTAGCCTGCTGAAATGACTTTCTTTCCTCTCCCTCCACCATCTCTATCTCTCTCAATTCAAAAGGTGCTGTATTGGCATGGGACACATGTTTATGTTTCCAAAGCAAGTGAAATAGACAAAGAAAAGGGAAATAAACAAAACATATACAGTAAACATTACAACAGTTTTAAAAGAACATAGACATTTCAAATGTTATATTATTGTTAATGTCGTAACAATGTGCAAATAGTTCAAAAGGGAAAATAAATAAACAGAAAGATATAGGTTGTATTTAGAATGGTGTTTGTGCTCCACTGGTTACCCTTTTCTCATGGCAACCTTTCTCTCTCATCTCTTTCACTCCATCTCTCTTTGTCCGTCTTTCTCTCTCTCTCTCTCTCTCCATATTCACACTATACAGTCTAGAAGTATTTGAATTACCCCTTCTATCCCTAGTTCATTTCCTCTGTTACTTACTTAATGACAGTGTGTGGTGTGTCCCTCCACTAATCAGACCCTGGCTGTTTTGTAGGGTTCTGTCAACAGACAGCTGTCTAGAAGATGCCCAGGCTCTCCTCTCCTTCATCCACTCCAGTGAGGTTAGTATTTCTAACTCCTAGTAACCTCTGTCCGGTGGTCACACCTCATCTGAGATCATTAATGTTTCATCTGTCCAGCTCCCAGTGTTTTGGTAGGGTGAATGAAGGTTTGTCATCCACATGGACATTGTAGGATTAATTCATTCTAAATGTTAATAGGATTGCAATGTTACATCACATGTATTACCCAGCTGATTGGGCTGAATCTTAATACTGTAAGTGACTTGTGCTTTAGATTGCTGCCATGGAGCCCAGGTTCACTGCCAAAGACCTGTTGGACTGTCTCTCACAGCACGAGTACAGGTGGGTGGAGACACAAACATACACAACTACACTCACATACGCACAATTGGCTTTGTCGCACCAATACACCTGGGAGAGTGGAGAATGACCTCCCACAATAACACCAATACACCTGGGAGAGTGGAGAATGACCTCTCACAATAACACCAATACACCTGGGAGAGTGGAGAATGACCTCCCACAATAACACCAATACACCTGGGAGAGTGGAGAATGACCTCTCAGTGAGGATAAATGTTCTAGTTAACAGGATATCCAGCGAGTAACCAGGGTGGTCTAGTCCAGTTGCTCCCAACCTTTTTTGGTTACTGTACCACAAACTGAATTTTGCTCTGCTCGGAGTACCCCTGAAGTACTCCCTCGTGTGCATTTTACCAGTCTTCTCAAGTACCCCGTTTAGCTAGGCCTAGGACCCCTGTTTGGGAACCACTGGTCTAGCCCACTCATGTGTAGTAAGTGTCTTTGATGATAGCATGCCTAGGCAGGTCTCTGACATGTAGTGCATTCAGAAAGTATTCAGACCCCTTGACTTTTTACACATTTTGTTACGTTATAGCCCTATTCTAAAATGGATTACATTGGGGTTTTTCTCATTAATTCACACACAATACCCCATAATTACTGCCAAAGCACCTTTGGCAGTAATTACAGCCTCGAGTCTTCTTGGGGATGACTCTACAAGCTTGACAGACCTGTATTTGGGGTGTTTGTCCCATTCTTCTCTGCAGATCCTCTCAAGCTATGTCAGGTTGGATGGAGAGTGTCGCTGCACAGCTATTTTCAGGTCTCTCCAGAGATGTTCAATGAAGTTCAAGTCCGGGTTCTGGCTGGGCCATTCACGGACATTCAGAGACTTGTCCCAAAGCCACTCCTGCGTTGTCTTGGCTGTGTGCTTAGGGTCGTTGTTCTTTTGGAAGGTGAGCCTTCGCACCAGTCTGAGGTCCTGAGCGCTCTGGAGCAGGTTTCATTAAGGATTTCTCTGTACTTTGCTCCGTTCATCTTTCCCTCGATCCTGACTAGTCTCCCAGTCCCTGCTGCTGAAAAACATCCCCACAGCATGATGCTGCCACCACCATGCTTCACCATAGGGATGGTGCCAGCATTCCTCCAGACGTGACGCTTGGCATTCAGGCCAAGTAGTTCAATCTTGGCTTCATCAGACCAGAGAATCGTGCTCCTTATGGTCTGTGAGTCATTTTTTAGGGGCCTTTTGGCAAACTCCATGCGGCTGTCAGGTCACAGTTGTAAATGAGAACTTCTTCTCAACTAGCTTACCTGGTTAAATAAAGGTGAAATAAAAAAAACTGTTGTAACGTTTACAGAGCAGTGGATTCTGTCTGGCCACTCTACCATTAAGTACCATTAAGAGTGGCCAGTGCTGCACAGATGGTTGTCCTTCTGTAAGGTTCTCCCATCTCCACAGAGGAACTCTGGAGCTCTGTCAGAGGGACCATAGGGTTCTTGGTCACCTCCCTGACCATGGCCCTTTTCACCCGATTGCTCAGTTTGACCTAGTGGCCAGCTCTAGGAAGAGTCTTGGTGGTTCCAAACTTCTTCCATTTAAGAATGATGGATGTGAATGATTTAAGAAGGATGTATGTTCTTGGGACATTCAATGCTGCAGAAATGTTTTGGTACCCTTCCCCAGATCTGTGCCTCGACACAATCCTGTCTCTGAGCTCTACGGACAATTCCTTCAACCCCATGACTTGGTTTTTGCTCTGGGGTCTGAATACTTATGTACATAAGGTATTTTTTTTTTTTTACAATTCTACAAACCTGTTTTTGCTTTGCCATATATGGGGTATTGTGTGTAGATTGAGGAGGATAAAATTTTTTGAATCATTTTATTGAATGATGAATCAATTTTAGAATAAGGCTGTAACGTAACAAAATGTGTCAAGGGGTCTGAATACTTTCCGAATGCAATTTAGAAATAAGAATGAATTGAATGGGCTTGGAAGCTCCAACCCTGAAAATTGACCGGTGAACTCCCAATTGCTTTCCATGGTATTTTGGAATGTTCTGTCAACTGATGCTGGGTTGCCATGGTAATGTAGAATGTTCATTCAAATGATGCTAACTGATGGCTCATGCAATGTATTTTTTGAAATGTCAGTTGAGTTGACTCAACAAATCACATCACAGATTGAAAGGCTCGCTTCCTGCTTTAACTTCCTGGCATGGGTACACCCAAAATGGCTGCCAGTCTACCCATTATGTCGTAGTAATTTTTATTCATAATTTTTTTAGATGCATGGGGCTGGAAGTCTAGTTTCACCTCATTGTGACATCACAATCACCTCCCTCCCAGTGGAACTATGACAATCCTGCCATGCCAGCCATTCTAGTCGCCGTGCCAGCCATTCTAGTCGCCGTGCCAGCGACTCTTTTTCTGAAATTCTTACGACTGTAAAATGGGATTATGGCTATCTCTGATGAGCTACCCAGGAAAGGGCAACAAAAAAAAGCACATTAATATATATGTAGCCTTAGAAATAAGGTTCATGAAATCAATAACTTGCTAACATCAGATAACAACATTAATACATTTGCCATTTCTGAGACTCATTTAGATAATTCCTTTGATACAGCAGTAGCAATACAAGGATATAACATCTACAGTCGGATGAAAAAGTTTGGGCACCCCTCTGAGGCTGCAAAATAATTTACTCTGTCGTCACAGAAAATGATCACAGTGGCATGCCATTCATTTTCTAATAAAAGCTGAGTACTGGGGCATTGTCCAGACAAAGAGTTTTAGTGTAGCAATATTAAGTTGAATGAAATTAAATCAGATGTGAAAAATAGGCTATGCAAAAATGTGGGCACCCTTGTCATTCTGTTGATTTTAATACCTTTAACTACTTAGCACTGATTAATTGGAACACACAATTGGTTTGGTGAGCTCATTAAGCCTTGAACTTCATAGACAAGTGCATCCAATCATGAGAAAAGGTATTTAAGGTGGCCAATTGCAAGTTGTTGTTCTCTTTGACTCGCCTCTGAAGAGTGGCAACATGGGGGCCTCAAAACAACTCTCAAATGACCTGAAAACAAAGTTTGTTCAACATTATGGTTTAGAGGAAGGCTACAAAAAGCTATCGCAGAGATTTAAGCTGTCAGGAAGACCACAGGCACAGTTCTTGTTAAGGCCAGAAGTGGCAGGCCAAGTAAAATATCGGAAAGGCGAAGGATGGTGAGAATGGTCAAAAACAGCCCACAGACCACCTCCAAAGACCTACAACATCATCTTGCTGCAGATGGTGTCACTGTGCATCGTTCAACAATTCAGCGCACTTTGCACAAGGAGAAGCTGTATGGGAGAGTGATGCGGAAAAAGCCTTTTCTGCACACACGCCACAAACAGAGTCGCTTGCGGTTTGCCAACGCACATTTGGACAAGCCAGCTTCATTTTGGAATAAGGTGCTGTGGACTGATGAAACAAAGATTGAGTTATTTGGTCATAACAATGGACGTTATGCATGGTGGCAAAAGAACACAGCGTTCCAAGAAAAACACTTGCTACCCACAGTACAATTTGGTGGGGGTTCCATCATGCTGTGTGGCTGTGTGGCCAGTGCCGGTACTGGGAATCTTGTTCAAGTTGAGGGTCGCATGGATTCCACTCAATATCAGCAGATTCTTGGGAATAATGTTGAAGAATCAGTCACAAAGTTGAAGTTACGCCGGGGCTGGATATTTTAACAAGACAACGACCCAAAACACTGCTCAAAATCTACCCGGGCATTTATGCAGAGGAACAAGTACAATGTTCTGGAATGGCCATCCCAGTCCCCAGACCTGAATATCATTGAGAATCTGTGGGATGATTTGAAGCGGGCTGTCCATGCTCGGCAACCATCAAACCTAACAGAACTGGAGATGTTTTGTAAGGAGGAATGGTCCAAAATACCTTAATCCAGAATCCAGACACTCATTAGAGGCTATGGGAAGTGTCTAGAGGCTGTTATTTTAGCAAAAGGAGGCTCTACTAAATATTGATGTGATTTTTCTATTGGGGTGCCCAAATTTATGCACCTGTCTAATTTTGTTTTGATGCATATTGCACATTTTCTGTTAATCCAATAAACCTCATTTCACTACTGAACTATTACTGTGTCCATCAGTTATTTGATAGATCAAAATGAAATTGCTGACCCAGACACCCAATTATTTATAAATGGAAATCATGGAAATTGTCAGGGGTGCCCAAACTTTTTCATGCGACTGTACAAAAGAGACAGGGGTGCTTATGGGGGAGGTGTTGCTTTAATCTGAGCCTAGAGGAAAGTGTTTGTCCTCAGACCTGGATGGAAGCCAAAGTCATTCCGCTACCCAAGAATGGCAAAGCGGCATTTACTTGTTAGTGATGCACGGGTTGACTCATAACCCGTAGTCCTCACGGTTATATCCGCAGGGTGGACGGTTTTAGAGTAATTTTAAATGTTGTGTGGCTGAAGGGCGGTTGGGTTACGGGCGGGTTGAATAAACAGAAACAATAGATTAAAAGATCAATAAATGTACAGTACCAGTCAGTTAATAGTTACTATTTTCTACATTGTAGAATAATAGTGAAGACATCAACTATGATATAACACATATGGAATCATGTAGTATCCAAAAACGTGTTATCTAATATATTTTAGATTCCTCAAAGTAGTCACTCTTTGCCTTGATGACAGCTTTGCACACTCTTGGCATTCTCTCAACCAGCTTCACCTGGTTTGTTTTTCCAACAGTCGTAAAGGAGTTCCCACGTATGCTGATCACTTGTTGGCTGCTTTTCCTTCACTCTGCTGTCCAACTCATCCCAAACCATCTCAATTGGGTTGAGGTCGGGTGATTGTGGAGGCCAGGTCAACTGATGCAGTGCTCCATCACTCTCCTTCTTGGTCACATAGCCCTTACACAGCCTGGAGGTGTGTTGGGTCAACTGACTAGTTAAATAAAGGTAAAATAAAATAAGCGCAAACCAGATGGGATGATGTATCTCTGCAGAATTCTGTGGTAGCCATGCTGGTTAAGAGTGCCTTGAATTCTAAATAAATCAGACAGTGTCACCAGCAAAGCACCATCACACCTCCTCCTCCATGCTTCTCATTGGGAACCACACATGCGGAGATCATCCGTTCACAGACACGGCGTTTGGAACCAAACATTTCTTCATGCGCAGTATCTAACAAGTGGACTCATCAGACCAAACGACAGATTTCCTCTTGTCTAATGTCCATTGCTTGTGTTTCTTGGCTTGTGTTTCTTGGCCCAAGCAAGTCTCTTCTTCTTATTGGTTTCCTTTTAATAGTGGTTTCTTTGCAGCAATTAGGCCTTAAGGCCTGAGTCACGCAGTCTCTTCTGAACAGTTGATGTTGAGATATATCAGTTACTTGAACTCTGAAGTATTTATTTGGGGTGAAATTTCTGAGGCTAGTAACTCTAATGAACTTATCCTCTGCAGCGGAGGTCACTCTGGGTCTTCCTTTCCTGTGGCGGTCCTCATGAGAGCCAGTTTCATCAAAGCGCTTGAGGGTTTTTGCAACTGCACTTGAAGAAACTTTCAAAGTTCTTATAAAGTAATGAAGGCCTGTCATTTCTCTTTGCTTATTTGAGCTATTTTTGCCATAATATGGACTTGGTATTTTACCAAATAGGGCTATCTTCTGTATACCACCCCTACCTTGTCACAACCCAACTGATTGGCTCAAATGCATTAAGAAGGAAAGACATTCAACAAATGAACTTTTAACAAGGCACACCTTCAGATCAAATTTGATTTGTTACACACACATGTTTAGCAGATGTTATTGTGGGTGTAGCAAAATGCTTGTGCTTCTAGTGACATTTTTAGATATTACAACAAATACCTAATACACACTAAGTAAAGGATTGGAATTAAGAATATATTTAAAAAATGGACAGGCAATGTCCAAGCAGCATAGACTGAGCTACAGTAGATAGTATAGGACACAGCATATATACATATGAGATGAGTAATGCAAGATATGTAAACATTATTAAAGTGACTAGTGTTCCTTTTATGAAAGTGGCCAATGATTTAAAGTCTGTGTATGTAGGCTGCAGACACTCTGTGCTAGTGATGGCTCTTTAACAGTCTGATAGCCTTGATATAGAAGCTGTTTTTCAGTCTCTCGGTCCCAGCTTGTACTGACCTCGCCTTCTGGATGATAGCGGGGTGACAGGCAGTGGCTTGGGTGGTTGTTGTCCTTGATGATCTTTTTGGCCTTCCTGTGACATTGGGTGCTGTAGGAGGGCAGGCAGTGCCCCCGCTGATGCTTTGTGCAGACAGCACCACCCTCTAGAGAGCCTTGAGATGCATTCCAGGTGACTACCTCATGAAGCTGGTTGAGAGAATGCCAAGAGTGTGCAAAGCTGTCATCGAGGCAAAGGGTGGTTACTTTGAAGACTGTGAAATATGAAACATTTTGGATTTGTTTAACACTTTTTTGGTTACCACATGAATCCATGTGTTATTTTCATAGTTTTGATGTCTTCACTGTTATTCTACAATGTAGAAAATATTAAAAATAAAGAAACCCTTGAATGAGTACTTGTTCAATCTTTTGACTGGTAATGTATATTTATTGTGCAATTTATATAGGCTACAATTAGGTTTTTCTTAAGCTTCCACTTTAGGGCTTAACTGTAAGGCCCTAAATAGCCTACACAGCCAATTGCCAAATAATGCTTTTGGGAACTGGCAGAAAAAGTTAACGTCAATCCACGGAGGCAAAAAGACATTGCCGAAGTTTAACTCAAGACAAATCAATTTGTATTTGTCACATGTGCCAAATACAACCGGTGTAGACCTTACAGTGAAATGCTTACTTACAATCCCTTACTCAACAATGCTTTAAGAAGTTAAGAAAAAAAAAGTGTTAAGTAGAAAATGGGGGCCTCCCGGGTGGCGCAGTGCTCTAGGGCACTGCATTGCAGCTCTAGCTGTGCCACCAGAGACTCTGGGTTCGCTCCCAGGCTCTGTCGCAGCCGGCCGTGACCAGGAGGTCCGTGGGGTAACGCACAATTGGCCTAGCGTCGTCCGGGTTAGGGAGGGTTTGGCCGGTAGGGATATCCTTATCTCATCGCGCACCAGCGACTCCTGTGGCGGGCCGGGCGCAGTGCGTGCTAACTAAGGTAGCCAGGTGCACAGTGTTTCCTCCGACACATTGGTGTGGCTGGCTTCCGGGTTGGAGGCGCGCTGTGTTAAGAAGCAGTGCGGCTTGGTTGGGTTGTGTTTCGGAGGACGCATGGCTTTCGACCTTCGTCTCTCGTACGGGAGTTGTAGCGATGAGACAAGATAGTAATTACTAACAATTGGATACCACGAAATTGGGGAGAAAAGGGGGTAAAAGTAACAGATAATTAAAGAGATAATTAAACAGCAGCAGTCAAATAACAAGGGGTACCGGTACAGAGTCAAGGTTAGTCGAGGTAATTGAGCTAATACAGTTGAAGTCAGAAGCTTACATACACCTAGACCAAATACATTTAAACTCAGTTTTTCCACAATTCCTGACATTTAATCTTAGTAGAAATTCCCTGTCTTAGGTCAGTTAGGATCACCACTTTATTTTAATAATGTGAAATGTCAGAATAATAGTAGTGATTTATTTCAGCTTTTATTTCTTTCATCACATTCCCAGTGGGTCAGAAGTTTACATACACTCAATTAGTATTTGGTTGCATTGCCTTTAAATAGTTTAAACTTGGGTCAAACGTTTCGCGTAGCCTTCCACAAGCCTCTGGCCCAACCTTTGGCCCATTCCTCCTGACAGAGCTGGTGTAACTGAGTCAGGTTTGTAGGCCTCTTTGTTCGCACACGCTTTTTCAGTTCTGCCTCCACATTTTCTATAAGATTGAGGTCAGGGCTTTGTGATGGCCACGCCAATATCTTGACTTTGTTGTCCTTAAGCTATTTTGCCACAACTTTGGAAGTATGCTTAGGGTCATTGTCCATTTGGAAGACCCATTTGCGACCAAGCTTTATCTTCCTGACTGATGTCTTGAGATGTTACTTCAATATCGCCACATAATGTTCCTTCCTCATGCCATCTATTTTGTGAAGTGCACCAGTTCCTCCTGCAGCGAAGCACCCCCACAACATGCCACCCCCGTGCTTAACAGTTCGGATGGTGTTCTTCAGCTTGCAATCCTCCCCCTTTTTCCTCCAAACATAACGATGGTCATTATGGCCAAACAGTTTTATTTTTGTTTCATCAGACCAGAGGACATTTCTCCAAAAAGTACATACTTCCTCATGTGCAGTTGCAAATCGTAGTCTGGCTTTTTTATGGCGGTTTTGGAGAAGTGGCTTCTTCCTTGCTGAGCGGCCTTTCAGGTTATGTCAATATAGGACTCGTTTTACTGTGGATCTAGATACTTTTGTACCTGTTTCCTCCAGAATCTTCACAAGGTCTTTTGCTGCTGTTCTGGGATTGATTTGCACTTTTTGCACCAAAGTACGTTCATCTCTAGGAGACAGAACGTGTCTCCTTCCTGAGCGGTATGACAGCTGTGTGGTCCCATTGCGTACTATTGTTTGTACAGATGAACGTGGTACCTTCAGGCGTTTGGAAATTGCTCCCAAGGATGAACCAGACTTTTGGAGGTCTACAATGTTTTTTCTGAGGTCTTGGCTGATTTCTTTTGATTTTGTTATGATGTCAAGCAAAGAGGCACTGAGTTTGAAGGTAGGCCTTGAAATACATCCACAGGTACACCTCCAATTGACTCAAATTGTGTCAATTAGCCTATCAGAAGCTTCTAAAGCCATGACATCATTTTCTGGAATTTTCCAAGCTGTTGAAAGGCACATGTGTATGTCTGTAAACAATTTTTGGCAAAATTACTTGTCATGCACACAATAATGTCCTAACCGACTTGCCAAAACATTTTTTTTACATTTAAAAAAAAATGTATCTGTTATTTTACCAGGTAAGTTCTCATTTACAGCAACAACCTGGGGAATAGTTACAGGGGAGAGGAGGGGGATGAATGAGCCAATTGTAAACTGGGGATTATTAGGTGACCGTGATGGTTTGAGGGCCAGATTAGGAATTTAGCCAGGACACCAGGGTTATCACCCCTACTCTTACGATAAGTGCCATGGGATCTTTAATGACCTCAGAGAGTCAGGGCACCCGTTTAACGTCCCATCCGAAAGACAGCACCCTACACAGGGCAGTGTCCCCAATCTCTGCCCTGGGGCATTGGGATATTTTTTTTAGACCAGAGGAGTGCCTCCTCCTGGCCCTCCAACACCACTTCCAGCAGCATCTATTCTCCCATCCAGGGACTGACCAGGACCAACCCTGCTTAGCTTCAGAAGCAAGCCAGCAGTGGTATGCAGGGTGGTATAGTTTGTTAACAAGAAATTTGTGGAGTGGTTGAAAAATGAGTTTTAATGACTCCAACCTAAGTGTATGTTAACTTCCGACTTCAACTCTATGTACATGTAGGTAGAGTTAAAGTGACTAATGACTATGCATAGATTATAAACAGTGAGTAGCAGCAGCGTACAAGAGAGGTCTGGGTAGCCCTTTTGATTAGCTCTTCAGGAGTCCAAAAAAATCACTCTTTATTTTAAAAGTTGCAAAGGGAGGGTTGAAAATAAAAAGAAGGGCCAGAAAAGTAATGATTGGAAAGATCTGTTGAAGTGGTAAAAGAGGATGATAGCAGTGTTATGTGTGATGATTGTGAGGAGCTATACAATTTCGACAGTCACAAGACGGGACTTCGAATAGGCCTATGGCATGTCAAGGGAACTGTAGCCTACTGTTTAGAAGGGTTAAATGAAAACTGAAATCTGGACACTGATGGCAGGCCTTAATAATAACTCCTGCAGAATTAAGAATTTCTTGCAGTAAAATTATTCACCAAATGTAGGCAACATTTGGACTTGAACAGGAGTAGATAAATATGATTTATGTATTTCTGTATTTTGAGAGAATGCAATGTTCAGTTAGATACCATCTGTAGAGGTGCAGTCTTCGTCATAAAAGTTGATATTATTTCAACCACATAAAATATGTATTGAAGCCGAACTGAAATCTTAACAAAAACATGTTGGGTCATTTTCACAGTTTTCTTTTTCCTAACAACCAGTCGAACTGATGTCGGTTGGACATTTTCTTTGGTGTTGAGTTATTGTATTTTCTCCCCAGTCCCGAAACATCTTTGCTCTGTGGAAGATGACAGAGAACTTTACTGATGTCAACTAGATTAAAGCATTCTATTACTATTCTGTCGAGCAAGGGTTCATTCAATCTTCTAGGGCAGCATCTTATGACATCTAATTATAGACAAGTTGACTAAGAAATAGCCTACCAAAATGTTGGCAATTATAAGCCGAAACGTATCTAAATCAAGCAACAACAAAAAATATATATATTTGCTGGTTAGGGTTGAGTGCGGGCCTCAGATTTTAATTTTTATCACATATAATCATGCAGATGGGTTATTATCAATTTCAGGTGGGTGAACAAACAGCTGATCCGCGCACCACTATTACTTGAATCTAACAGCCAACCTATCAGCTTGCTGTCAGCTCTTAGAAAACGGCTGGGGAAAAAACGTGTTTGACTAAATACAATGCTAACAACAGTCTTTCAGCATGCTTATAGAGGAGAGCACTCAACATGTACTGCATTGTCATAAATGACAGATAATTGGTTGAAAGAAATTGATAAGATTGTGGGAGCTGTACTGTCCGTGCAGCCTTTGATAGTGTTGACCATAACCTATTGTTGAAAAAACATATGTGTTATGTTTTTTTTAACCTCTGCCGTATCGTGGATTCAGAGCCATCTATTTAATAGAACACAGGGTTTTCTTTTAATGGAAATAATTCTCTGTTAAACATGTAAAGTGTGGTGTACAGCAGGGCAGCTCTCTTGGTCCTCTACTCTTCTCTATTTTTACCAATGACCTTTCCACTGGTATTAGACATAGCCTGTGTGTCCATGTATGCTGATGATTCAAGCCTTTACGCATCAGCAACCACAGCTAGTGAAGTCACTGCAACCCTAAACAAACAAAGAGTTGCAGTTAGTTTTAGAATTGGTGGCCAGTAATAAGCTGGTCCTAAACATTTCTAAAACTAAGAGTATTGTATTTGGTACAAATCATTCCCTAAATTCTAGACCTCAGCTGAATATGGTAATAAATAGTGTGGCTGTTGAACACATTGAGGAGACTAAGTTACTTGGTGTTACCTTAGATTGTAAACTCTCATGGTCAAAACATATAGATTCAATGGTTGTAAAGATGGGGAGAGGTCTGTCTGTGATAAAGAAATGCTCTGCTTTTTTGACACCACACTCCACAAAGCAAGTCCTACAGGCTCTAGTTTTATCTTATCTTGATTATTGTCCGGTCATATGGTCAAGTGCTGCAAAGAAGGGACTAGTTAAGCTGCAGCTGGCACCGAACAGAGCGGTACATTTTGCTCTTCGTTGTAGTCAGAGGGCTAATATCAATACTAGATTGACTAAATCCCTTTTTATTTTAATTTTATTTTTGATGTGTTGGAAACTCAATTGTTTACATAGTCAACTTACACACCGTACTGACACACACACTTACCTGTCCAGACATGCCACCAGGGGTCTTTTCACAGTCCCCAGGTCCAGAACAAATTCAAGGAAATGTACAGTATTATACAGAGCCATGATTGCATGGAACTCCCTTCCATCTCATATATAGCAAGTGAAAAGCAAACCTGGTTTTAAAAACCAAAATAAAGCACCTCTCCCCCATGTGACCTACTTTTTGTGTGAATTCACTGACATGTAACTGATAGATACACACAATACATGGTAATGTTGTTAAATGTAAGGTATTTTGTGTGTAATGTATTGTTTATGTGTCAGACCCCAATAAGACTAGCTGTCGCCATTGGTGTCTGCTAATGGGGACTGTGCACTTGAACAGTCAAATACGTTATCAAACGTTTTTGTGTCATACTCGATAACTTTAAATGCATTATCCACGTGTGGTTGTATTATGTTTTTAAATTGTCAAATAAATCTATAAGGTTATTGCTTATTCAATAGGAAATATGACATTGTATTGGATTTGCAGATTCTTGGTCTTTTTTTAGAGGCATCACCATATTGGTTAGAATAGAGAAGGGGATTTGCATGCAAATCTGGTCATGCATATACACTATATATACATAAATATGTGGATTTGGCTATTTCAGCCACACCCATTGCTGACAGGTGTGTAAAATCCAGCACACATCCATGCAATCTCCACAGACAAACATTGGCAGTGGAATGGCCTTAGTGAAGAGCTCAGTTACTTTCAACGTGGCATCGTTATAGGATTCCACCCCTCTTTCCAAAAAGTCAGTTTGTCCAAATTTCTGCCCTTCTAGAGATTCAAAGGTCAACTGTAAGTGCTGTTGTTGTGAAGTGTAAACATTTAGAAGCAACAACGGCTCAGCCGCAAAGTGGTAGACCACACAAGCTCACAGAACGGGACCGCAGAACGGGACCGCCGTGTTGCGTGTAAAAAATTGTCTCTCCTCGGTTGCAACACTCACTACCGCGTTGTAATTGCCTCTGAAAGCAACGTCAGCTCAATAACTGTTTGTCAGGAGCTTCATGACATGGGTTTCCATGGCTGAGCAGCTGCACACAAGCCTAAGATCACCATGTGCAATGCCAAGCGTCGGTTGGAGTGGTGTAAAGCTCACCGCCATTGGACTCTGGAGCAATGTTCCAACAGTGGAAAGTCTTCCCAGAAGAGTGGAGGCTGTTATATCAGCAAAGGGGGGACCAACTCCATGTTAATGCCCATGATTTTGGTTTGACGAGCAGGTACTTTTGGTCATGTGGTGTATTTTCTGTTTTAGAGAGTGTTAGCAAGTTTGTGTTAACAAGTTTCTATTTGGTTTACACACATTACGTATAGTGAATTAATCTCCCAGTGTCTTGTGGAAAGCAGACTGAACCAAGTTTTTTCTTCTAGGATTTGGCCTGTGCTTAGCTCCGTTCCTTTTTTATCCTGAGAAACTCCCCAGTCCTTAACAATTACAAGCATACACATAACATGATGCTTCCACCACTATGCTTGAGAATATGGAGAGTGGTACTCAGTAATATGTTTGGGGCAAGTCAAATACAACACTTTGTATTCAGGACAAAAAGTGAATTGCTTTGCCACATTTTTTGCAGTATTACTTTAGTGCCTGGATGCATTTTTTTCTTATGTATCTTTTCACTCTGTCATTTAGGTTTGTATTGTGGAGTATCTATAATGTTGTTGATCCATCCTCAGTTTTATCCTATCACAGCCATTAAACTCTGTAACTGTTTTAAAGTCACCATTGGCCTCATGGTGAAATCCCTGAGCGGTTTCCTTCCTCTCTGGCAACTGAGTTAGGAACAGCGCCTGTATTTTTGTCGTGACCGGGTGTACTGATTCACCATCCAAAGTGTGGTTAATGGCTTCACCATGCTCAAAGGGATATTCAATGTCTGCTTTATTTGGACTTTTACCCATCTACCAATAGTTGGCCTTATTTGCGAGGCATTGAAAAACCTCCCTGGTCTGTGTGGTTGAATCACTGCTCGACTACGGCACCTTACAATTATGTGTATGTGTGGGGTACAGAGATGAGGTAGGCATTTAAAAAATAATGTTAAACACTATTATTGCACACAGAGTCCATGCAACTTATTGTGACTTGTTAAGCAAATGTGTACTCCTGAACTTATTTAGGCTTGCAAAAACAAAGGGGTTGAATACTTATTGACTAATTTGTAATACATTTGGAAACATTTTGTAAAAAATAAATAAAATAAAATAAAAAATCCACTTTGACATTATGGGGTATTATTGTGTGTAGGCCAGTGACAAAGAAATGTAATTCAATTTTAAAATCAGTCTGTAACAACCAAATGTGGAAAAAGTCAAAGGGTGTGACTACTTTCTGAAGGCGCTGTCTGTATGAAAAAACAGCTCTCCGGGAAGTCGGTCATCAACCTCCCTTACCTATCAGCCTGTCGGTCACCTTTCCATACACACAGTCTGCCTTGTTACACAGAGACTCACACTCTGTCCAATGTCCACTCCACACGCATTCATTTGGTCTTCAGAGCCTTGTCTACACACATGTCAGTCATGGGGAAAGGTGTGTGTGTGGTTGTCACGGCCCAGTAGGGCTGTCATCGTGCTGTAGGGTCAGTGGCTTTACTAACACAGAGGGGAGCGCCGTCTGGCAGGGGATTAGGTGACGTCACACGCCTGACTAGACCTTCCACCACTGCCCTTCATCTCACCTTGTTCACTGTCCACACACAGTTAGCATTTATTGTGTGTGTGCGTTTGCCTCTGTGTTTGTGTGTGTGTGTGTGTGCCTCTGTGTGTTTTCCGGCATAGAGTTTAACCTGTCTCTCTGTTCTCTTACATAATTAATTCCCTCAGACACAACCTTAAACACTGCCGTCTTATCACAGTCACCAGCCACCGCTGGCTACATGGAGGTTATGTCATCAACACACACGTTAGAGATCAACAGCTCAGTCAGTCACACAGACAGAAACACCGGAGGGTGTTGTGTGTGTTGCCCAGCCAGACAGCCTCCAGCTGAGGGTGAGCTGTCAGAATTCAGAGGGGAAAATAACCACTTCCGAGTCAAGAGTTCTACCATCCTTTGTGAGGCAATTCAGTTCCCTTCCGTTTGTTTTATAAGTGACCTTTTTAGAGGGCATTTGTGTACATTGTAAATGAGTATGGTGCAGTTTCTTATTAACATATGAACCAGTAGTACTTGTACTCAATTCCAAAGCAAAGGCTATTTTCCCACCTGCTGAATGGATAAATATCTCCTTTCTGAACTGCTTCTCCTGTATTTGAAAGGTTATGACACTGTTTCCATAATAACCAGTAGGGGTTGTGAACAGAGAAGAGGAAATTATTCCTGAATTACCACTAAATCATTATTATACTGCCTCATTACATTGACACAAATGATGTTATTATTATTAATAGATTTCTGCTGTGTGTTCCTGTTCTGCTGATTATTACAGTGGGAGTCAGACCATTTGTTTGATTAAAACTAAAAACATGGGGGCTTGGCTGATTCATTTCCACAGAAGACTTAAATATACCTCTGAAACATTACAGGGTTCACACAAAGTTCTTGAGGTGCTTAAAGTACTTGAATTTGGCACTTTGAAATTCAAGTACTGGAATTAAAATGAGAGGAGCGCAGATGATGATCAAATATGTTTATGAAAAATATTAGAAAAATGTGTCAATTGTGACATGCCTTTCATGCCTAAAAATCCAGCTGAGGTCTTTCTCACGATAAAAAAACACTTTTTACTGTGTATTCTTCAAACATCTCCTCCCCGTACCTCCATACATCCCTGAGAGACACAGAGATGGAGAGGTGTTTCAGACTAACTGAAGCGTGAATCCACATCTGATGTGACAGGCAGCCCAGTGCCACGTGGGAGAAGCTTAGAAAGGAGGGCAGAGCCATCGGTCCGTACTGAAACCTGCCATCTCTCTACGGTTACATAAACACCACAGCACAGAGGAGGGGGCAGATTCCTCTCTTTCTTTCCCTGTTATGTAACGTCCCGATGGGAACAAAGAGGAGAGAGGAGGAAACGAACGAGCAACAAGCGTCCTCAGTGTCTCTAATGGGAGACGACATAGAGGGCCACTTTGTGTGCATGTGCACATGGATTCCATTGGTCCTGCAGTTAGAGACGTGCTGTGTACACGTCAGACCAATACTCTCATTTGAAGAGAACAACATCACAATAAGACACTGAGCGTGATAAGTGTGATATGAGGTAACCCCATGGAGAACAGTCATGTGTTTTTGGTTCACATTGTGGGGTTCTAAATGTTCTCGGTGTGTGTGTGCTTGCGCTCCCTCGCTCAGCCATCTAAAGAGGGCATAGTCTCCCGTTGTGTTCTACCGTGCCTTGGGGCAGGAGTCACTGGACTACTCCATTGTGTTCTACCGTGCCTTGGGGCAGGAGTCACTGGACTACTCCATTGTGTTCTACCGTGCCTTGGGGCAGGAGTCACTGGACTACTCCATTGTGTTCTACCATGCCTTGGGGCAGGAGTCACTGGACTACTCCATTGTGTTCTACCGTGCCTTGGGGCAGGAGTCACTGGACTACTCCATTGTGTTCTACCATGCCTTGGGGCAGGAGTCACTGGACTACTCCATTGTGTTCTACCATGCCTTGGGGCAGGAGTCACTGGACTACTCCATTGTGTTCTACCATGCCTTGGGGCAGGAGTCACTGGACTACTCCATTGTGTTCCACCGTGCCTTGGGGCAGGAGTCACTGGACTACTCCATTGTGTTCTACCGTGCCTTGGGGCAGGAGTCACTGGACTACTCCATTGTGTTCTACCGTGCCTTGGGGCAGGAGTCACTAGACTACTCCATTGTGTTCTACCGTGCCTTGGGGCAGGAGTCACTAGACTACTCCATTGTGTTCTACCATGCCTTGGGGCAGGAGTCACTGGACTACTCCATTGTGTTCTACCATGCCTTGGGGCAGGAGTCACTGGACTACTCCATTGTGTTCTACCATGCCTTGGGGCAGGAGTCACTGGACTACTCCATTGTGTTCTACCATGCCTTGGGGCAGGAGTCACTGGACTACTCCATTGTGTTCTACCGTGCCTTGGGGCAGGAGTCACTGGACTACTCCATTAATTTCACAGGAAGGGACACATTCTGGATAGTGGCATTGCTCTCTTTCTCCCTCTCACTCTCTCTCTCTCTCCTATTCTCTCTCTCTCTCTCTCTCGCTTTCTCTTTCCTCTCTCTCTTTCTCCCTCTCACTCTATCTCTCTCTCCCTCTCTCTCTCCTATTCTCTCTCTCTCTCGCTCTCTATTTCCTCTCTCTTTCTCCCTCTCACTCTCTCTCTCTCTCCTATTCTCTCTCTTTCCTCTCTCTCTCTTTCTCCCTCTCACTCTCTCTCTCTCTCCTATTCTCTCTCTTTTATCTCTCTCTTTCTCCCTCTCACTCTCTCTCTCTCTCTCTCCTATTCTCTCTCTCGCTCTCTCTTTCCTCTCTCTCTTTCACCCTCTCACTCTGTCTCTCTCTCTCCTATTCTCTCTCTCTCTCGCGCTCTCTTTCCTCTTTATCTCCTCTATTCTCTCTCTCTGGCTACTCTATTCCCTCTGTGTCAATCAATTCAATTCAAAGGGATTTATTGGCATGGTAAATATATGTTTACATTGCCAAAGCAAGTGAAGTAGATAATAAACAAAAGTGAAATAAACAATAACAAAATTAACAGTAAACATTACACTCACAAAAGTGCAAAGGAATAAAGACATTTCAAGTGTCATTTGGCTATACACAGGGTTGTAACGATGTGCAAATAGTTAAAGTACAAAAGAAAAAATTAATAAACATAAATATGGGTTGTATTTACAATGGTGTTTGTTCTTCACTCGTTTCCCTTTTCTTGTGGCAATATGTCACAAATCTTGCTGCTGTGATGGCACACTGTGGTATTTCACCCAATAGATATGGGAGTTTATCAAAAATGTATTTGTTTTCAAATTCTTTGTGGGTCTGTGTAATCTAAGGGAAATATGTCTCTCTAATATGGTCATACATTGGGCAGGAGGTTTGGAAGTGCAGCTCAGTTTCCACCTCATTTTGTGGGCAGTGAGCACATAGCCTGTCTTCTCTTGAGAGCCATGTCTGCCTACAGCGGCCTTTCTCAATAGCAAGGCTATGCTCACTGAGTCTGTACATAGTCAAAGCTTTCCTTAAGTTTGGGTCAGTCACAGTGGTCAGGTATTCTGCCACTGTGTATTCTCTGTTTATGGCCAAATAGCATTCTAGTTTGCTCAGTTTTTTTGTTAATTCTTTCCAATGTGTCAAGTAATTATCTTTTTGTTTTCTCATGATTTGGTTGGGTCTAATTTTGCTGCTGTCCTGGGGCTCTGTGGGGTGTGTTTGTGTTTGTGAACAGAGCCCCAGGACCAGCTTGCTTAGGGGACTCTTCTCCAGGTTCATCTCTCTGTAGGTGATGGCTTTGTTATGGAAGGTTTGGGAATCGCTTCCTTTTATGTGGCTGTAGAATTTAACAGCTCTTTTCTGGATTTTGATAATTAGTGGGTATCGGCCTAATTCTGCTCTGCGTGCATTATTTGGTGTTTTACGTTGTACACTGAGGATATTTTTGCAGAATTCTGCGTGCAGAGTCTCAATTTGGTGTTTATCCCATTTTGTGAATTCTTGGTTGGTGAGCGGACCCCAGACCTCACAACCATAATGGGTTCTATAACTGATTAAACTATTTTTAGCCAGATCCTAAGTGGTATGTTTAATTTTCTTTCCTTTGATGGTGTAGATGGCCCTTCTTGCCTTGTCTGTCAGATCATTCTCAGCCGAGGAATGTATAGTTTATTGTGTGCTCCAGGGCAACGGTGTCTAGATGGAATTTGTATTTGTGGTCCGGGCAACTGGACCTTTTTTGGAACACCATTATTTTTGTCTTACTGAGATTCACTTAAGGGGCCCAGGTCTGACAGAATCTGTGCAGAAGATCTATGTGCTGCTGTAGGCCCTCCTTGGTGGGTGCTGCTGTAGGCCCTCCTTGGTGGGTGCTGCTGTAGGCCCTCCTTGGTTGGGGACAGAAGCACCAGATCATCAGTAAACAGTAGACATTTAACTTCGGATTCTAGTAGGTTGAGGCCGGGTGCTGCAGCCTTCCAGTGTCGTCGCCAATTAGTTGATATGTATGTTGAAGAGGGTGGGGCTCAAGCTGCATCCCTGTATCACCCCACGGCCCTGTGGAAAGAAATGTGTGTGTTTTTTGCCAATTTTAACCGCACATTTGTTGTTTATGTACATGGATTTTATAATGTTGAATGTTTTTCCTCCAAAACCACTTTCAATCTATTTGTATAGCAGACCCTCATGCCAAATTGAGTCAAAAGCTTTTTCGAAATCAACAAAGCAGGAGAAGACTTTTGGCTTTTTTTCTAGTCTCTCTCTCTTCTATTCTCTCTCTCTTCTATTCCCTCTCTCTCTCTTCTATTCCCTCTCTCTTCTATTCACTCTCTCTCTCTCTCCTATTCCATCTCTCTCTCTCTTCTATTCCCCCTCTCTCTCCTATTCCATCTCCCTCTCTCTCTTCTATTCCCTCTCTCTCCTATTCCATCTCTCTCTCTCTTCTATTCCCTCTCTCTCCTATTCCATCTCCCTCTCTCTCTTCTATTCCCTCTCTCTCCTATTCCATCTCCCTCTCTCTCTTCTATTCCCTCTCTCTCCTATTCCATCTCTCTCTCTCTTCTATTCCCTCTCTCTCCTATTCCATCTCTCTCTCTCTTCTATTCCCTCTCTCTCCTATTCCATCTCTCTCTCTCTTCTATTCCCTCTCTCTCCTATTCCATCTCTCTCTCTCTTCTATTCCCTCTCTCCTATTCCATCTCTCTCTCTCTTATATTCCCTCTCTCTCCTATTCCATCTCCCTCTCTCTCTTCTATTCCCTCTCTCTCCTATTCCATCTCTCTCTCTCTTCTATTCCCTCTCTCTCCTATTCCATCTCTCTCTCTCTTCTATTCCCTCTCTCTCCTATTCCATCTCCCTCTCTCTTCTATTCCCTCTCTCTCCTATTCCATCTCTCTCTCTCTTCTATTCCCTCTCTCTCCTATTCCATCTCTCTCTCTCTTCTATTCCCTCTCTCTCCTATTCCATCTCTCTCTCTTCTATTCCCTCTCTCTCCTATTCCATCTCCCTCTCTCTTATATTCCCTCTCTCTCCTATTCCATCTCTCTCTCTCTTCTATTCCCTCTCTCTCCTATTCCATCTCTCTCTCTCTTCTATTCCCTCTCTCTCCTATTCCATCTCTCTCTCTCTTCTATTCCCTCTCTCTCCTATTCCATCTCCCTCTCTCTCTTCTATTCCCTCTCTCTCCTATTCCATCTCCCTCTCTCTCTTCTATTCCCCCTCTCTCCTATTCCATCTCTCTCTCTCTTCTATTCCCTCTCTCTCCTATTCCATCTCTCTCTCTCTTCTATTCCCTCTCTCTCCTATTCCATCTCCCTCTCTCTTCTATTCCCTCTCTCTCCTATTCCATCT
Source organism: Oncorhynchus mykiss (assembly GCF_013265735.2). Classification (NCBI taxonomy): domain Eukaryota; kingdom Metazoa; phylum Chordata; class Actinopteri; order Salmoniformes; family Salmonidae; genus Oncorhynchus; species Oncorhynchus mykiss. The sequence goes on from NC_048569.1 coordinate 89,846,179, forward strand.
CTCTCTCTCTTCTATTCCCTCTCTCTCCTATTCCATCTCTCTCTCTCTTCTATTCCCTCTCTCTCCTATTCCATCTCTCTCTCTCTTCTATTCCCTCTCTCTCCTATTCCATCTCTCTCTCTCTTCTATTCCCTCTCTCTCCTATTCCATCTCCCTCTCTCTCTTCTATTCCCTCTCTCTCCTATTCCATCTCTCTCCTCTATTTCCCCTCTCTCTTTTCTATTCCCTCTCTCTCTTTATTATTCCCTCTCTCTCTTCTATTCTCTCTCTCTCTCACTTTTCTATTCTATTCCCTCTCTCTCTCTTTTCTATTCTCTCTCTCTTCTCTCCCTTGGTCTTTCTTTCCCCTTGTCCCCTTTCTTTCTTTTTCTCTTTCTTTGTCTGACCTGTGTGTGTTTTGGATCAGGCCTGTGTTTGTGTGTTCTAGTTCTGACCTGTGTGTGTTTTGGATCAGGCCTGTGTTTGTGTGTTCTAGTTCTGACCTGTGTGTGTTTTGGATCAGGCCTGTGTTTGTGTGTTCTAGTTCTGACCTGTGTGTGTTTTGGATCAGGCCTGTGTTTGTGTGTTCTAGTTCTAACGTGTGTGTGTGTGTGTGTTCACAGGGAGAAGCTGTGTGTGGGGGGGACCCAGTTGGCAGAGCTTAACATCAGTCTAGAGCGCTGCGCTGAGGCCACGTCCCGGCAGGTCACACCAAGCACCTGGCCCTGATTGGACCACAACCAGGAAGTTTGGACTAAAACATCCTACCAGAGGCCTCAAATTGCATCATATCACAACTCAACAACTTTACTTGAAGCCACTGTTTTCATATGGAGCTGACCTATTTCATTCAGCACCTTTTCTGACTTAATTTAGTTTCTTGTGTGTGGATGTTGGTGTAGAGCAGTGGTCAGTGGATAAAGCCTTGTGTTCCTATTTTCTTTATTTATGGGCTGCTTCCCAAATGCCCAATAGGGCTCTGGTCTAAAGTAGTGTACTATATAGGGAATAGGGCTCTGGTCTAAAGTAGTGTACTATATAGGGAATAGGGCTCTGGTCTAAAGTAGTGTACTATATAGGGAATAGGGCTCTGGTCTAAAGTAGTGTACTATATAGGGAATAGGGCTCTGGTCTAAAGTAGTGCACTATATAGGGAATAGGGCTCTGGTCTAAAGTAGTGCACTATATAGGGAATAGGGTTCTGGTCTAAAGTAGTGCACTATATAGGGAATAGGGCTCTGGTCTAAAGTAGTGCACTATATAGGGAATAGGGTTCTGGTCTAAAGTAGTGCACTATATAGGGAATAGGGCTCTGGTCTAAAGTAGTGCACTACATAGGGAATAGGATGCCATTTTGCTGTTTCTGGTGCTTCCTACAGTAGCCATTTTGGGCCTCCATCTCTTCACCATCTCTACACAACAGTGTGTTAGTGGAGATATGGATCTTCCAAATATGTTGTTATCCTCACACAGACCAGGTTTCCATCCAACCATTTAATGCGGATGAATGACCTGATTTCTGAAAAAGTCATTACCGGTCTGATGGAAACAGGATATGCCGGTAAAATTTTATAAATCCCGACAGAGAATTTGTTCGTTCGACATGGTGGGATGTTTTTGTGTCTGTAAAATTAATTATAAGAGAAATTCGTGTGGAAATGCCTTAATGCGCAAATATTGATATAATAACCATCATATGGAAGTAAGCTTGGGAGTCCCGCGATAATATGATGTGTGATGCTCCCACTAGGACTCAGGAAACCATGCAGTTTATTAGGCTACAGACTAAACAAGTTATGATGAACTTCACAGGGTTGTGAAAGTGCCCGTGATGAGCTTGATGCTTCTTTCCAATACTCTGGTGACATGATGATCAATGTGGCTCCATAATAATCTCATCATGCAAGTAGCCTTCCAGCACTGTGTCTGAGAGCAGTTGGCTAAGAGAGCACGTGTCAAGACCAGAGTGGGCACATTTTGTGACAAAACCATCAGTAGAGTTGAAAATGTGATGGAACCCCATTGAACTTGTATTTTTCATTCGCTTACATGGGACTTTAACCACAAACCTTATTATTATGTGCGCCATGTCATCACGCACAGACTAATGGAAACGTCTCGGCTGGGAAAATGCCTATATTATTTAATGCAGATTGATGAATATTCACATGAAAATCTGTCGCAAATTGGATGGAAACCTAGCTACTGGATTGGAATGTTTACACGTACAGAATGGCAGTTTTTTCTGATGTGTTTAAACTCTGTCATCATGCTACTCTCACTGTTACTATGACCTATGACCTTAGATTGTAGTGTGGGTTTTCACTTTCAGCTTGCTGTGCTGTTTTTAACGAGGACCTACACGATAAACCCACATTCTATTCAAAAAAGACATGACTGCTCACATCCATGATTGAGCCAACATCATCTCCATATTCCTCAGCATTCAGTATTGTTTTCATTTTCTTTATTTACCTTTGTTTAACTAGGCAAGTCAGTTAAGATCAAGTTCTTGGGCCCCCCGAGTGGCGCAGCTGTGCCACTAGAGATTCTGGGTTCGAGTCCAGGCTCTATCGCAGCCGACCGGGAGACACATGGGGTAACCATGACATCATCTTAATATTCCTGTTGCACCATAAGTGGTACGCCAGGTGATGTAATGAATGGTGATTGGCTGTCAAAGCTCTCCCAGGCTGTGACTTACACAGGGAGTCAGACGGTTCAACGTGACATGAACTATGCTGTCTGTTATGGCATCATGGCTTTGCTGTAGGCTTATGATATGACCGTCTCAGGCCTGTTGATATTTATCTTGGATGTGTTCATTTGTAAAGATGTAAATAGTTAAATTAAAGCACATATTTTTGTTTGAACAACAATGTACAATTTATTCTAACTCTTGTTATACGATGCATTAAAGTTTTTGAATTGAATCTGACTTGAGTTGCGTTATTGTCACATTACACACAACTATAAAGCACAGTGTGGAACAGTGCGCTGCAGCTGACCCAGCTGAGGGGAGTATGAGTCCAATGGCCATGACATCAGTTGTGATGGCTGAGATTACACTCTGCAGTGTGAAGCAGAGCGCCTACATGTCATACAGGGGGGTGTTTGTTTGGAGGGGGTCAGAGTGAAACTGCAGTGTGAAGCAGAGCTCCTACATGTCATACAGGGGGGGGTGTTTGTTTGGGTCAAAGTGAAACTGCAGTGCTGCACTGAACTTCTTGGGAGATTCTCAACCGATAAGTGGTTGAAGAGCGTGTCAATTTGTTATTCGGAAAACGTCGTAAGCTCCCCTCGGCAGCTAGCGCGGAAGTGTTTTTAAAATTCGCCACACCCCCTTTTCAATCAGCTGTTGTTTTTCTTCGAGGAGAAAAGCATGTAACCATTTAAAAACACTCTGGGCCTCCCGGGTGGCGCGGTGGTCTAAGGCTCCTACGGGCTCTAGCGACTACTGTGGCGGGCCGGGTTGCATGCACGCTGACACGGTTGCCAGGTGTACGGTGTTTCCTCCGTCACACTGGTGTGGCTGGCTACCGGGTTAAGCGGGCATTGTGTCAAGAAGCAGTGCGGCTTGGTTGGGTCGTGTTTCGGAGGACTCTTGGCTCTCGACCTTCGCCTCTCCCGAGTCCATACAGGAGTTGCAGCAATGAGACAAGACTGTAACTACCAATTGGAAACCAGGAAATTGGGGAGGAAAATGGGTACTCTACGTATCCATATAGGTCTATAAAACGTATCGCTAAGTTAGTTTTTATAATTTCACACATTTATTTGGGGATTCCACCCCCTGTAAATGGGATTAACCTTACGTTCCTCAATGACCTTTGACCTTTTACAAGAGCAGGTGAGGAGAGGACACGAGATTCTCCCCGTGCCTCAGAAACCACAGATTACTTGACATCCTGTAGATTAGATGATAGGTCCAACGTTGAGGATTGGTCTAATCTCACAGTTAGTAAACCTTATTTAATGCTGTTTTATTACAAACCTTTGATATGATAAATCATGTGTGACCCTAACCCTAGTTAAGGCCTCGATTCATTCCGATCTGAGCGCTATACCGTGCTTGACATTTAAAGGTCATTTCCAATTGAGCCTACATATGCAGTGTTTAGAAAGTGCATAGCCGAACAGGGCCGAACAAATTAAAACCTGGTTTAAAGCCCATATTATCCCTATGGGTGCGTAGCCTATCTCTCCTATGTCTCTCCTCTGTCTCTGACAGTATGTCTGACAGTATCTGATTCACTGTGAAAAGGGTTTCACTCTACTCAATTACAATGGTATTATTTGTCGCAAACTATGTTTAGTTTTTTTCGCCTTCACAAAGATGCACACCCCAGAGGACTTCCCTTTCTCCGTCTCATAACTCTCAGGAAAGGAAGGGCACCACACCTTGGGATCAGTTCAATACAGCCTTCTCTGTTCACATCAACAGGTAAAGAAAAACAACAGGTTTATCATCATGCAGTGTTTTCTAGTTAAAAAGTAGCGTCTGCTGTAGCCTAGGCATCCAGCCATTTTCCTGGTGAAGGGGACAAAAAAATAATATAGACAGACACAAATAAGTACCAGTACCCTGACACTGTTGAATGCCTTCTATTCTCTGGTTCCCCCAATAAAGATGTGATGGGGGGAATAGTCAAATTAATTGTCACACAATTGGGTAGGTCATTGTTTCACATGGCCTGGCCAAACCCCAACCCTTCTGGCTCACTCAGTTGCCTACTTCCCCCAGCCAGGTTGTGACGTGATTGGCTTACTTCCCCCAGCCAGGTTGTGACGTGATTGGCAGGTTTATTGCCTGACTGTTGAGATTACAAGAGGCCATTTTGTGAATTACCTACAGAGGGGGGAGGAGGGGTTAGTGAATGAACAGAACGTGCAGTGGAGAAGGAAGGAATTAGTGGTCTTTGACGGACAGGTGTTAGGTACCCAATGGAAGAATCGCAATTGCATACTACTCGCCTCCTCTCCTCGCCTCCTCAAAACCCATTGGATGAGAAAGCCAGAGGTCCCTCCCCTCTGACCTTCTCCTCCAATGGGTTTTGAGAAGGAGGTGAGGCGAGAGGACGCGAGGAGTATGCAATTGAGATTCTCCCAATGTCTAAGGACAGGGTCATTCAAGGAGCACAAGTGCAACTCAGGTGCTTGGTTCACCCACCAACCCTTTAGAGATCATGTGACCAGACTCCCTATGCTTCTCTCCCTCCTTCTGCAGGTACACTAAACTTAGTCTAATCTCTCCCAAATTAGACTGTAATGGGAACAGAAAAAGCCCTCTTAGTGAAGTAGGTAGGTAGATATTCATGTCCCAGTGGTAGAGAAGCTTAGACTCGTGCAGAGAGACCATGCTGCTAGTCACCTGCCAGAAGTTCCTGCTCGTGCAGAGAGAAGAGATGGTGGGAGAAAGAGGAGGGGCGAGAGAGCGAGAGAAATGCTATATTTGGTAATAGTATACTGTTAAAAATGATTTGTTTCAATTGATTATTTCTAGTCATAAAGTTACATGGGCTTATTCAAGCTCTATCAACTTTAAAATTCAAGCCTTTCTAACTTAAATCAAATGTACATTGACTAATAAAAGGTAGTTAAGTCAACTTCACCATTTGTCAGTATAACCTACTATTATTCATAGTTGAATTAATTTCAACTTTAGTTATATCAACTTTAAATGTAGAGTTATACTAACACAGAATGTGTTATATTTTCTATGAATCTAACTTACTTTCCGGTTAAGTAGAGTGCCTTCAGAAAGTATTCAGACCCCTTGATTTATTCCACATTTGTTGTGTTACGGCCTGAATTCAAAATGGATTCAATCAATGTTTTTCTCTCACCCATCTACACACAATACCCCATAATGACAGTGAAATGTGTTTTTAGAAATACAGAAATATCTACTTTACATACAGTGCCTTCAGAAAGTATGCAGACCCCTTGACTTTTTCCACATTTTGTTACATTACAGCCTTATTCTAAAATGTATTAAATTTGAAAAAATCCCAATCTACACACAATACCCCATAATGACAGAGTGAAAACAGGTTTTTAGACATTTTTGCAAAAGTATTAAAAACAGAAATACATTATGTACATAAGTATTCAGACCCTTTGCTATGAGTCTCGAAATTGAGCTCAGGTGCATCCTGTTTCCATTGATCATCCTTGAGATGTTTCTACAACTTGATTGGAGTACACCTGTGGTAAATTCAATTGATTGGACATGATTTGGAAAGGCAAACACCTGTCTATATAAGGTCCCACAGTTGACAGTGCATGTCAGAGCAAAAACTAAGCCATGAGGTCGAAGGAATTGTCCGTAGAGCTCCGAGACAGGATTGTGTCGAGGCACAGATCTGGGGAAGGGTAAAAGGGTCTCCTAAATGCACAGTTGCATGGTGACCTTCAATGCTGCAGAAATGTTTTGGTACCCTTCCCAAGATCTGTGCCTCGACACAATCCTATTATTCTAATAGCTCCACCCCACAAAACTAAGTTGAAGTCATCTGAACAGCAGTTATGTTGTTTCCAATTGATTCGATTTTTTGGGTTGTGAATTTCTAATTTGATTATACACAATCTTTATTGATTCAACTTAGTTACACACTGTAAGTATAGACAAGACAAGTTGTTGTTGAACTTCATTTCTAATCAACACAACTTGTTGCTTCCGTAAATTTGACTACACGTTTATGAATTTCCAAGTTGAGTAAAACAGTTTTTTTGCTTACTTGATTTAATACATTTTGACATTGAGTGGAAGTCAACTAAACTTAGAATTTTTTGTCAACACATTTTGCAATTTGTCTGAATGCCAATATATATTTGTTTGTGTAATTGTGTCCTGGGGGATTAAGTAGTGACTTGCAACGCACAATTGATGAAAAGTTTATAGAGTAGAAGTATAATCAGGTGGTTCTTTCCTTAGAACAGGGTGGTGTATGTGACCCATCGCTACACTGCCTAAAAGACAGAATGTTTGACAGTCACAGCTCTAACAAACAAGGTGTGTGTTCCGTTTTGCTTCAATGTTTGCTACGTTGTGTGACAGTTTGTACGGAACGGCACATTCCCCTAAAACGGTGCACACCATTCTGCAACAGCCTTTGAGGTACGTTTGATCCCGTTTGGTGGGTGTGGCCTGAACAATATGGGCGTGACTATTTGAAATCACAAAACTCGTGCAACACACCATACGGTAATTGCTCTCTAGGCCACCATAAATCATTTTTCCCCCAACTGGTCGTTCAGTACCGTTTCCGTTGAATTCAGCGTTGCACACCTTTCCGTCATACTGAACGCACCCCAGTCAAACCTGAGTCGGCTCTACTACTGTATTCATTGGAAAAAGAAAAGCACAAGAGCACACGCCGTCAGGTTGAAATGGTTTATTAGTTAAGGAATATCAGCGTGTTACAAATGTGATACAGGACCTTCTAAACTCAAAACAGAAAAGGTCAAAAGCCAAATGTCTGAACCCCTTTTAAAACACCACACAGGAAATAAAGAAAACGGCATCTCTACAAATAGTGAATTAGTCAAAACGCAGTAACAAAATACGTGGTTAGAACAAGCACAGAAGCATGGTTGGTTTTGTGTGTGTGTGTGTGTGTGTGTGTGTGTGTGTGTGTGTGTGTGTGTGTGTGTGTGTGTGTGTGTGTGTGTGTGTGTGTGTGTGTGTGTGTGTGTGTGTGTGTGTGTGTGTGTGTGTGTGTGTGTGTGTGTGTGTTGTTACTAAACTGACACTGGTTTCATTTGATGACTCAGTTGTCATGTGCGGCAGCTACTTCTTCTATTGGTAAATCAGCAGTGTATAAAAATATGTAAAAAAGGCCATCATTAAAGATTGGAAAAGCAAAATCCAGCTTTAGTTTAAATGACAAAGCCATGATGGGAGTGACCCTCTTTCTCTGAATAAGGCTTCAAACTGCATATCTTTAAATGTGTGTGGGAGTTAAAATGACAGTTTAAAATGGACACAACTATTCAGAATCACCTTCTAAATCAAGTCAACCCAAAGTTTTCCAGTACCATCACCCATCCTGACCAGTAGGTCCAAGGTAGTGTTGAGATGATCACAACAGTAGCTTCTTCTCAGAAAACAATACAACCTTCCAAAAACTACAAACTAAATTGCACTAAAAGTGTATTAAATGTTGGCATTCTTAAGACAAAAAGGAAAATATATACAGCACGAAAAATATTGTATGCAAAGGCTTAATGTTGCTTTCGGCAACCCCCCCCCCCCCCCCCAAATACTCCAGTCTTCACCGAAGACCCCCTGCCAAAATGGTTCCCCTGTCCCCTTCCTCCCACTCACCTACGGAACATCACGAAACACGATTATGTCACTAAGCCTGTTAGTTTGGGAAAGGTACCCCCCCCAATTGACCTCTGACCCTTAACCCTCAGGCGGAGGAGGAGAGGGCATCGGCGCAGTCGCTCCACTCATCCGTCTCGGGGTCGTAAACCTCCAGCGTGTTCAGGAAGTTGTTTCCGTCGAAGCCGCCCATGGCACAGATGAAATCACCCAGCACGGCTACACCCGCATTGCTGCGTGCCACGGTCATGCTACCGAGCATCCTCCACTCATTGCGGGCTGGGTCGTACACCTCAACACAGCGCAGGGCATGGGAGCCATCAAACCCACCAACCACGAAAAGCTTCCCTAGAGACGGGAAGAGAAGGAGATAGCGACAAGGAGAGAGAAGGGTCAGCACAAATCTGAGCAATGATTTGGATATTTCTGCCAAATTGTACTGTATCCCCACCCCAGTGAACCCATGACCCTATACACAGTAATCCCCAGTTTAGAGCAGACCATAGAACCAGAATGCTATATTTCTATGGAGAAGTGTCTTACCAGCGTAGACGGCCACCCCAGCCCCCCTGCGGGCCACGTTCATGGGGGAGATCAGGGTCCAGGTGTTGTTCTCGGGGTTGTAACGCTCCACTGTGTTCAGGCAGTTCCACGACTCAGCACCTCCAATCACGTACATGAAGCCATCTAGCTCACACACCGCAGCCTGGTGCCTCCCTAGGTGAACAGAGTTAACGCCACACTTGAATCACTTTTCACATTCACAGGCCAACTCAAAAGTGTTCCAGTTCTTCACTGACACAGTACACGCAATAAATGACAAGCGCCATTAGTAAAGGCTTCCATCCTGGTGACAAGACAAAGAAGTCCGTTACCTGGAACCTTTTCCTCGGTGTACACTATGAGAGATATAGGTACAGTCTGTGTAAAGCAGAGGAGGCTGGTGGGAGGATCTTTAAGAGGACGGGTTGATTGTAATGGCCGGAATGGAGAATACGGACCGGAGTAAAACGTGTTTTCCATGTGTTTCACTCCGTTCCATGTATTCCATTCCAGCCATTACAACGAGCCCGTCCTCCTGTAGCTCCGTAGTATATGTGTGGTATAGGGGCTTACTGATGTTGAGGGGAGCACAGTTGTTCCAGGTCTTGGTCACAGGGTCAAAAGCGTCACAGTTCTTCAGGCCTTTCTGCCCACAGGGGTCCGACCCTCCCACCACAAACAGCTTGTTGTTCAATGAGCAGACACCTGCGTTGCAGCGGTTGGTTCGGAGCTCTGGCACCTGAGCCCATGTGTCAGTGTGCGGATCGTAAGTCTCCCCACAGCTCAGCTCGTCCGAGTGGCCGTTGGAGCCGCCCATCACGTACAGCTGACCCTATGAGAGATGAGAGGAGACAGAGGGTCAGGTTTAAGTCAGACAAGCACCTGTCAGTCCTATGAAATTAGGGGTCAACGGTCAGGGTCGTACCATAAGCACTGCCATCTGGAAGCGAGCCCTGGGAGTCCGCATGGGAGCGGTGAAGGTCCAGCGGTCGTCTTTGGGGTCGTAACACTCCACCGTCCTCAGGCACTCCTCTCGGTTATACCCTCCTGGAGACGGAAAATACACAGAGGACACCAGGTCAGCCTGGGCCTACAGAACCCTTAATATGAGCATACAGCTCACACAGAGGACACCAGGTCAGTCTGGGCCTACAGAACCCTTAATATGAGCATACAGCTCAAACAGAGGACACCAAGTCAGTCTGGGCCTACAGAAGCCTTTATATGAGCCTACAGAGCAAACATATGTGTATACAACTTGACTGGAGTCCACCTGTGGTAAATTAAACTGATTAAACATGATTTGGAAAGGCACACAGCTGTGTATATAAAGGTCCCACCGTTGTCAGAGCAAAAACCATGCCATGAGGTTGAAGGAATTGCCCGTAGAGCTCCGAGACAGGATTGTGTCGAGGCGCAGATCTAGGGAAGGGAACCCCAAAAATTCAGCAGCATCCCCAAGAACACAGTGGCCTCCATCGTTCTTAAATGGAATAAGTTTGGAACCACAAAGACTCTTCCTAGAACTGGCCGCCCGGCCAAACTGAGAAATCGGGGAAGAAGGGCATTGGTCAGGGAGGTGACCAAGAACCCGATGGTCACTCTGACAGAGCTCCAGAGTTCCTCTGTGGAGATGGGAGAACCTTACAGAAGGACAACCATCTGTGCAGCACTCCACCAATCAGACCTTTATGGTAGAGTGGCCAGACGGAAGCCACTCCTCAGTAGAAGGCACATGATAGCCCGCTTGGAGTTTGCCAAAAGGCACCTAAAGCACTCAGACGATGAGAAACAAGATTATCTGGTCTGATGAAACAAAAGTTCACCTTCCAAAAGGACAACGACCCTAAGCACACATCCAAGACAACGCAGGAGTGACTTCGGAACAAGTCTCTGAATATCCTTGAGTGGCCCTGCCAGAGCCTGGACTTGAACCCGATCTAACATCTCTGGAGAGACCGGAAAATACCTGTGCTGCCCATTCAACCTGACAGAGCTTGAGAGGATCTGCAGTGAAGAATGGGAGAAAGTCCCCAAATACAGGTGTGCCAAGCTTGTAGCATCATACCCAAGAAGACTTGAGCCTGTAATTGCTGCAAAAGATGCTTCAACAATGTACTGAGTAAAGGGTCTGAATACTTATGTAAATGTTATATCCGTTTTTTGTATATATTTATTTTCTTCATAAAAACATATTATTATAGCAAACATTTCTAAAAATCTGTTTTTGCTTCGTCATCATGGGATATTGTGTGTTGATTGATGAGGGAAAAAAACAATTTAAACAATTTTAGAATAAGGCTGCAACATAACAAAATGTGGAAAAGTCAAGGGGTCTGAATACTTTCCGAATGCACTGTAGATGACATGGTGACATTAGTTGTGTGACAGGACAGGGCTGATTTGAAAGATCCGAGACTGGGGACCGGTCAGTACCAGTCTCCAGATAGAGGCTCAGTGGCTGGTTAACTAATAGCTCTATCTTGCTGTGAAGAGATTGTATCTTAATGAGAATAACCTGTATAAATAAAAGGTTAAATTGACAATGGTTAAAATCTCCGTACCTGCAGCGATGAGCCTGCCGTGCAGGGTGGCAGTGCCCAGGCCAGAGCGGGCATAGTGCATGGTGGTCAGCGGGTGTTCCTCCAGCTCCTCAGGCTGGGCCTCGAAGCTGAGGCTCTTCATCAGACAGGGTGTGGCAGAGGGAGAGCTCTGGGGAGAGCTACGGCCATGCAGGAAGATCACACACAACACTCCATCCAGCACGGCCAGACACAGGTAAGTGTTGTCTGTGGAGAGAGAGAGGGGAGGGGGAGAGAGATAGAAGAGGGGGAGAGAGAGCAAGAAGAGGGGGAGAGAAAGAAGGGTGAGAGAGAGAGGGAGGGAGATGGGAGAGAGAGGAGGGGGAAAGAGAGAGGGGGGGGGGGGGGGGGGGGGGGAGTGCCATGAGTGGAGGTGATGGTAATAACTAAATTAAAAAACAAAGTTCTTATCTTAAAAGATATTATGCTATTCATACACATTATGTTATACACCTGCTAAGTTAATGTTTTAAGTATCCTTATATTTCTGTTATTAAGGTGCTATCACTCTGATATTAGTACACCTGCACCGTAGTCTCACTGGAGATGGACCTGACCTGAGCATGATGGCGACTATGTACTGTGGAAATACGCTGAAGGAAACTCTGTTAAACTGGAATCTAGTTGTCAAACATTCAAACATCCGACACACACACACACACCCACTCCTCCGTTAAGTCTTCAAACATCCGACACACACACACACAGATACACTTACTGGTGGTCTTCTCGGAGGCAATATACTTCCACTCTCTCCTGCAGGGTGTGTTGGAGGAGGATCCGGGGGGCGAGGTGCTGCCGGAGGAGCTGGAGCTCAGCTGTCTCTGGGTGTTGCTGTTCTCACGAAGGGGCTTTTTCTGCAACAGCACAACCAACGCAGCTACAGTACAGAAACCCAGCCAGAGGGAAGATTCACAACATCTCCTACCGGCTACAACACCAGTTGGCTGCAGAGCACACACTCTACAATCGGGCCTGAAATGGACTAATCCTGGCTTTGAACCGGCCTAGAACTACACCCAAACAGTCTTTTAGCAGTGCCGAGTAGTCCCCCAGAAACAGTTGAAACCAGTCTGCAACCCATTTAAAGCATCTAAACAAGCTGAAAGACGGCAGACACAGGGTAGACTTGACCAACGAAGAAGCAGCCACATACTCAAAACACACAAAACATTTTGCAATCAGAACCCAATCTCCAAAAGACTAGACTCAATTGATCTGAGAACCAGTCTAGTGTGCAACGGAGCTACGCAAGCAGGTGTAGTGTTCCTAGGTTTTACACACTAACCGGCTGTGCCCTTGTTGCCAGGCTACATAAGGTGGATAGAGGCCAGGTTGGGCCAAGTGGCACAGAGTTAGCCCAGTATAGGGGCGGGTTGTGTACCTGCACAAACTGGATGTGGTCCTCTGCACCAACACCAAACACCCCATGTTCCTCAATGATGAGAGCGCCATCGAGCAGCTTGTGGTCGGCTGAATAGTACAGCGTTTGCACCTGCAAGACACACAGCGACACAACACCCATGTGGCAGGCTGTCTCCATGGTAACACACAGCAAAGCAGCACCCCGGGCAACACAGGAGGGAGGGGGAGGAGGGTTTGTTTGGGTGAGGAAGGTTCCGGTTGGTCTGTCGTCACCGGTAGGAGCCCAGGCTTCTTTATCAACATGGACACACAGTTGAAGGAACGCAGGTGGTTACAGTGAATGCAGGGACATACACAACATCTGCAGGTGCTGCTCCTGTGCAGACCCTTCCCTTCATAACATCTAAAAAAGGAGGAGGGGGGAGTTGGTAAAGATGAAGCATCTGGAAACTTCTTCAGTCCTCATGACCTCAACGCTTGGAAAACCCGCTCACGGTTGGCTGAGGAAGTTGGTCATTATAATTGCATGGAAAAAGGCACTGCAGCTTCTGATGTAAATCCATGAGTTATGATTACATGGAAGACAAAGCTTTTACATACATTATTGTTTCATACAAATAGTTCATTAATAAAACATGAAATTAGAGACGTTTTCAAACAAAATGACAGTGGGCATTGAGATAGAATAGAATATGCTTGAGCAGAGAACCATTCCAAAAGCTTCTTTACGGCCATGGTTAAAATGCCCTTGCCTACTTAAAGGACATCTCTTGGTTCTAAAAATGGGTTCATATTAAACTCTTCATCGAATAGTGAATTATGAAGGGAATACCGAGTATGGGGGGGGGGGGGGGGGGGGGGGGGGGGGGGGTGTAATTATGGTTATGTGCTATGCAGATGGTATTTTCAGTGGATATGAGTTTCTGTGAGTGGGTATGGGTTTCTGTGGGTTTCAGTGAGTGGATATGGGTTTCTGTGAGTGGATATGGGTTTCTGTGGGTTTCAGTGAGTGGATATGGGTTTCTGTGAGTGGATATGGGTTTCTGTGAGTGGGTATGGGTTTCTGTGGGTTTCAGTGAGTGGATATGGGTTTCTGTGAGTGGGTATGGGTTTCTGTGGGTTTCAGTGAGTGGATATGGGTTTCTGTGAGTGGATATGGGTTTCTGTGAGTGGGTATGGGTTTCTGTGAGTGGATATGGGTTTCTGTGAGTGGATATGGGATTCTGTGAGTGGGTATGGGATTCTGTGGGTTTCAGTGAGTGGATATGGGTTTCTGTGAGTGGGTGTGGGATTCTGTGAGTGGATGTGGGATTCTGTGAGTGTGTATGGGTTTCTGTGAGTGGATGTGGGTTTCTGTGGGTGGATATGGGTTTCTGTGAGTGGATATGGGTTTCTGTGAGTGGATATGGGTTTCTGTGAGTGGATATGGGTTTCTGTGAGTGGGTGTTGGATTCTGTGAGTGTGTATGGGTTTCTGTGAGTGGATGTGGGTTTCTGTGAGTGGATATCGGTTTCTGTGAGTGGATATCGGTTTCTGTGAGTGGGTATGGGTTTCTGTGAGTGGGTATGGGTTTCTGTGAGTGGGTATGGGTTTCTGTGAGTGGATATGGGTTTCTGTGAGTGGATATGGGTTTCTGTGAGTGGATATCGGTTTCTGTGAGTGGATATCGGTTTCTGTGAGTGGGTATGGGTTTCTGTGAGTGGGTATGGGTTTCTGTGAGTGGGTATGGGTTTCTGTGAGTGGGTATGGGTTTCTGTGAGTGGGTATGGGTTTCTGTGAGTGGATATGGGTTTCTGTGAGTGGATATGGGTTTCTGTGAGTGGATATCGGTTTCTGTGAGTGGGTATGGGTTTCTGTGAGTGGGTATGGGTTTCTGTGAGTGAGTGGGTATGGGTTTCTGTGAGTGGGTATGGGTTTCTGTGAGTGGGTATGGGTTTCTGTGAGTGCTCTCCACTGGATGTCAGTGGAATGTAAGTAAATTAGGTTGTATGCATACTTTACAAAATGTAAATATGTGTAAGCTAAGTAGGCCTGTGTGTGTGTGTGTGTGTGTGTGTGTGTGTGTGTGTGTAGACAGATGGGAGCACAGTGTTGCTTTGGCTGTAGAAAGAGAAAGAGGGGGGCTCCTCCTATCCTCCCTCTGTTCTCTCTGTTTCTCCCTGACTCATTACCCTGGCGGCTCAGTCTTGGCTCTTCAGTCTGCTCTCCTGCTGCTGTTAATAAACCTGGAGGAGAGACAAATCAACGAGGAGGAACATTCGTTAGTACTGGAGCGCTCGCTGACACACACACGCACACACCTGCTCAGAAAGAGAAGGGGATCGGTGGGACAGAACAGAGTGAGGGCCCTGCTCACATCTTTCAATGCAAAAGAGAATAGAGCAAAAGTCAAGACACTGTAGGTGGATCCAACTGATCACTAAAACAGAACAGCAACACAGGTCTATCTCTGCTCACCTCTAGTTTGATGTATGGTCAGGTACACTGTACTGCAGAACTAAACATTAGGAAAGAAAAGGAGAAAAAAGAAGCACCAAACAGCGTGCCATGACGTCGGGTTTGGATCAGTGCCTTAAGTCGTCCGCATGCTTCCCAGTTCCAAACAGGTGGTGCATATATTAGGACAACATTTTGTGACATTTTGTTCGTGTTGGACTTGGGCTGTTCGGGCACACCATTTTTTCTCTCTCTCTCTCTCTCCCGAGGCTAGCCGAAGTCGGAAGCCGAAGTCTACGTCCCCTCGTTGGCGATTGGTCAATAGTAGGGATTCTTCAATAAAGTGTCTGTTGTCATTTAACGAGAGATAACCCATCCTCATGAACATTCTTTCACTAGAGAAACACCAAACATCCCAGTCAGGTGCAACATTGCGAGACAAAGATCTCCTCGAGTGTATACTGGCTATGGGGTCTCAAAATGGACAAACAGTACTATTGACACTTTTTTCTCGTTTTTCAAGTGAAGGTCTTTTAAGGGAGTATGAGAGCACAATCGTTCGGTTCGCCTAGCGGTGCTCAGAGCCAGCCGACCTGAAGCATGCGGATGCCTTTAACGACTTGCTAAAGGAAAACGAGAGAGGGAGGGAAGGCGGGGAGGGTTATGGGGTGGATGAGTGCAAGCTAAACTCCTGCTACAGTACTGACCTCTTCCATCAGTCTATCCAGTTGACCTCCGTTCTCCCACAAACTGCGCTGGACCCAGTTGAGCACCTTATTGTAGAGCTTGCCGTTGCTGGGCAGGCTCAGGCTGTCTTCCAGCATTACTTCTAACTGTAGACAGACACAAGAGGAGACCAGTCAAAAATAGGTTAGAAAAAGCCATCTAGGATCAACCATGGCTAGGGTGTGCTTCGTTCATACCACAAATCACAAGACACTGAATCATTATTGAACCATCATAGTCTAGCTGTTACAAAAAAATGTTGTGTTTCACCTCAAACTAGAGACCAATCAAAACCAGGAACTGGGAATTCCAAAGTACATTCTGCAGCACCGAAGGTAATACACTATCTAGGGTTGTGACAATCAATGGAATTTTCAAAGACTGTTATTGGCCAGACAAATGACAGCAGTCACCGTAATAACTGTTTTTGTTGTTTTAAGACGCACATTTTCTATCCTCCTCCGCTCCTGGCCGCATGTGTGCCATAGAAATAGAATAGATAGAACGGGAATCCCCATTCAAGTCAATGATGCCATAATGGGTGGACTGGCGCCCATTGCGATTGTACCCATAGGAGCAAAGCAGGAAGTAAAAGCAAGAAGTGTACCCATCAATCTGTGCTGTGATTTGGTGATTCAACTCAACTGACATTACAAAAATAACATCATTTGAATGAACATTCTACATTACCATGGAAATTATTGCATCACAATATCAGGCAGCCATTGCGAGTGTACCCATGAGTTTACCAGTCAAATTGGCAGGGTTAGAGGTTCCAGCCCTGTTTTATTAATTATATTTCTATGTGTGTTGCTGCAGCAGGGGGGGTGTTGCCTAGGGAAACGGGAGACCCGTTTGCTACATGTCACGTTCTGACCTTAGTTCCTTTGTTTTTGTCTTTGTTTTAGTATGGGCAGGGCGTGAGTTGGGATGGGCAGTCTATGTTTGTTTTTCTATGTTGGTTTTGAGTTCGGCCTAGTATGGTTCTCAATCAGAGGCAGCTGTCAATTGTTGTCCCTGATTGAGAATCATACTTAGGTAGCCTGGGTTTCACTTTTGGTTGGTGGGTGTTTGTTTTCCGTGTGAGTGTTTGGTCCACACGGTACTGTTTCGGTTTTCGTTCGTTCACTTTATTGTTTAGTATTTCAGTGTTCAGTTCGTTTCATTAAGTATTACATCATGAACACTTACCACGCTGCGCTTTGGCCCGATCCTTCTTCCACCGACGACAACCCTTACACTACAACACCTTGCTTGTTACGGTTATTTTATTTTCATGGCTGTCTTCATCCATAACCGCTGGTTACACAGTGATTGTGCCAGCCCTAACAATAATGCAACTAACTGTATTTGAAAGCCCCGAGTAACAAGCTGCGTTAAACCCACATTAACCGATGCTTCATCACAGATAATCTAAATTAACGCATTTTGAGCCAGGATCAAATACTGTTTCTGTGTAAAAAGCAAAAATGGGAGCTAATGATTTAGATACAAATGTCCACCAAGACATTAAATAATTGTACATATTGGGTGAGATTCAGAGGAGGAACAATTTCCACTAAGATTATTTATTCATGTTTGTCCTCCAACGGAGCAATCAGTTGATGACTCCTAGACAAGACAAAGACCAGTATAACTACTGTAGCAAGGCTGCTCAATAGAGCAGGGACGATAAAACCGAAAATGACCAACACCGACATTGAGGGTTGGACATTAACACCCGCCACCCGTCAAATGCGAGTAGATTTTGTCATTGGTGGGTAAGAAGGTCTATTTCTCCAGCCACGTTGGCAGGTGATCACACAGAGCATTTGGGAACCAAAGGCCACATGTAGAAGTTAGTGGAATTGATAAGAAAGGCTACTAAAAGTCTGACTTGGCCTTGTGTTTCTAGGTCAATTATATTGTTTAGTTCACGACCTAACGTTAGGTTGTTGTCAATGTTAGATTGAGTTTGCCGCAACGGTCTGCTGCTGGGAAGACATCAGTCAGATTTTTTTCATCACAGACAAGTGAGTGCCCAAGTTACCACGGTAACGGCCAGTCCCTCAAAGCGGCCGCTGAACATTTGTCTCAACTAATGATTGTGCTTGACTGAGCATGGATCACTCCTAAAAAAACGTTTATTTCTTATAATTAAAACACTCAAATATTCTGTTCTCCTCGATGTATTTGTGTGCCTCTACATTTCTACTTAGGAGCACATCATGTACTCCTTGTAAAACATGTCAGTGCAGAGCTCTGAACTATATGAATAAATGAGCTGTATCATTCAGCCTTTTGTGGCAGGGCAGGAACTTTGTTGAATCTTCATGTTCATTTGTAGAACTCCATCTGTTTTTACTATTGGATTTAAATGATTTATTTGAACATGTATTGGTTAAAAGACGCAGGTCACAAAAATGTACCCCATTACTTCTTACTAGTAACACATACAGTAATTTAGAAAAACAGAAAGCATGCCCATCTGATGTTTTTATGGTCTCAGAAAACATTTTGGTGGTAAAATATCAGAGTGGCTGGTAGATTTTAAAATGTTAGTATTTATTATTTACCTGCCACAGTGGCTGGTGGACCAAAAAGTTCATTTCCCACCCTGCCGACATCACCTTCCTCTTACCGAAGCATTTTGTGCACGTCGGTAATTTTGCTACACAACGTTCCTGTAGATCGTTCTAAAACCATTATTTGTTCGACAGTAATAGCCTATGCATTATGATGATTCCTGCTATGAAAGTATCTGCCTGTCCCTGTTTCCCTGTCTGCTGCTGTGTGAGCGATCCACTCTCACTCCCTCTCCCCACTGTGTGCACAGAGGTGGGAGAGATGCATTCTGAGAAAGGAGATGCATTCTGAGAAGAGAGATGCATTCTGAGAAGAGAGATGCATTCTGAGAAGAGAGATGCATTCTGAGAAGAGAGATGCATTCTGAGAAGAGAGATGCATTCTGAGAAAGGAGATGCATTCTGAGAAAGGAGATGCATTCTGAGAAGAGAGATGCATTCTGAGAAGAGAGATGCATTCTGAGAAGAGAGATGCATTCTGAGAAGAGAGATGCATTCTGAGAAAGGAGATGCATTCTGAGAAAGGAGATGCATTCTGAGAAGAGAGATGCATTCTGAGAAGAGAGATGCATTCTGAGAAAGGAGATGCATTCTGAGAAAGGAGATGCATTCTGAGAAGAGAGATGCATTCTGAGAAGAGAGATGCATTCTGAGAAGAGAGATGCATTCTGAGAAAGGAGATGCATTCTGAGAAGAGAGATGCATTCTGAGAAGAGAGATGCATTCTGAGAAAGGAGATGCATTCTGAGAAGAGAGATGCATTCTGAGAAAGGAGATGCATTCTGAGAAGAGAGATGCATTCTGAGAAGAGAGATGCATTCTGAGAAAGGAGATGCATTCTGAGAAGAGAGATGCATTCTGAGAAGAGAGATGCATTCTGAGAAGAGAGATGCATTCTGAGAAGAGAGATGCATTCTGAGAAGAGAGATGCATTCTGAGAAGAGAGATGCATTCTGAGAAGAGAGATGCATTCTGAGAAAGGAGATGCATTCTGAGAAAGGAGATGCATTCTGAGAAGAGAGATGCATTCTGAGAAGAGAGATGCATTCTGAGAAGAGAGATGCATTCTGAGAAAGGAGATGCATTCTGAGAAGAGAGATGCATTCTGAGAAGAGAGATGCATTCTGAGAAGAGAGATGCATTCTGAGAAAGGAGATGCATTCTGAGAAGAGAGATGCATTCTGAGAAAGGAGATGCATTCTGAGAAGAGAGATGCATTCTGAGAAAGGAGATGCATTCTGAGAAGAGAGATGCATTCTGAGAAGAGAGATGCATTCTGAGAAGAGAGATGCATTCTGAGAAAGGAGATGCATTCTGAGAAGAGAGATGCATTCTGAGAAGAGAGATGCATTCTGAGAAGAGAGATGCATTCTGAGAAGAGAGATGCATTCTGAGAAGAGAGATGCATTCTGAGAAGAGAGATGCATTCTGAGAAGAGAGATGCATTCTGAGAAAGGAGATGCATTCTGAGAAGAGAGATGCATTCTGAGAAGAGAGATGCATTCTGAGAAGAGAGATGCATTCTGAGAAGAGAGATGCATTCTGAGAAGAGAGATGCATTCTGAGAAAGGAGATGCATTCTGAGAAGAGAGATGCATTCTGAGAAGAGAGATGCATTCTGAGAAAGGAGATGCATTCTGAGAAGAGAGATGCATTCTGAGAAGAGAGATGCATTCTGAGAAGAGAGATGCATTCTGAGAAGAGAGATGCATTCTGAGAAGAGAGATGCATTCTGAGAAGAGAGATGCATTCTGAGAAGAGAGATGCATTCTGAGAAGAGAGATGCATTCTGAGAAAGGAGATGCATTCTGAGAAGAGAGATGCATTCTGAGAAAGGAGATGCATTCTGAGAAGAGAGATGCATTCTGAGAAGAGAGATGCATTCTGAGAAGAGAGATGCATTCTGAGAAGAGAGATGCATTCTGAGAAGAGAGATGCATTCTGAGAAGAGAGATGCATTCTGAGAAGAGAGATGCATTCTGAGAAGAGAGATGCATTCTGAGAAGAGAGATGCATTCTGAGAAAGGAGATGCATTCTGAGAAGAGAGATGCATTCTGAGAAGAGAGATGCATTCTGAGAAAGGAGATGCATTCTGAGAAGAGAGATGCATTCTGAGAAAGGAGATGCATTCTGAGAAGAGAGATGCATTCTGAGAAGAGAGATGCATTCTGAGAAGAGAGATGCATTCTGAGAAAGGAGATGCATTCTGAGAAGAGAGATGCATTCTGAGAAAGGAGATGCATTCTGAGAAAGGAGATGCATTCTGAGAAGAGAGATGCATTCTGAGAAGAGAGATGCATTCTGAGAAGAGAGATGCATTCTGAGAAAGGAGATGCATTCTGAGAAGAGAGATGCATTCTGAGAAGAGAGATGCATTCTGAGAAGAGAGATGCATTCTGAGAAAGGAGATGCATTCTGAGAAGAGAGATGCATTCTGAGAAGAGAGATGCATTCTGAGAAGAGAGATGCATTCTGAGAAGAGAGATGCATTCTGAGAAGAGAGATGCATTCTGAGAAGAGAGATGCATTCTGAGAAAGGAGATGCATTCTGAGAAGAGAGATGCATTCTGAGAAAGGAGATGCATTCTGAGAAGAGAGATGCATTCTGAGAAAGGAGATGCATTCTGAGAAGAGAGATGCATTCTGAGAAGAGAGATGCATTCTGAGAAGAGAGATGCATTCTGAGAAGAGAGATGCATTCTGAGAAGAGAGATGCATTCTGAGAAGAGAGATGCATTCTGAGAAGAGAGATGCATTCTGAGAAGAGAGATGCATTCTGAGAAGAGAGATGCATTCTGAGAAGAGAGATGCATTCTGAGAAGAGAGATGCATTCTGAGAAAGGAGATGCATTCTGAGAAGAGAGATGCATTCTGAGAAGAGAGATGCATTCTGAGAAAGGAGATGCATTCTGAGAAGAGAGATGCATTCTGAGAAAGGAGATGCATTCTGAGAAGAGAGATGCATTCTGAGAAGAGAGATGCATTCTGAGAAGAGAGATGCATTCTGAGAAAGGAGATGCATTCTGAGAAGAGAGATGCATTCTGAGAAAGGAGATGCATTCTGAGAAAGGAGATGCATTCTGAGAAGAGAGATGCATTCTGAGAAGAGAGATGCATTCTGAGAAGAGAGATGCATTCTGAGAAAGGAGATGCATTCTGAGAAGAGAGATGCATTCTGAGAAGAGAGATGCATTCTGAGAAGAGAGATGCATTCTGAGAAAGGAGATGCATTCTGAGAAGAGAGATGCATTCTGAGAAGAGAGATGCATTCTGAGAAGAGAGATGCATTCTGAGAAGAGAGATGCATTCTGAGAAGAGAGATGCATTCTGAGAAAGGAGATGCATTCTGAGAAGAGAGATGCATTCTGAGAAGAGAGATGCATTCTGAGAAAGGAGATGCATTCTGAGAAGAGAGATGCATTCTGAGAAAGGAGATGCATTCTGAGAAGAGAGATGCATTCTGAGAAGAGAGATGCATTCTGAGAAGAGAGATGCATTCTGAGAAAGGAGATGCATTCTGAGAAGAGAGATGCATTCTGAGAAAGGAGATGCATTCTGAGAAAGGAGATGCATTCTGAGAAGAGAGATGCATTCTGAGAAGAGAGATGCATTCTGAGAAGAGAGATGCATTCTGAGAAAGGAGATGCATTCTGAGAAGAGAGATGCATTCTGAGAAGAGAGATGCATTCTGAGAAGAGAGATGCATTCTGAGAAAGGAGATGCATTCTGAGAAGAGAGATGCATTCTGAGAAGAGAGATGCATTCTGAGAAGAGAGATGCATTCTGAGAAGAGAGATGCATTCTGAGAAGAGAGATGCATTCTGAGAAGAGAGATGCATTCTGAGAAAGGAGATGCATTCTGAGAAGAGAGATGCATTCTGAGAAAGGAGATGCATTCTGAGAAGAGAGATGCATTCTGAGAAAGGAGATGCATTCTGAGAAGAGAGATGCATTCTGAGAAGAGAGATGCATTCTGAGAAGAGAGATGCATTCTGAGAAAGGAGATGCATTCTGAGAAGAGAGATGCATTCTGAGAAAGGAGATGCATTCTGAGAAGAGAGATGCATTCTGAGAAGAGAGATGCATTCTGAGAAGAGAGATGCATTCTGAGAAGAGAGATGCATTCTGAGAAGAGAGATGCATTCTGAGAAGAGAGATGCATTCTGAGAAGAGAGATGCATTCTGAGAAGAGAGATGCATTCTGAGAAGAGAGATGCATTCTGAGAAAGGAGATGCATTCTGAGAAAGGAGATGCATTCTGAGAAGAGAGATGCATTCTGAGAAGAGAGATGCATTCTGAGAAGAGAGATGCATTCTGAGAAAGGAGATGCATTCTGAGAAGAGAGATGCATTCTGAGAAGAGAGATGCATTCTGAGAAGAGAGATGCATTCTGAGAAGAGAGATGCATTCTGAGAAGAGAGATGCATTCTGAGAAGAGAGATGCATTCTGAGAAAGGAGATGCATTCTGAGAAGAGAGATGCATTCTGAGAAAGGAGATGCATTCTGAGAAGAGAGATGCATTCTGAGAAAGGAGATGCATTCTGAGAAAGGAGATGCATTCTGAGAAGAGAGATGCATTCTGAGAAAGGAGATGCATTCTGAGAAGAGAGATGCATTCTGAGAAAGGAGATGCATTCTGAGAAGAGAGATGCATTCTGAGAAAGGAGATGCATTCTGAGAAGAGAGATGCATTCTGAGAAGAGAGATGCATTCTGAGAAGAGAGATGCATTCTGAGAAAGGAGATGCATTCTGAGAAGAGAGATGCATTCTGAGAAGAGAGATGCATTCTGAGAAGAGAGATGCATTCTGAGAAGAGAGATGCATTCTGAGAAGAGAGATGCATTCTGAGAAGAGAGATGCATTCTGAGAAGAGAGATGCATTCTGAGAAAGGAGATGCATTCTGAGAAGAGAGATGCATTCTGAGAAGAGAGATGCATTCTGAGAAGAGAGATGCATTCTGAGAAGAGAGATGCATTCTGAGAAGAGAGATGCATTCTGAGAAAGGAGATGCATTCTGAGAAGAGAGATGCATTCTGAGAAGAGAGATGCATTCTGAGAAAGGAGATGCATTCTGAGAAGAGAGATGCATTCTGAGAAGAGAGATGCATTCTGAGAAGAGAGATGCATTCTGAGAAGAGAGATGCATTCTGAGAAGAGAGATGCATTCTGAGAAGAGAGATGCATTCTGAGAAGAGAGATGCATTCTGAGAAGAGAGATGCATTCTGAGAAAGGAGATGCATTCTGAGAAGAGAGATGCATTCTGAGAAAGGAGATGCATTCTGAGAAGAGAGATGCATTCTGAGAAGAGAGATGCATTCTGAGAAGAGAGATGCATTCTGAGAAGAGAGATGCATTCTGAGAAGAGAGATGCATTCTGAGAAGAGAGATGCATTCTGAGAAGAGAGATGCATTCTGAGAAGAGAGATGCATTCTGAGAAGAGAGATGCATTCTGAGAAAGGAGATGCATTCTGAGAAGAGAGATGCATTCTGAGAAGAGAGATGCATTCTGAGAAAGGAGATGCATTCTGAGAAGAGAGATGCATTCTGAGAAAGGAGATGCATTCTGAGAAGAGAGATGCATTCTGAGAAGAGAGATGCATTCTGAGAAGAGAGATGCATTCTGAGAAAGGAGATGCATTCTGAGAAGAGAGATGCATTCTGAGAAAGGAGATGCATTCTGAGAAAGGAGATGCATTCTGAGAAGAGAGATGCATTCTGAGAAGAGAGATGCATTCTGAGAAGAGAGATGCATTCTGAGAAAGGAGATGCATTCTGAGAAGAGAGATGCATTCTGAGAAGAGAGATGCATTCTGAGAAGAGAGATGCATTCTGAGAAAGGAGATGCATTCTGAGAAGAGAGATGCATTCTGAGAAGAGAGATGCATTCTGAGAAGAGAGATGCATTCTGAGAAGAGAGATGCATTCTGAGAAGAGAGATGCATTCTGAGAAGAGAGATGCATTCTGAGAAAGGAGATGCATTCTGAGAAGAGAGATGCATTCTGAGAAAGGAGATGCATTCTGAGAAGAGAGATGCATTCTGAGAAAGGAGATGCATTCTGAGAAGAGAGATGCATTCTGAGAAGAGAGATGCATTCTGAGAAGAGAGATGCATTCTGAGAAGAGAGATGCATTCTGAGAAGAGAGATGCATTCTGAGAAGAGAGATGCATTCTGAGAAGAGAGATGCATTCTGAGAAGAGAGATGCATTCTGAGAAGAGAGATGCATTCTGAGAAGAGAGATGCATTCTGAGAAGAGAGATGCATTCTGAGAAAGGAGATGCATTCTGAGAAGAGAGATGCATTCTGAGAAGAGAGATGCATTCTGAGAAAGGAGATGCATTCTGAGAAGAGAGATGCATTCTGAGAAAGGAGATGCATTCTGAGAAGAGAGATGCATTCTGAGAAGAGAGATGCATTCTGAGAAGAGAGATGCATTCTGAGAAAGGAGATGCATTCTGAGAAGAGAGATGCATTCTGAGAAAGGAGATGCATTCTGAGAAAGGAGATGCATTCTGAGAAGAGAGATGCATTCTGAGAAGAGAGATGCATTCTGAGAAGAGAGATGCATTCTGAGAAAGGAGATGCATTCTGAGAAGAGAGATGCATTCTGAGAAGAGAGATGCATTCTGAGAAGAGAGATGCATTCTGAGAAAGGAGATGCATTCTGAGAAGAGAGATGCATTCTGAGAAGAGAGATGCATTCTGAGAAGAGAGATGCATTCTGAGAAGAGAGATGCATTCTGAGAAGAGAGATGCATTCTGAGAAGAGAGATGCATTCTGAGAAAGGAGATGCATTCTGAGAAGAGAGATGCATTCTGAGAAAGGAGATGCATTCTGAGAAGAGAGATGCATTCTGAGAAAGGAGATGCATTCTGAGAAGAGAGATGCATTCTGAGAAGAGAGATGCATTCTGAGAAGAGAGATGCATTCTGAGAAAGGAGATGCATTCTGAGAAGAGAGATGCATTCTGAGAAAGGAGATGCATTCTGAGAAGAGAGATGCATTCTGAGAAGAGAGATGCATTCTGAGAAGAGAGATGCATTCTGAGAAGAGAGATGCATTCTGAGAAGAGAGATGCATTCTGAGAAGAGAGATGCATTCTGAGAAGAGAGATGCATTCTGAGAAGAGAGATGCATTCTGAGAAGAGAGATGCATTCTGAGAAAGGAGATGCATTCTGAGAAAGGAGATGCATTCTGAGAAGAGAGATGCATTCTGAGAAGAGAGATGCATTCTGAGAAGAGAGATGCATTCTGAGAAAGGAGATGCATTCTGAGAAGAGAGATGCATTCTGAGAAGAGAGATGCATTCTGAGAAGAGAGATGCATTCTGAGAAGAGAGATGCATTCTGAGAAGAGAGATGCATTCTGAGAAGAGAGATGCATTCTGAGAAAGGAGATGCATTCTGAGAAGAGAGATGCATTCTGAGAAAGGAGATGCATTCTGAGAAGAGAGATGCATTCTGAGAAAGGAGATGCATTCTGAGAAGAGAGATGCATTCTGAGAAGAGAGATGCATTCTGAGAAGAGAGATGCATTCTGAGAAAGGAGATGCATTCTGAGAAGAGAGATGCATTCTGAGAAAGGAGATGCATTCTGAGAAGAGAGATGCATTCTGAGAAGAGAGATGCATTCTGAGAAGAGAGATGCATTCTGAGAAGAGAGATGCATTCTGAGAAGAGAGATGCATTCTGAGAAGAGAGATGCATTCTGAGAACAGAGATGCATTCTGAGAAGAGAGATGCATTCTGAGAAGAGAGATGCATTCTGAGAAGAGAGATGCATTCTGAGAAAGGAGATGCATTCTGAGAAAGGAGATGCATTCTGAGAAGAGAGATGCATTCTGAGAAGAGAGATGCATTCTGAGAAGAGAGATGCATTCTGAGAAGAGAGATGCATTCTGAGAAAGGAGATGCATTCTGAGAAGAGAGATGCATTCTGAGAAAGGAGATGCATTCTGAGAAGAGAGATGCATTCTGAGAAGAGAGATGCATTCTGAGAAGAGAGATGCATTCTGAGAAGAGAGATGCATTCTGAGAAAGGAGATGCATTCTGAGAAGAGAGATGCATTCTGAGAAGAGAGATGCATTCTGAGAAGAGAGATGCATTCTGAGAAGAGAGATGCATTCTGAGAAAGGAGATGCATTCTGAGAAGAGAGATGCATTCTGAGAAAGGAGATGCATTCTGAGAAAGGAGATGCATTCTGAGAAGAGAGATGCATTCTGAGAAGAGAGATGCATTCTGAGAAGAGAGATGCATTCTGAGAAGAGAGATGCATTCTGAGAAGAGAGATGCATTCTGAGAAGAGAGATGCATTCTGAGAAGAGAGATGCATTCTGAGAAGAGAGATGCATTCTGAGAAGAGAGATGCATTCTGAGAAAGGAGATGCATTCTGAGAAAGGAGATGCATTCTGAGAAGAGAGATGCATTCTGAGAAAGGAGATGCATTCTGAGAAGAGAGATGCATTCTGAGAAGAGAGATGCATTCTGAGAAGAGAGATGCATTCTGAGAAGAGAGATGCATTCTGAGAAGAGAGATGCATTCTGAGAAGAGAGATGCATTCTGAGAAAGGAGATGCATTCTGAGAAGAGAGATGCATTCTGAGAAGAGAGATGCATTCTGAGAAAGGAGATGCATTCTGAGAAGAGAGATGCATTCTGAGAAGAGAGATGCATTCTGAGAAGAGAGATGCATTCTGAGAAGAGAGATGCATTCTGAGAAGAGAGATGCATTCTGAGAAGAGAGATGCATTCTGAGAAGAGAGATGCATTCTGAGAAAGGAGATGCATTCTGAGAAAGGAGATGCATTCTGAGAAGAGAGATGCATTCTGAGAAGAGAGATGCATTCTGAGAAAGGAGATGCATTCTGAGAAAGGAGATGCATTCTGAGAAAGGAGATGCATTCTGAGAAGAGAGATGCATTCTGAGAAGAGAGATGCATTCTGAGAAAGGAGATGCATTCTGAGAAGAGAGATGCATTCTGAGAAAGGAGATGCATTCTGAGAAAGGAGATGCATTCTGAGAAGAGAGATGCATTCTGAGAAAGGAGATGCATTCTGAGAAAGGAGATGCATTCTGAGAAAGGAGATGCATTCTGAGAAGAGAGATGCATTCTGAGAAAGGAGATGCATTCTGAGAAGAGAGATGCATTCTGAGAAAGGAGATGCATTCTGAGAAGAGAGATGCATTCTGAGAAAGGAGATGCATTCTGAGAAAGGAGATGCATTCTGAGAAAGGAGATGCATTCTGAGAAGAGAGATGCATTCTGAGAAGAGAGATGCATTCTGAGAAAGGAGATGCATTCTGAGAAAGGAGATGCATTCTGAGAAAGGAGATGCATTCTGAGAAGAGAGATGCATTCTGAGAAGAGAGATGCATTCTGAGAAAGGAGATGCATTCTGAGAAAGGAGATGCATTCTGAGAAAGGAGATGCATTCTGAGAAAGGAGATGCATTCTGAGAAAGGAGATGCATTCTGAGAAAGGAGATGCATTCTGAGAAAGGAGATGCATTCTGAGAAAGGAGATGCATTCTGAGAAGAGAGATGCATTCTGAGAAGAGAGATGCATTCTGAGAAGAGAGATGCATTCTGAGAAAGGAGATGCATTCTGAGAAAGGAGATGCATTCTGAGAAAGGAGATGCATTCTGAGAAAGGAGATGCATTCTGAGAAGAGAGATGCATTCTGAGAAAGGAGATGCATTCTGAGAAAGGAGATGCATTCTGAGAAGAGAGATGCATTCTGAGAAAGGAGATGCATTCTGAGAAGAGAGATGCATTCTGAGAAAGGAGATGCATTCTGAGAAAGGAGATGCATTCTGAGAAAGGAGATGCATTCTGAGAAGAGAGATGCATTCTGAGAAAGGAGATGCATTCTGAGAAAGGAGATGCATTCTGAGAAGAGAGATGCATTCTGAGAAAGGAGATGCATTCTGAGAAAGGAGATGCATTCTGAGAAAGGAGATGCATTCTGAGAAGAGAGATGCATTCTGAGAAAGGAGATGCATTCTGAGAAAGGAGATGCATTCTGAGAAGAGAGATGCATTCTGAGAAAGGAGATGCATTCTGAGAAGAGAGATGCATTCTGAGAAGAGAGATGCATTCTGAGAAAGGAGATGCATTCTGAGAAGAGAGATGCATTCTGAGAAGAGAGATGCATTCTGAGAAGAGAGATGCATTCTGAGAAGAGAGATGCATTCTGAGAAGAGAGATGCATTCTGAGAAAGGAGATGCATTCTGAGAAAGGAGATGCATTCTGAGAAGAGAGATGCATTCTGAGAAGAGAGATGCATTCTGAGAAGAGAGATGCATTCTGAGAAAGGAGATGCATTCTGAGAAGAGAGATGCATTCTGAGAAGAGAGATGCATTCTGAGAAAGGAGATGCATTCTGAGAAGAGAGATGCATTCTGAGAAGAGAGATGCATTCTGAGAAGAGAGATGCATTCTGAGAAGAGAGATGCATTCTGAGAAGAGAGATGCATTCTGAGAAAGGAGATGCATTCTGAGAAAGGAGATGCATTCTGAGAAAGGAGATGCATTCTGAGAAGAGAGATGCATTCTGAGAAGAGAGATGCATTCTGAGAAAGGAGATGCATTCTGAGAAAGGAGATGCATTCTGAGAAAGGAGATGCATTCTGAGAAAGGAGATGCATTCTGAGAAGAGAGATGCATTCTGAGAAGAGAGATGCATTCTGAGAAGAGAGATGCATTCTGAGAAAGGAGATGCATTCTGAGAAAGGAGATGCATTCTGAGAAGAGAGATGCATTCTGAGAAGAGAGATGCATTCTGAGAAGAGAGATGCATTCTGAGAAAGGAGATGCATTCTGAGAAAGGAGATGCATTCTGAGAAAGGAGATGCATTCTGAGAAAGGAGATGCATTCTGAGAAAGGAGATGCATTCTGAGAAGAGAGATGCATTCTGAGAAGAGAGATGCATTCTGAGAAGAGAGATGCATTCTGAGAAAGGAGATGCATTCTGAGAAAGGAGATGCATTCTGAGAAGAGAGATGCATTCTGAGAAGAGAGATGCATTCTGAGAAGAGAGATGCATTCTGAGAAAGGAGATGCATTCTGAGAAAGGAGATGCATTCTGAGAAAGGAGATGCATTCTGAGAAAGGAGATGCATTCTGAGAAGAGAGATGCATTCTGAGAAGAGAGATGCATTCTGAGAAGAGAGATGCATTCTGAGAAAGGAGATGCATTCTGAGAAGAGAGATGCATTCTGAGAAGAGAGATGCATTCTGAGAAGAGAGATGCATTCTGAGAAAGGAGATGCATTCTGAGAAAGGAGATGCATTCTGAGAAAGGAGATGCATTCTGAGAAGAGAGATGCATTCTGAGAAAGGAGATGCATTCTGAGAAGAGAGATGCATTCTGAGAAAGGAGATGCATTCTGAGAAAGGAGATGCATTCTGAGAAAGGAGATGCATTCTGAGAAAGGAGATGCATTCTGAGAAGAGAGATGCATTCTGAGAAGAGAGATGCATTCTGAGAAGAGAGATGCATTCTGAGAAAGGAGATGCATTCTGAGAAGAGAGATGCATTCTGAGAAGAGAGATGCATTCTGAGAAGAGAGATGCATTCTGAGAAGAGAGATGCATTCTGAGAAAGGAGATGCATTCTGAGAAAGGAGATGCATTCTGAGAAAGGAGATGCATTCTGAGAAGAGAGATGCATTCTGAGAAAGGAGATGCATTCTGAGAAGAGAGATGCATTCTGAGAAAGGAGATGCATTCTGAGAAAGGAGATGCATTCTGAGAAGAGAGATGCATTCTGAGAAAGGAGATGCATTCTGAGAAGAGAGATGCATTCTGAGAAGAGAGATGCATTCTGAGAAGAGAGATGCATTCTGAGAAAGGAGATGCATTCTGAGAAGAGAGATGCATTCTGAGAAAGGAGATGCATTCTGAGAAAGGAGATGCATTCTGAGAAAGGAGATGCATTCTGAGAAAGGAGATGCATTCTGAGAAAGGAGATGCATTCTGAGAAGAGAGATGCATTCTGAGAAAGGAGATGCATTCTGAGAAAGGAGATGCATTCTGAGAAAGGAGATGCATTCTGAGAAAGGAGATGCATTCTGAGAAGAGAGATGCATTCTGAGAAGAGAGATGCATTCTGAGAAAGGAGATGCATTCTGAGAAGAGAGATGCATTCTGAGAAGAGAGATGCATTCTGAGAAAGGAGATGCATTCTGAGAAGAGAGATGCATTCTGAGAAGAGAGATGCATTCTGAGAAAGGAGATGCATTCTGAGAAGAGAGATGCATTCTGAGAAAGGAGATGCATTCTGAGAAGAGAGATGCATTCTGAGAAGAGAGATGCATTCTGAGAAAGGAGATGCATTCTGAGAAGAGAGATGCATTCTGAGAAAGGAGATGCATTCTGAGAAGAGAGATGCATTCTGAGAAAGGAGATGCATTCTGAGAAGAGAGATGCATTCTGAGAAAGGAGATGCATTCTGAGAAGAGAGATGCATTCTGAGAAGAGAGATGCATTCTGAGAAAGGAGATGCATTCTGAGAAAGGAGATGCATTCTGAGAAGAGAGATGCATTCTGAGAAGAGAGATGCATTCTGAGAAGAGAGATGCATTCTGAGAAAGGAGATGCATTCTGAGAAGAGAGATGCATTCTGAGAAGAGAGATGCATTCTGAGAAAGGAGATGCATTCTGAGAAGAGAGATGCATTCTGAGAAAGGAGATGCATTCTGAGAAGAGAGATGCATTCTGAGAAGAGAGATGCATTCTGAGAAAGGAGATGCATTCTGAGAAGAGAGATGCATTCTGAGAAAGGAGATGCATTCTGAGAAGAGAGATGCATTCTGAGAAAGGAGATGCATTCTGAGAAGAGAGATGCATTCTGAGAAAGGAGATGCATTCTGAGAAGAGAGATGCATTCTGAGAAGAGAGATGCATTCTGAGAAAGGAGATGCATTCTGAGAAAGGAGATGCATTCTGAGAAGAGAGATGCATTCTGAGAAGAGAGATGCATTCTGAGAAGAGAGATGCATTCTGAGAAGAGAGATGCATTCTGAGAAGAGAGATGCATTCTGAGAAGAGAGATGCATTCTGAGAAGAGAGATGCATTCTGAGAAGAGAGATGCATTCTGAGAAAGGAGATGCATTCTGAGAAGAGAGATGCATTCTGAGAAGAGAGATGCATTCTGAGAAGAGAGATGCATTCTGAGAAGAGAGATGCATTCTGAGAAGAGAGATGCATTCTGAGAAAGGAGATGCATTCTGAGAAAGGAGATGCATTCTGAGAAGAGAGATGCATTCTGAGAAAGGAGATGCATTCTGAGAAGAGAGATGCATTCTGAGAAGAGAGATGCATTCTGAGAAAGGAGATGCATTCTGAGAAAGGAGATGCATTCTGAGAAGAGAGATGCATTCTGAGAAGAGAGATGCATTCTGAGAAGAGAGATGCATTCTGAGAAGAGAGATGCATTCTGAGAAGAGAGATGCATTCTGAGAAGAGAGATGCATTCTGAGAAGAGAGATGCATTCTGAGAAGAGAGATGCATTCTGAGAAAGGAGATGCATTCTGAGAAGAGAGATGCATTCTGAGAAGAGAGATGCATTCTGAGAAGAGAGATGCATTCTGAGAAGAGAGATGCATTCTGAGAAGAGAGATGCATTCTGAGAAGAGAGATGCATTCTGAGAAGAGAGATGCATTCTGAGAAGAGAGATGCATTCTGAGAAGAGAGATGCATTCTGAGAAGAGAGATGCATTCTGAGAAGAGAGATGCATTCTGAGAAAGGAGATGCATTCTGAGAAGAGAGATGCATTCTGAGAAGAGAGATGCATTCTGAGAAGAGAGATGCATTCTGAGAAAGGAGATGCATTCTGAGAAGAGAGATGCATTCTGAGAAGAGAGATGCATTCTGAGAAGAGAGATGCATTCTGAGAAGAGAGATGCATTCTGAGAAAGGAGATGCATTCTGAGAAGAGAGATGCATTCTGAGAAGAGAGATGCATTCTGAGAAGAGAGATGCATTCTGAGAAGAGAGATGCATTCTGAGAAAGGAGATGCATTCTGAGAAAGGAGATGCATTCTGAGAAGAGAGATGCATTCTGAGAAGAGAGATGCATTCTGAGAAGAGAGATGCATTCTGAGAAGAGAGATGCATTCTGAGAAGAGAGATGCATTCTGAGAAGAGAGATGCATTCTGAGAAAGGAGATGCATTCTGAGAAGAGAGATGCATTCTGAGAAGAGAGATGCATTCTGAGAAGAGAGATGCATTCTGAGAAGAGAGATGCATTCTGAGAAGAGAGATGCATTCTGAGAAGAGAGATGCATTCTGAGAAAGGAGATGCATTCTGAGAAGAGAGATGCATTCTGAGAAGAGAGATGCATTCTGAGAAGAGAGATGCATTCTGAGAAGAGAGATGCATTCTGAGAAAGGAGATGCATTCTGAGAAAGGAGATGCATTCTGAGAAGAGAGATGCATTCTGAGAAAGGAGATGCATTCTGATTGAGGGAAAAATAGTTTAACAGCTTTCTGTGAGTATATCATTTATTTCTCACCTCTTAATATTGAGTTCATGCCACCACCTTACATCCGGAGTAGGCGGTACTATGGTTTTTATTAGAATATGGTTTTGATTAGAGGTCGACCGATTAATCGGCATGGCCAATTAATTAGGGCCAATTTCAAGTTTTCAGAACAATCGGAAATCGGCATTTTTGGACGCAGATTATGGTTGATTATATTGCACTCAACGAGGAGACGGCAGGCAGGCTGACCACCTGTTACCTGGTTGCAGCAAGGAGCCAAGGTAAGGTGCTAGCTAGCATTAAACTTATCTTATAAAAAACAATCTTAACATAATCACTAGTTAACTACACATGGTTGATGATACTACTAGTTTATCTAGCTTGTCCTGCATTGCATATAATTAACGTGGTGCCTCACATCACATCCTACTTCGCCATCCCACTTCACCAAACGGGTGATGATTTAACAAGCGCATTTGTGAAAAAAGCCCTGTCGTTGCACCAATGTGTACCTAACCATAAACATTAATGCCTTTCTTAAAATCAATACACAAGTATATATTTTTTTAAACCTGCATATTTAGTTAAAATAAATTCATGTTAGCAGGCGATATTAACTAGGGAAATTGTGTCCCTTCTAATGCGTTCAATGCAAGCAGAGTCAGGGTATATGCAGCAGTTTGGGCCGCCTGGCTCGTTGCGAACTGTGTGAAGATAATTTCTTCCTAACAAAGACCGTAATTAATTTGCCAGAATTGTACATAATTATGACATAACATTGAAGGTTGTACAATGTAACAGGAATATTTAGACTTATGGATGCCACCCGTTAGATAAAATACAGAACGGTTCAGTATTTCACTGAAAGAATAAACATTTTGTTTTCGAAATGATAGCTTCTGGATTTGACCATATTAATGGGGCGGCAGCGCAATGCTTGAACCTAGTGGTTAGAGCGTTGGACTAGTAGCCGGAAGGTTGCAAGTTCAAACCCCCGAGCTGACAAGGTACAAATCTGTTGTTCTGCTCCTGAACAGGCAGTTAACCCACTGTTCCTAGGCTGTCATTGAAAATAAGAAGTTGTTCTTAACTGACTTGCCTAGTTAAATAAAGGTAAAATAAAAAATGACCTAAGGCTCCTATTTCTGTGTGTTTATTATATTATAATTAAGTCTATGATTTGATATTTGATAGAGCTGTCTGCTCAGTCGAGCAGGCAGCAGCAAGCATTCATTCAAACAGCACTTTCCTGCGTTTGCCAGCAGCTCTTCGCTGTGTTTCAAGCATTGCGCTGTTTATGACTTCAAGCCTATCAACTTCTGAGATGAGGCTGGCAATACTAAAGTACCTATAAGAACATCCAAAGGTCTATGAAATACAAATCATATAGTCCTATAATTCCTATAATAACTACAACCTTCTTACCTGGGAATATTGAAGACTCTTGTTAAAAGGAACCACATCATGTTCTCATGTTCTGAGCAAGGAACTGAAACGTTTACTGAAACTTCTACTTTTACTTTCTTCTCCAACACTTTGTTTTTGCATTATTTAAACCAAATTCAACATGTTTCATTATTTATTTGAGACTAAATTGATTTTATTCATGCATTATATTAAGTTAAAATAAAATAATTAATTCAGTATTGTTGTAATTGTCATTATTACAAATACATTTTTACAAATAAAAATCGGCTGTGCTTTCTCAATCAAGTCCTCAGGGCCCACCAGTGCTTCCATATATTTGATGTATCCCAACACCAGCACACCTGGTTTCTAATGAATAGCAGATTGCTGATTAGTGGACTGTTCCTGGAGTTAGAATGGATCACATACTGTACATGGGCCGACAGGTGGACCCTGTAGACTGGGTTTAGAAAGTTTGCTGGGGACGGCTCACCTTGAGGCGGGGCAGTTTGAGGAAGTCCTCTTGCTCTGAGACCTCCAGCAGGTGTTCCTGGATGTAGGCGTCGATCTTGGCCAGCATGCGGCCATCTCCCATGCAGCTTGCAAAGTTACGGAAGGAGATGGCGGTCTGGGAATCCATCTTAGACAGCAGGTAGTCGCCACAGATCTGCCCAATCAGAGAGAAGTGTGAAACTCTGACCATTGGGACTGCATTAAAAACGTACAATATGGAGTATCAGTAGTTGAAACAAGAGAAAGATCCTACCTGCTTGACTCGTTCCATCTTGAGCCTTTTGGCTGCAGAGTAGACCTCCTTAACCAATGCCTTATCCGCCTTCAACCTGTCAGACAGCAGACAACCATTAGTCAGTCAGACAGGTGAGGAGCATAGTGAAAGGTCTCCTGGGTCAGCAGAGCAGTGAAAGTCCTGGAAATTCTTAACAAAGCCTATGACTCTGCTCATTGCACAATGTGTATTAGAAGATGTATACTCACTGGGCAGTGTAGGCATAGTGTAGGGGTCAGAGGTCACGGTACTTACTGGGCAGTGTAGGCGTAGTTGAGCAGGATCTCCACAGCCTCTGGGTCCAGGTCTTCGAAGGTGACGTGGGACACGCCGTGAGCCTCGATGTCGCTGTTGAAGATCTCAAACAGATAGGGGCTACAGCAGGCCAGCACAGCACGGTGGGCCATCAACTCATGACCACACACCTACAAAGGACAAAAGGTCAGGGGTCAAACTATACAGATCCTTCTTTAGAGGTTATATCAATGAAACACATTTGAAAAAGAGAAAGTGTGAGTGTCAGGGAGACAGTGGATTTGAAGAGAGAGATGAGTGTGGGGACTAGGGTTTGGCGATGTAGTCCTATTGTGATTATGTACCCATAAAACATTGTGATATATGACGCTGCCGCCCCTATTGCCCCTATGCAACTGGGCGAAAGATAATGTTGTTGAAAGCCTGGGCAGAGGCTAAGTGCAGGCAGTGTCAAATATTTTGTAACGTTATTTTCTGGTAGAGGAACAGAACAGGTTTGTGTGTATTTGTCTGGTGTGCACATGACGGAGCAGTGACTGTCTGAGGAAAATACTGTTTTAACGTAGTGAGCTGGGTTATAGGACTACATCATGATGGAACAGGCTGTCTTAACATAGTGAGCTGGGTTATAGGACTACATCATGATGGAACAGGCTGTCTTAACATAGTGAGCTGGGTTATAGGACTACATCATGATGGAACAGGCTGTCTTAACATAGTGAGCTGGGTTATAGGACTACATCATGATGGAACAGGCTGTCTTAACGTAGTGAGCTGGGTTATAGGACTACATCATGATGGAACAGGCTGTCTTAACATAGTGAGCTGGGTTATAGGACTACATCATGATGGAACAGGCTGTCTTAACATAGTGAGCTGGGTTATAGGACTACATCATGATGGAACAGGCTGTCTTAACATAGTGAGCTGGGTTATAGGACTACATCATGATGGAACAGGCTGTCTTAACGTAGTGAGCTAGGTTATAGGACTACATCATGATGGAACAGGCTGTCTTAACGTAGTGAGCTAGGTTATAGGACTACATCATGATGGAACAGGCTGTCTTAACGTAGTGAGCTGGGTTATAGGACTACATCATGATGGAACAGGCTGTCTTAACATAGTGAGCTGGGTTATAGGACTACATCATGATGGAACAGGCTGTCTTAACATAGTGAGCTAGGTTATAGGACTACATCATGATGGAACAGGCTGTCTTAACGTAGTGAGCTGGGTTATAGGACTACATCATGATGGAACAGGCTGTCTTAACGTAGTGAGCTAGGTTATAGGACTACATCATGATGGAACAGGCTGTCTTAACGTAGTGAGCTAGGTTATAGGACTACATCATGATGGAACAGGCTGTCTTAACATAGTGAGCTGGGTTATAGGACTACATCATGATGGAACAGGCTGTCTTAACATAGTGAGCTGGGTTATAGGACTACATCATGATGGAACAGGCTGTCTTAACATAGTGAGCTGGGTTATAGGACTACATCATGATGGAACAGGCTGTCTTAACGTAGTGAGCTAGGTTATAGGACTACATCATGATGGAACAGGCTGTCTTAACGTAGTGAGCTAGGTTATAGGACTACATCATGATGGAACAGGCTGTCTTAACATAGTGAGCTGGGTTATAGGACTACATCATGATGGAACAGGCTGTCTTAACATAGTGAGCTGGGTTATAGGACTACATCATGATGGAACAGGCTGTCTTAACATAGTGAGCTGGGTTATAGGACTACATCATGATGGAACAGGCTGTCTTAACGTAGTGAGCTAGGTTATAGGACTACATCATGATGGAACAGGCTGTCTTAACGTAGTGAGCTAGGTTATAGGACTACATCATGATGGAACAGGCTGTCTTAACATAGTGAGCTGGGTTATAGGACTACATCATGATGGAACAGGCTGTCTTAACATAGTGAGCTGGGTTATAGGACTACATCATGATGGAACAGGCTGTCTTAACATAGTGAGCTAGGTT
Organism: Oncorhynchus mykiss; assembly: GCF_013265735.2. Taxonomy (NCBI): domain Eukaryota; kingdom Metazoa; phylum Chordata; class Actinopteri; order Salmoniformes; family Salmonidae; genus Oncorhynchus; species Oncorhynchus mykiss. The sequence goes on from NC_048569.1 coordinate 89,883,665, forward strand.
ATAGGACTACATCATGATGGAACAGGCTGTCTTAACGTAGTGAGCTAGGTTATAGGACTACATCATGATGGAACAGGCTGTCTTAACATAGTGAGCTAGGTTATAGGACTACATCATGATGGAACAGGCTGTCTTAACGTAGTGAGCTAGGTTATAGGACTACATCATGATGGAACAGGCTGTCTTAACATAGTGAGCTGGGTTATAGGACTACATCATGATGGAACAGGCTGTCTTAACATAGTGAGCTGGGTTATAGGACTACATCATGATGGAACAGGCTGTCTTAACATAGTGAGCTAGGTTATAGGACTACATCATGATGGAACAGGCTGTCTTAACATAGTGAGCTAGGTTATAGGACTACATCATGATGGAACAGGCTGTCTTAACATAGTGAGCTAGGTTATAGGACTACATCATGATGGAACAGGCTGTCTTAACGTAGTGAGCTAGGTTATAGGACTACATCATGATGGAACAGGCTGTCTTAACGTAGTGAGCTAGGTTATAGGACTACATCATGATGGAACAGGCTGTCTTAACGTAGTGAGCTAGGTTATAGGACTACATCATGATGGAACAGGCTGTCTTAACGTAGTGAGCTAGGTTATAGGACTACATCATAATGGAACAGGCTGTCTTAACATAGTGAGCTGGGTTATAGGACTACATCATGATGGAACAGGCTGTCTTAACGTAGTGAGCTGGGTTATAGGACTACATCATGATGGAACAGGCTGTCTTAACATAGTGAGCTAGGTTATAGGACTACATCATGATGGAACAGGCTGTCTTAACGTAGTGAGCTGGGTTATAGGACTACATCATGATGGAACAGGCTGTCTTAACATAGTGAGCTGGGTTATAGGACTACATCATGATGGAACAGGCTGTCTTAACATAGTGAGCTGGGTTATAGGACTACATCATGATGGAACAGGCTGTCTTAACGTAGTGAGCTGGGTTATAGGACTACATCATAATGGAACAGGCTGTCTTAACATAGTGAGCTAGGTTATAGGACTACATCATGATGGAACAGGCTGTCTTAACGTAGTGAGCTAGGTTATAGGACTACATCATGATGGAACAGGCTGTCTTAACATAGTGAGCTGGGTTATAGGACTACATCATGATGGAACAGGCTGTCTTAACATAGTGAGCTGGGTTATAGGACTACATCATGATGGAACAGGCTGTCTTAACATAGTGAGCTGGGTTATAGGACTACATCATGATGGAACAGGCTGTCTTAACGTAGTGAGCTGGGTTATAGGACTACATCATGATGGAACAGGCTGTCTTAACGTAGTGAGCTAGGTTATAGGACTACATCATGATGGAACAGGCTGTCTTAACGTAGTGAGCTAGGTTATAGGACTACATCATGATGGAACAGGCTGTCTTAACATAGTGAGCTGGGTTATAGGACTACATCATGATGGAACAGGCTGTCTTAACATAGTGAGCTGGGTTATAGGACTACATCATGATGGAACAGGCTGTCTTAACATAGTGAGCTGGGTTATAGGACTACATCATGATGGAACAGGCTGTCTTAACGTAGTGAGCTGGGTTATAGGACTACATCATGATGGAACAGGCTGTCTTAACATAGTGAGCTAGGTTATAGGACTACATCATGATGGAACAGGCTGTCTTAACATAGTGAGCTGGGTTATAGGACTACATCATGATGGAACAGGCTGTCTTAACGTAGTGAGCTGGGTTATAGGACTACATCATGATGGAACAGGCTGTCTTAACGTAGTGAGCTAGGTTATAGGACTACATCATGATGGAACAGGCTGTCTTAACGTAGTGAGCTAGGTTATAGGACTACATCATGATGGAACAGTGACTGTCTGGTGAGAAATAATATTGTTTGTTCTATCCATCATAAAGCTGTGATTGAGAATAGCCTGTGCTACAGACTTTCTTTCTTGTTATTTTTTAAAGCCACAAAACTTCGACAACACCTTTGTCTAGAATATTTGGGAAATAAGCGAATGTTTACAACTTTAATTTGTCTAAAAGCTTTTATGATTGGCCATTAGGAGGCCAGGTTATTGGCCATTAGGAGGCCAGGGTATTGGCCATTAGGAGGCCAGGTTATTGGCCATTAGGAGGCCAGGTTATTGGCCATTAGGAGGCCAGGTTATTGGCCATTAGGAGGCCAGGTTATTGGCCATTAGGAGGCCAGGTTATTGTCCATTAGGAGGCCAGGTTATTGTCCATTAGGAGGCCAGGTTATTGGCCATTAGGAGACCAGGTTATTGGCCATTTGGTTTTCAATCTTGCATTTGAGGGATTTTCCCAGCCCGCATGGGTCCTTTTCTTCTTAATAAGCTTAAACGTGTCATTAGATTGGAAACGCCGTAACATTCATTGTTTGATCGGGAAAAAGCCATGCTTAAAATGATGAAGGGTAACCTTCAGTCACATTCATAGCCTATCGAATGGAGAGAAGGGAATATAGGCTACGTTTTTTAAAATTGCGACACAAGATAGTTAAAGAGTATCCGTTATAGAAAATGTAATACATGGTTTAAACTATAGCCCCAACGCCCATGCATATAACAGAGTGAGGGAAACAATGTTTTCTGCCCTAGTGGGGACAAATGAAGACAGAGACAAATGGGGCAGGAAATGGTGGAAAGGCCCAGTCAAAGAGGATGAGTGACATGAGTAGTCAGAAGAGAGAATAACTTCAGAACTAGCAGAACACACACACACACACACTGGAAACCTGATGTCCTTTTAAAGAATATTGTTTAAAACAAATGTCTAAAAATTTACTAAATCAAAAAATTGTACTTTTGATATATTCATATTGTTATGTTAAACAAACAGATGTGATTTTTTTCCTCTTCAGAATCTGGACATATATAAGGAGTATAATGACTCCACATGTTAAAGCACACTATAAGGAGTATAATGACTCCACATGTTAAATCACACTATAAGGAGTATAATGACTCCACATGTTAAAGCACACTATAAGGAGTATAATGACTCCACATGTTAAAGCACACTATAAGGAGTATAATGACTCCGCATGTTAAAGCACACTATAAGGAGTATAATGACTCCACATGTTAAAGCACACTATAAGGAGTATAATGACTCCACATGTTAAAGCACACTATAAGGAGTATAATGACTCCACATGTTAAAGCACACTATAAGGAGTATAATGACTCCATATGTTAAAGCACACTATAAGGAGTATAATGACTCCATATGTTAAAGCACACTATAAGGAGTATAATGACTCCACATGTTAAAGCACACTATAAGGAGTATAATGACTCCACATGTTAAATCACACTATAAGGAGTGTAATGACTCCACATGTTAAAGCACACTATAAGGAGTATAATGACTCCACATGTTAAAACACACTATAAGGAGTATAATGACTCCACATGTTAAAGCACACTATAAGGAGTATAATGACTCCACATGTTAAATCACACTATAAGGAGTATAATGACTCCACATGTTAAAGCACACTATAAGGAGTATAATGACTCCACATGTTAAAGCACACTATAAGGAGTATAATGACTCCACATGTTAAAGCACACTATAAGGAGTATAATGACTCCAACATGTTAAAGCACACTATAAGGAGTATAATGACTCCAACATGTTAAAGCACACTATAAGGAGTATAATGACTCCACATGTTAAATCACACTATAAGGAGTATAATGACTCCACATGTTAAAGCACACTATAAGGAGTATAATGACTCCAACATGTTAAAGCACACTATAAGGAGTATAATGACTCCACATGTTAAAGCACACTATAAGGAGTATAATGACTCCACATGTTAAAGCACACTATAAGGAGTATAATGACTCCACATGTTAAAGCACACTATAAGGAGTGTAATGACTCCACATGTTAAAGCACACTATAATGACTCCACATGTTAAAGCACACTATAAGGAGTATAATGACTCCACATGTTAAATCACACTATAAGGAGTATAATGACTCCACATGTTAAAGCACACTATAAGGAGTATAATGACTCCATATATTAAAGCACACTATAAGGAGTATAATGACTCCACATGTTAAAGCACACTATAAGGAGTATAATGACTCCACATGTTAAAGCACACTATAAGGAGTATAATGACTCCACATGTTAAAGCACACTATAAGGAGTATAATGACTCCATATGTTAAATCACACTATAAGGAGTATAATGACTCCACATGTTAAATCACACTATAAGGAGTATAATGACTCCACATGTTAAAGCACACTATAAGGAGTATAATGACTCCACATGTTAAAGCACACTATAAGGAGTATAATGACTCCACATGTTAAAGCACACTATAAGGAGTATAATGACTCCACATGTTAAAACACACTATAAGGAGTGTAATGACTCCACATGTTAAAGCACACTATAAGGAGTATAATGACTCCACATGTTAAAGCACACTATAAGGAGTATAATGACTCCACATGTTAAAGCACACTATAAGGAGTATAACGACTCCATATGTTAAATCACACTATAAGGAGTATAATGACTCCACATGTTAAATCACACTATAAGGAGTGTAATGACTCCACATGTTAAAGCACACTATAAGGAGTATAATGACTCCACATGTTAAATCACACTATAAGGAGTATAATGACTCCACATGTTAAAGCACACTATAAGGAGTATAATGACTCCATATATTAAAGCACACTATAAGGAGTATAATGACTCCACATGTTAAAGCACACTATAAGGAGTGTAATGACTCCATATGTTAAAGCACACTATAAGGAGTATAATGACTCCACATGTTAAAGCACACTATAAGGAGTGTAATGACTCCATATGTTAAAACACACTATAAGGAGTATAATGACTCCACATGTTAAAGCACACTATAAGGAGTGTAATGACTCCATATGTTAAAGCACACTATAAGGAGTATAATGACTCCACATGTTAAAGCACACTATAAGGAGTATAATGACTCCACATGTTAAAGCACACTATAAGGAGTATAATGACTCCACATGTTAAAGCACACTATAAGGAGTATAATGACTCCACATGTTAAAGCACACTATAAGGAGTATAATGACTCCACATGTTAAAGCACACTATAAGGAGTATAATGACTCCACATGTTAAAGCACACTATAAGGAGTATAATGACTCCACATGTTAAAGCACACTATAAGGAGTATAATGACTCCACATGTTAAAGCACACTATAAGGAGTGTAATGACTCCATATGTTAAAGCACACTATAAGGAGTATAATGACTCCACATGTTAAAGCACACTATAAGGAGTATAATGACTCCACATGTTAAAACACACTATAAGGAGTGTAATGACTCCACATGTTAAAGCACACTATAAGGAGTATAATGACTCCACATGTTAAAGCACACTATAAGGAGTATAATGACTCCACATGTTAAAGCACACTATAAGGAGTGTAATGACTCCACATGTTAAAGCACACTATAAGGAGTATAATGACTCCACATGTTAAAGCACACTATAAGGAGTGTAATGACTCCACATGTTAAAGCACACTATAAGGAGTATAATGACTCCACATGTTAAAGCACACTATAAGGAGTATAATGACTCCACATGTTAAAGCACACTATAAGGAGTATAATGACTCCACATGTTAAAACACACTATAAGGAGTGTAATGACTCCACATGTTAAAGCACACTATAAGGAGTATAATGACTCCACATGTTAAAGCACACTATAAGTAGTGTAATGACTCCACATGTTAAAGCACACTATAAGGAGTATAATGACTCCACATGTTAAAGCACACTATAAGGAGTATAATGACTCCACATGTTAAAGCACACTATAAGGAGTATAATGACTCCACATGTTAAAGCACACTATAAGGAGTGTAATGACTCCACATGTTAAAGCACACTATAAGGAGTATAATGACTCCACATGTTAAAGCACACTATAAGGAGTATAATGACTCCACATGTTAAAGCACACTATAAGGAGTATAATGACTCCACATGTTAAATCACACTATAAGGAGTATAATGACTCCACATGTTAAATCACACTATAAGGAGTGTAATGACTCCACATGTTAAAGCACACTATAAGGAGTATAATGACTCCACATGTTAAAACACACTATAAGGAGTATAATGACTCCACATGTTAAATCACACTATAAGGAGTATAATGACTCCACATGTTAAATCACACTATAAGGAGTATAATGACTCCACATGTTAAATCACACTATAAGGAGTATAATGACTCCACATGTTAAAGCACACTATAAGGAGTATAATGACTCCACATGTTAAATCACACTATAAGGAGTATAATGACTCCACATGTTAAATCACACTATAAGGAGTATAATGACTCCACATGTTAAAACACACTATAAGGAGTATAATGACTCCACATGTTAAAGCACACTATAAGGAGTATAATGACTCCACATGTTAAAGCACACTATAAGGAGTGTAATGACTCCACATGTTAAATCACACTATAAGGAGTATAATGACTCCACATGTTAAATCACACTATAAGGAGTGTAATGACTCCACATGTTAAAGCACACTATAAGGAGTATAATGACTCCACATGTTAAAGCACATGGCATGTACACTTCACACATCACAGGGTCTTACAGGAGGCATGTACAGGTCTAAGAAGGGCCTAAAATGGCCTCTTTTATAATAATAATAATAATAATGCTTTGTACAGCTCTAATCATTTGTATAGCGCTTTTCATTACAGAGTTATCTCAAAGCTCTTATAGCTTTATCATGATTGTCTCAGAAATGGTTTGTGATACAAATGTAAAAAGCATATAAAAACATCCTTCCTCTCAATGAAGTTTCTATGTGAGAATTTCCAGAACAATCTGAGATACCAGAAATATTTTTGGGTCTTCTGGAGTGGAATTGCCCCAGTAAGAGCCACAAAATAAGAGCAAGAGAGGGATTGAGAGAGAGGATAGTAATGTAACCCGATCGCTCGCTCCTGAAGAAAAGTACTACAACATCATTATGACATCAACAGGAAACTGGATACTAAATATTGAACTCCTGTCCAATGAGATTTGATCTTAATTACTCCATCTAAATTTTCATTGTTTCTTTTTACACATCACACTAGCTTTACTGACAGGGAAATATCTAGCTTTGAGGATGGTGGATTAACCTATAGGATCAAACATGTGATTGGCTTTAGGACAACCGGTTTTGCCTAGCAAAGGAGTACAAGTTGTCAAGAGCTCTAATCTAGAAAAAAACCTCCGGCTCTATATGTCACATCCTCCTACTCCCCCTCCCCTTCACACTCCCCCTCCCCTTCACACTCCCCCTCCCCTTCACACTCCTCCTCCCCTTCACACTCCTCCTCTCCTTCACACTCCTCCTCCCCTTCACACTCCCACTCTCCTTCACACTCATCCTTCACACTCCCACTCTCCTTCACACTCCTCCTCCCCTTCCCACTCCCACTCCCCTTTACACTCCCACTCTCCTTCACACTCCCCCTCTCCTTCACACTCCCCCTCTCCCTCTCCTTCACACTCCCCCTCTCCTTCACACTCCCCCTCCCCTTCACACTCCCCCTCTCCTTCACACTCCCTCTCCTTCACTCTCCCGCTCCTTCACACTCCCCCTCCCCTTCACACTCCCCCTCTCCTCTCCTTCACTCTCCCGCTCCTTCACACTCCCCCTCCCCCTCGTGTCACAGGTGCTCTGATTATGATTTGCATTTTTTATTTGAATATCCTTCATTTAACCAGAAAGTCACATTGACATTTAGATCTCGTTTTCATGTGAGCCTTTGCCAAGGAGGATGAAAAGACAGAGAGAGATCTTCACGTACCTGCAGTCGCACGTCACAGAACTGTCCGCTCTTTCTCAGGGCGTTCATTTTGGCCACAGTGGAATCCAGGAAAGTCTCATCTTCAAAGATCAGATAACCGTTGGAAATCATCTTTACTGCTTAATGTTGGGGGCAGAGCCTGATGAGTGAGGGATGGGGAGGAGGACATCACAGTAACATCTACATTTAGTTTTATTGTGACCAACTTTTTTTATTTCGTTTTGTCATTTTCTTTTCCCCTAAAGTATGCCTCCCACCCCTTCCCATCCCACCCAGCAATGTTGCCCACCCATCAATCCCCTGAGTCTCCCCTTACACCCTCCCCCCACAACGACCAACGATGCTGGCATTGTTCATAATAACTTGTTTAATTAATTCATAATCACAATGAGGATTTGGATTAGGCACATGTGCATTGTGTGTGTGTAATCTGCCTCATGCATTAGTAATAATTGCCTTACCTAATACAGAATGACGTAACTCCGGGGACTGTTACTGGTACCAGTAGACCAACAGGGGACGATGGGAGAGAAGACAAAGGCAAAGTAGACAGAGACCACAAGGGAACCCAAGTCTTCTCTACCAGCAGAGGAGGAGGGGTGGGGGCAATGCCAGTCGTCCAGAGGGGTGTGAGCCGGGGGGAGCCGCACCGATGCAAACTATCAGGCTTGAAGCGACTGTAATCAAGTCCTCAGGATCCCGTTGGCTATAGAGTCAAACTTTTTCTGTGTTGGTCGTGCATTATAACCTGGAGGAGAGAGAGAGGAGGGACAGGAGAGGAGAGAGAGGAGGGACAGGAGAGGAGAGAGAGGAAAGAAAGAGAGGAGAGACAAGAGGAGAGAGAGTAGGGACAAGAGAAGAGAGACAGGAGAGAGCGAGAGAGAGAGAGAGGAGGGAGAGTAGGGACAAGAGAAGAGAGGAGGGACAGGAGGAGAGAGAGGAGGACCGAGAACACATTTGTCAACTAGATTACACAAAACTGCAGTGCACACAGAGAGATAGAATAGCAACCACTGGTTTGAAATTAAACTAACATTTATTTACTTGAATTCAAAAATAAGGTATGATCAGAGCACGAAGGTCTGAAGTCAACCCACGTGTTGAAACCGGCCTCATGGCATCTCCACTAGGCAGGCAGACTGACCCTCTGCAGTCAAGCAGCACACTGACAGTCCAGTCACTAAAATAGTCCCTCAGTAACATTAAGCCCCTCCCTCCCCTTTCCCACTCCTTCCGTGTCCCTCTCTCAAGTCTTTTCCAGGCATGTGGCCTTTTGTAGTAAGGCCTGCCCCCTCAGATCCCTGCCATGCCCCCTCTACTACGTGCCAACCAGCCCAGCCCAGCCACCAGCTCCTAATCAGTCTCAAACTGCCCCTCAGATCCCTGCCCTGCCCCCTCTACTACGTGCCAACCAGCCCAGCCCAGCCACCAGCTCCTAATCAGACTCAAACTAGCCCTCTTCCAAGCATACCCAATGTCTTAAGACATGTCTTGACCCTGTTACAGTTCTCACCTAGCTGGCACGCCTTCGGATCCACAAACTCCCGCCGCAGGACCCTCACCAATCAAAATCTATCATTAAGGCCACACCCACAAGACCACAACCCAAACCATTAACTGTCCTCCATTTTATACAGGGCCTAAAATTTCCTTTTGGGTCCACCAGCCACTCAGATTTTTTTTTTTTACCAGACAAAATATTTTTGGGCCATACTTACAGAAAAAAAACAACGGATGCTTTGTAATGTTTCGAAAACAAGAAATGTATTAGTAAGACGTACCGTGGTATATCGCCACATTTAATTTTTAGTGACCTGAGTCTTTTAATCAAAATATCAGATGAAAACATTTTCAGCTGCCCCTTTAAGGGTGGGAGGTTACCGTGGTAACCGTGCCACTGGAGCCCTGTCACTGTGTGTGAGATTTGGCATCTGACTATGGCCTGTCACTATCAGTTGAAGCAGCAGACCCAAACTAATGTTGAAACACAACAGAGCTTGTGAACAAAAACAATGTGCATAGCCAAGAAACACGAGGACAATGTCTCACTTTGTAGACTTTTGAGTAAATTAGACCAACTTTAATGCCTGTTTACAGCTCCTCCAAAAATAAATCCATCAGCACTTCATTCATTGCGCACAGCTCCCCACTAGGCAGTGCTCCTGCGCGAGGTGGGATATAAGATTCATATTTCTTTGTGCGATTAGCAGCCATGAAACAAAACAGCAGAAATACGTTGAAAACAACATACAACATGTAGCACTCTTCTAACCTTAACTCACATAATATTATTCGCAAATATAACGCTCTGATTGTAGAGCCCTGCCAAGTGACCACCCGCCAATGTGGCTGGTGAAATAGACATCTACACGCATTTGTCGGGTGTTCATGCCTTTGCATTACAACAGCTATGCTATTGAGTGGACTGGAGACATACAGCTGAGTCGGACTACCAAGCTGTTATTCCACCTCTCAGTATGAATTAATCAAGGGTTTCCCAAACTCGGTCCTGGGTGTCCTAGACGATAGATCACAGGAATTCTAATGGTTTTATCACAGTGGAGACATGGAAGGGGAGGGAGCGTAGAAGATGCTACATATTCAAATTAGAGGTCGACCGATTATGATTTTTCAACGCTGATACCGATTATTGGAGGACCCCAAAAAGTTGATACCGATTAATCGGACGATTTGTAAAAATGTATTTGTAAGAATGACAATTACAACAATACTGAATGAACACTTATTTTAACTTAATATAATACATCAATAAAATCAATTTAGCCTCAAATAAATAATGAAACATGTTCAATTTGGTTTAAATAATGCAAAAACACAGTGTTGGAGAAGAAAGTAAAAGTGCAATATGTGCCATGTAAGAAAGCTAACGTTTCAGTTCCTTGCTCAGAACATGAGAACATATGAAAGCTGGTGGTTCCTTTTAACATGAGTCTTCAATATTCCAAGGTAAGAAGTTTTAGGTTGTAGTTATTATGGGAATTATAGGACTATTTCTCTCTATATCATTTGTATTTCATTAACCTTTGACTATTGGATGTTCTTATAGGCACTTTAGTATTGCCAGTGTAACAGTATAGCTTCCGCCCCTCTCCTCGCTCCTACCTGGGCTCGAACCAGGAACACATCGACAACAGCCACCCTCGAAGCAGCGTTACCCATGCAGAGCAAGGGGAACAACTACTTCAAGTCTCAGAACGAGTGACGTCACCGATTGAAACTCTATTAGCGCGCATCCCGCTAACTAGCTAGCCATTTCACATCGGTTACACCAGCTTAATCTCGGGAGTTGATAGGCTTGAAGTCATAAACAGCGTAATGCTTGAAGCATTGCGAAGAGCTGCTGACAAACACACGAAAGTGCTGTTTGAATGAATGCTTACGAGCCTGCTGGTGCATACCATCACTCAGTCAGACTGCTCTATCAAATCATAGACTTAATTATAACATAATAAACACACAGAAATACGAGACTTTGGTCATTAAAATGGTAGAACCCGGAAACTATAATTTCGAAAACAAAACGTTTATTCTTTCAGTGAAATACGGAACCGTTCCGTATTTTATCTAACGTATGGCATCCCTAAGTCTAAATATTGCTGTTACATTGTACAACCTTCAATGTTATGTCATAATTATGTACAATTCTGGCAAATTAATTACGGCCTTTGTTTGGAATAAATGGACACATTTGCCCTAATTATAATAAATCAATGTTAGCAAGCAATATTAACTAAATATGCAGGTGTAAAAATATATACTTGTGTATTGATTTTAAAGAAAGGCATTGAAAATAAGGCCTCATTGAAAATAAAAACGTGTTCTTAACTGACTTGCCTAGTTAAATAAAGGTGTAAAAAAATATATATATTTTTTTTAATCGACAAATTGTGGTGTCCAAAAATACCGATTGCTATGAAAATTTGAAATCGGCCCTAATTAAATCTGCCATTCCGATTAATCGGTCGACCTCTAATTGAAACCACACACAACAGCAGGAGAAGGGAGAACGAGGGCTGGTCATGAGTTCTAGTGCTGAGTGCACACACAAGCTACCTTCCTTGCCAAATGACAACAGTTTTATCACAAACTCAAAATGGACTGGTTTATTGAAGTAGAAAAATATGTGTTCCAACAACAAGCTTCAGTTTTAGAATAATTGTGTCCAGTCAATGTTTTGCTTACATGCTGACCACACCACTCGCGTTGCAAAATAAATGTACGCATACATGTTATTCAATCATTGCACCCACACTCACGTCTGCGTAGCCTACTATAAAATAGGTGTCTTGAGTGCGATAAGGGCTCTGGAAATCAGCGTCAGCATCTCGTCTGCTAAATGACCAAAACAAGGCTATGCAGCAAAAGGCTTCTACAAGCCACTGCTGAGGTTACTGTCTTTTTAAAGATTGTGTTCTACGATAAAATATAACCCAGCGATGTTATAATTTCAATAAATTAATCTCCAATGGCACTTGCTTTTTAATTGACTGAATATTCACTGAGTGTCCAAAACATTGGGAACACACCCTTTTGCCACCAGAACAGCCTCAATTCATTGGGACTCCACAAGGTGTCGAAAGCGTTCCACAGGGATGCTGGCCCATGTTGACCCCAATGCTTCCCACAGTTGTGTCAAGTTAGCTGGATGTCCTTTGGGTGGTGGACCATTCATGATACACAGGAAACTGTTGAGCTTGAACAACCCAGTAGCGTTGCAGTTCTTGACACACTCAAACCGGTGCGCAAGACACCTATTAGCATACCCCCTTCAAAGGGACTTAAATATTTTGTCTTGCTGCATTCACCCTCTGAATGGCACACATACACCATCCATGTCTCAAGTCTTAAAAATACTTATTTAACCTGTCTCCTCCCCTTCATCTACACTGACTGAAGTGGATTTAACAAGTGACATCAATAAGGGATCACAGCTTTCACCTGGATTCACCTGGTCAGTCTATGTCATAGAAAGAGTCCCTAATGTTTCCTACACTCAGTGTATATGGGCCATTTTAGCTATTAGGATCTGTTATCTGTAATGGTAATGATACATTTATCATTGTTGTGCAGTCGGCACAGGCCTAAAGAGAAATAAAAATAATTTGAGTACTCGGAACAGTCAAAAAATATGTCAAAATGCCCATATTAGGAAGAACCAGTCACCATTCCAGGGAATCTGGATATGTGTGGGGTATGTGAGATTCATTAGGCAACATGGAACTGCACTTTCTATTTTAACGGAGTGCATTCAATGTTATAGCCAACCTAACTGTAATGTTATAGCCAACCTAAGTGTAATGTTATAGCCAACCTAAGTGTAATGTTATAGCCAACCTAAGTGTAATGTTATAGCCAACCTAAGTGTAATGTTATAGCCAACCTAAGTGTAATGTTATAACCAACCTAAGTGTAATGTTATAGCCAACCTAACTGTAATGTTATAGCCAACCCAAGTGTAATGTTATGGCCAACCCAACTGTAATGTTATAGCCAACCTAAGTGTAATGTTATGGCCAACCTAACTGTAATGTTATAGCCAACCTAACTGTAATGTTATAGCCAACCTAACTGTAATGTTATAGCCAACCTAACTGCTGTCACTGGTGCTGACAACTATGGTGCTCAACAAGTCGCGTTGAGTGTTGTGTGTCTGACTGTCCACCTCTTCAGGAACCACCACTTCACTAAAACCGCCATAAAGACCATGTGTGAAAGCCTTTTCTGAAGCCTCAGCTGGTTGTGTGTGTGAGACTTTCCTCCTCTCCAGGAACCACCACAGCAGACAACAGTTGTATGTGACACCAGTTATCAGTGAAGATGCACCATTGATTCCCACTATCATGGCAGACTGAAGAAAAGCCGTAAAAGCCTCTGGGTCGACATCGGCGGTGTAGCCACAAGCCAGCCATGGCCATTTGAGTCGATAGGGCTTAAAACGATCACACTCGGGGGAATGTAATAATCCTTTATGTTAAACATAAACGCCTTATTCTGCCCTTCTCTGCTCTGGCTAGACGGATGCAGCTGAGCTGAGCTCCCAGTCCCAGGATCTAATCTTAGGCCTGAGATTTATAGAAGTAGCCAGTCAGCCTTGTGGTGAATCCTATCCAACTCTCCTATCACACTGGGCCTTCATTCAACAAAGCAGCTTTTGAGTGTAACTAAACCATAGGGCAAAAAAAAAAAACAGGCTTAATCTGTTGGTTTCTTGGCAACAGAGCACAGGGAGGTAAATGATAGATGATCGTACTGTGAAGACCTGGTTGGATCAGCTTTATGACCTGTGTCTGCCTTTGGCTGTGTGGTCCACTTGGTTAGCTGATTCCCAGCAATATCTGCTATCACTTGCCTAGCGCCCTATAAAACGAGGACGGAATCACAGAATTCAGACATTAAAAAGGAATTCAACAATATTCCAAAATGAAAATCAACTAAAAGTATTAAACTTTATTAGAACATTCATTAAAGGCCCAGTGCAGGGAAAAGCGTGATTTTTCTGTGTTTTATATATATTTCAACACTATGAGGAGGATGGAATAATACTGTGAAATTGATCATGCCCTTTCACATAAAAATGTCTGCCTGTTTTGATGGAGATAAAAACAGCTGCGTTGGAACTTTAATTTACCCAAGATTATCAGAAGACATGAACAAAACGCATCAGTGATTCATATTTTCCTTAAACTTTCCGAAGAGGCAACGAAATGCCCTGTCTGTGTGGTTTTCACGTTTGTCTGCTACTTTGTGTAACCTTTAGCGATGATGCTAATGCAATGACAACCATTTTCTGATAGATGGAAAGGCTTTCCAAAAACCTTCTCAATGAAATGCTAACTACAAAGTAGCTCATGTCTACCTGGCAGAATGATATCATGATTATTTACATCAATCCAGTAGCCATTTGTTTCACAAACTCTGCAATCAAATGAGCGCCACAGAAACATCGCTAACCAAACCGTTTCTGGCGGGTGTGCACTTTAATTAAAGGGTGACTGCCCCAGACCTCAAAAGTGGTCTCCTGGTGTGGTTTAAGAATTGTTGTAGACTTAGAACATCTAACTTTGTGGTTTTCCTATTACAAATGTGGTGATTGAGAACGAAAACCTGAAAAACAAACTAGGAAAAACTAAAACCTGGAAAAACAAAACTGGAGAAAACTGAATTTGGGGAAGAACTAAATGGAATCATGTCAAATAAACAGATTTTATGATGCCGTTTTAGAGCTACTAAGAAAGACCTTCCTCTTCCTGAAGCATTATGCACATGTCGGTACGTTCCTGTAGATCGTTCTAAAACCATTATTTGTTCGACAGTAATAGCCTATGTATTATGATGATTCCTGCTATGAAAGTATCTGCCTGTCCCTGTTTCCCTGTCTGCTGCTGTGTGAGCGATCCACTCTCACTCCCTCTCCCCACTGTGTGCACAGAGGTGGGAGAGATGCATTCTGAGAATCACAAACATTCCTCAGAATGCAATTGTGGGAAAAATACAGTTGTTTTCAAAGCAACTACTATTGTTCTAGTTACAGAGAGGAGAGTCACAGCGTTCTGTGAGTATACAGTTGAAGTCGGAAGTTTACATACACCTTAGTCAAATACATTTAAATTCAGTTTTTCACAATTCCTGACATTTAATCCAAGTAGAAATTCCCTGTCTTGGGTCAGTTAGGATCACCACTTTATTTTAATTATGTGAAATTTCAGAATAATAGTAGAGATAATGATTTATTTCAGCTTTTATTCCTTACGTCACATTCTCAGTGGGTCAGAAGTTTACATACACTCAATTAGTATTTGGTAGCATTGCCTTTAAATTGTTTAACTTGGGTCAAACGTTGCGGGTAGCCTTCCCCAAGCTTCCCACAATAAATTGGGTGAATTTTGGGGCATTCCTCCTGACAGAGCTGCTGTAACTGAATCAGATTTGTAGGCCTCCTTGCTCGAACACACTTTTTCAGTGCTGCCTACAAATTTTCCATAAAATTGAGGTCAGGATTTTGTGATGGCCACTCCAATACCTTGACTTCGTTGTCCTTAAGCCATTTTGCCACAAATTTGGAAGTACGCTTGGGTTCATTGTCCATTTGGAAGACCCATTTGCGACCAAGCTTTATCTTCCTGACTGATGTCTTGAGATGTTGCTTCAATAAATCCACATAATTTTCCATCCTCATTATGCCATCTATTTTGTGAAGTGCACCAGTCCCACCTGCAGCAAAGCACCCACACAACATGATGCTGCCACCCCAGTGCTTCACGGTTGGAATGGTGTTCTTCAGCTTGCAAGACTCCCCTTTTTTCCTCCAAACATAACGATGGTCATTATGGCCAAACACTTATATTTTTGTTTCATCAGACCAGAGGACATTTCTCCAAAAAGTACAATCTTTGTCCCCATGTGCAGTTGCAAACCATAGTCTGGCTTTTTATGGCGGTTTTGGAGCAGTGGCTTCTTCCTTGCTGACCGGCCTTTCAGGTTATGTCGACATAGAACTGGTTTTACTGTGGATATCGGTACTTTTGTACCCGTTTCCTACAGCATCTTCACAAGGTCCTTTGCTGTTGTTCTGGGATTGATTTGCACTTTTCGCACCAAAGTACGTTCATCTCTAGGAGACAGAACGCGTCTCCCTCCTTAGCAGTATGACGGCTGCATGGTCCCATGGTGTTTATACTTGCGTACTATTGTTTGTACAGATGAACATGGTACCTTCAGGCGTTTGGAAATTGCTCCCAAGGATGAGCCAGACTTGTGGAGGTCTACCATTTTTGAGGTCTTGGCTGATTTATTTAGATTTTCCCATGATGTCAAGCAAAGAGGCACTGAGTTTGGAGGTAGGCCTTGAAATACATCCACAGGTACACCTCCAATTGACTCAAATGATGCCAATTAGCCTATCAGAAGCTTCTAAAGCCATGACATCATTTTCTGGAATTTTCCACGCTGTTTAAAGGCACAGTCAGCTTAGTGCATGTAAACTTCTGAACCACTGGAATTGTGACACAGTGAATTATAAGTGAAATAATCTGTCTGTAAACAATCGGTGTAAAATTGACTTGTGTCATGCACAAAGTAGATGTCCTAACCGACTTGTCAGAACTATAGTTTGTTAACAAGAAATTTGTGGAGTGGTTGAAAAACTAGTTTTAATGACTCCAAACTAAGTGTATGTAAACTTCCGACTTCAACTGTATAATGCATTTCTCACTTCTTAATATATAATATAGCATAAAGGTCAATATGCATTCCCTGGATATGTTAGCTGAAATGGCTTACTGTTTTAATCATAGGCTACCATCTCTGTGGCCTTACTTGGCACTGGAAAAAAAATAGTGTCTCGAACCTTGTCGCCAGGCCTTGAATTTCCCGCCATGGCCGTCGATGCCTCCTAGTGTGGCCTTAATGCCCCCTAAAAAAAATCCATGCCTTGCAGTCAAATTGGCAGCTGTGCCTATGGCCTGAATATAGTAATTATAATTCCCTTCCCCCCGGATGCCAGTCGCCCTGCTCCGAAGCACCTCTTACTCACGTCTCTCTCAGATATCTCAATTCTCAAGGGCATCGCAGCTCTGAAGTAGGCTTCTAGGAAAGAACGACACATCAGGGATGCAACGATGCGCGTCCTTCTTATCAAATTCAGAGGTGCACATTGACGATGTTAGAACTGTCCACATTTACCTTTCGTCAACCAACAAGACGTGTAACGAAAAGCAAAAGCACTAGCCTATGTCTATCTAATCAACAATTTAAATCCATTTTAAAATAAGGCTGTAACATAACAAAATGTAAAAAAAGTCAAGGGGTTTGAATACTTTGAGAAATAACCATTTTCACATACAGTGCCATGTCTTGTGGTAAAAGAGAGAATATGAGGATTTCCAATGACATTATTGGTGTGCATCATGTGACTTCAACCAAATCTGAGTCGGTATTGCCTACCAATTGGTTGATGATATCATTGGAAACACATCTTCCTTTATATATATATTTTTACTACTGTTTCTACTGTTTTGTAGACACGTGCAATTTTCACATATGTTGATGTTGGGGTGGTGCTTGCATGTCAGGAGTACAGGACGAGGAAGAAAATAAACTATGAAAAATGCATTGCATTGCTGTGGAAAAGAACAGCATGTCACATGACTTGCACCAGACTGAGGCACAGTCTACATCTGGTGCATTGCATTGCTGTGGAAAATAACAGCATGTCACATGACTTACACCAGTGTGAGGCACGGTCCAGAACATCTGGTATGTTTTTTAACCTGGTGGTGTCTCCCACCAACTCTCGGTGTGTGTGTGTCTGTGTGTTAGAATGGTGGATGTGCCATAGCTTGCATGCAGAATGAAGTGACAAGATTGAGCCAGACTGTTAATAAAATGGAATGTGTGTGTGTGTATATGTCCGTGTCTGAGCAAGTTGGCAATAGTTGAATCAAGGGTCTGTTTGTACACCAGTTTACAGTATGTACAGTGTGTGTTGTAGGTCAGTAAGGGCACAGCCCCCCGTCTGTACAGATGTGGGTTGGTCGGCCCACCAACAGTTGTGCAACATCTGTCAGGAGACTCCTGAATGCACCACAGCCTCTCTGCTCCTTTCCTGTCCCCTCCCCTTTATTCCCTCCTCCTCCCACTCTCTTTTCTCCATTCATTCCCCCGCCCTCTGATCCCTCCCTATGTCCTGCCTGCGTCATTCTCCTAAATCACTCTCCTCTTTCTCCCCCTATACCTCTGTTCCCCACCTCGCTCTCTTCTCCTTTCACAGCTCTCCACCTTTCTTTCTCAATCACTCCCCGGATTCCGATAAACATTCTGGGGGAGGGGGGGGGGGGGTCGACATACAGTAACAGTCAAGAGTTTGGACACACAAACTAATTCAAGGGTTTTTCTTTATTTTTTACTATTTTCTACATTGTAGAATAATAGTGAAGACACCAAAACTATGAAATAACAGATACGGAATCACGTAGTAACCCCAAAAAGTGTTATACAAGTCAAAATACATTTTATACGTAAGATTCTTCAAAGTAGCCACCCTTTGCCTTGATGACAGCTGTGCACACTCTTGGCATTCTCTCAACCAGCTTCATGAGGTAGTCACCTGGAATGAACAGGAGGGCCTTGTTAAAAGTTCATTTGTGGAATTTCTTTCCTTCTTAATACGTTTGAGCCAATCAGTTGTGTTGTGACAAGGAAGGGGTGGTATACAGAAGATAGCCCTATTTGGTAAGAGACCAAATTCATATTACAGCTCAAATAAGCAAGAGAAATGACAGTCCATCACGAAGTTCTGTCAATCAGTAACATTTCAAGAACTTTTAAAGTTTCTTCAAGCGCAGTCGCAAAAACCATCAAGTATGATGAAACTGGCTCTCATGAGGACTGCCACATCTGTCCTTTGGTCTGATGAGTCCAAATCTGTGATTTTTGGTTCCAACCACCGTGTCTTTGTGAGACGCAGAGTAGGTGAACGGATGATCTCTGCGTATGTGGTTCCAACCGTGAAGCATGGAGGAGGAGGTGTGATGTTGATTTACTAGTGACACTGTCTGTGATTTATTTAGAATGCAAGGCACACTTAACCAGCATGGCTACCACAGCATTCTGCAGCAATACGCCAACCCCTCTGGATTGCTCTTAGTGGGACTATCATTTGTTTTTCAACAGGACAATGACCCAACACACCTCCAGGCTATGTAAAAGCTATTTGACCAAGGAGAGTGATGGAGTGCTGCATCAGATGACCTGGCCTCCATAAACACCTGACGTCAACCCAATTGAGATGGTTTGGGATGAGTTGGACCGCAGAGTGAAGGAAAAGCAGCCAACAAGTGCTCAAAATATGTGGGAGCTCCTTCAAGACTTTTGGAAAATCATTCCAGGTGAAGCTGGTTGAGAGAATGCCAAGAGTCTGAAAATCTGTCTTCAAGGCAAAGGGTTGAAGAATCTCAAATGTAAAATATATTTAATTTGTTTAGCACTTTTTTGGTTACTACATGATTCCATATGTGTAATTTCATACTTTTGATGTCTTCACTATTATTCTACAATGTAGAAAATAGTATAAATAAAGAAAACCCCTTGAATGTGTAGGTGTGTCCAAACTTTTTACTGGTATTGTATAAAGTCTTCATAAAGCACAGTGAGTTATAGACCACAAACATTCAGCATGCCAACCCTGTTAGTCTGTCTACATTTCAGGGGTTGATTATGCGTGAATGATAAGCAAAATTAGCTAGCCCTGTTCCTTCCCTTTAGACATTTGTTTTAACCTTTAAGATCAGGTGGCCAGGAGTAGAATACAGATCAATCTTCTGCCCAGCTGGCTCTATACATAGTGTTGGTTGGGCACAGAGGCTGAACGATAAACTCAACCTTCATGCCCCTGCTAGAGTACAGTACACTAACTGGAGACTGTAGTAAGGAGAGTGTAGAGACTAGAGGAAATATACATTAATAAGAGTAGACACTGGTAAGCACTTTCACATGAACTAGACTGTTCGTTTTGGGAAATCACAGCAGTCAAGGGGACGACTTGATCACACCAGGCCGAATCTTTGGGAAGACAAGGAGGGTGTCGATAAGCGAGACCGACTGGGAGAGACGAGCGAGAACAGTTAGATTGAGGTACAGACAGACAGGCTAATAGAGAAAGAAAGAGATACTGCCATAGAGGGTTACTAGTTTTCTAAACGTTTTTTTCTCTCGGTTTCCATCTGACTGTTAAATCACAATGGTGCAGAAAACAGACAACAATTAGAAGTCCCCAGAATGCTAAAGCCAGGCCACAGTGGAACATAATGACATCCCGAGCAGTAGGCTAGTATTGCAGATTGCCACGCCCACGTTTTAACATTCTAGTATTTCCACCCATTATATAAATTACAAATACAGCAAGCTAAGCCGGGGTGTAAAAATCAATCCTTGAGGTTTTATTTTCACAGAAAACAGAGCATTGGATATCATGGATGTCATGAAGATACTTAGACCACCTATTGCGATGTGAGGTGCTAGAGAGACTGGAGTATCTTTAAGGCCAGGCAACACAACACACCCTCATAGGGGGAAAAAAATGTCCCTGAAAATTATATCACAATAACATTTTACCAGTTGAATGTAGACACAAATGTACAACTTTTTTGTATTACAATGTTTTTGAAAAATGGTATAAAAATATGAAAATTAGGTAAGATCATTAAATATGCACACATTTGCATATCACATAAATCCATTTTTCTGGACATTGGATGAAGTCAGTCTTAAATATTGTGGTTTCATTTGGTTAAGATACTCCAAGACCAGACTTGTCCACAGCAGATTGCAGATAAATACTTTTTTCTTCTTTCTATCTGTAAAATACTAAAGACGTGTACGTAAAAATGCATTTGTGTTTTTTTTATACAACGTATCAACAATTCCCTCTGAGCAAGTCTGGAGAACATATCTAAGAAATGGCAGTTAAAGACAACTACACTGAATTTAGAATAATGCCCATTTAGACCCCATCACCATCTTTAAAGTAAGTTACTAAATATAGTCCACTTTGTAACACTATAAAATCGGCTTTTAAAATTGACAATTTTATGTAATGAGCTTTGAAATTATTGATGTATGTTCATTTTAAAGTGGTTAATATTTATTGTAATATTGATGACAGTAGTATGATAAACTAAACTAAATATACATTTTCATTAAGTTTGACATTTTTATATTAGCCCAAAATACCAACAAATCCAAAAATTGATAGGTAAATGCAAATGTATTTTCAATATGTGGCATTAAAGGAAAATTCCACCCCAAACAACTCATTCCTTTAATTTACACTGTTACATAACACTATGTGAGAACAATATTTTTTTGTGAACAAATGTTTCATTTTGACATTATAATAAGGTTAGTAACAACATGGAAAATCGTTGTGGAAATCTGTTGCAGCTCAAGTCAAATACAAAATCTACAATATGCAATGCTCTCTTTTGTCTGGCTAGCTACGTAAATCGCCTAAAACCACGGTATCAATCTAGGAATCTACCATCTCACCATGTTCGCAACCTCAGAAATACTTTTGAGGAGATGGGAAACGGCGTCTATTCTACGCCAATGGGCCACGTGGTGCATTCTGGGCGATCATGGAACAAGGAGCGCTCTCCTAAAAGGAGTGAATGGGAGTCTATGGGGCGCTAGCTCAAAACCCCAACATTTGGAGAAATTTCGTCAACAAGAAGTACATTACATTTCTATGACGCAAGATCATTAACTTGCTATCTGTAATATCGTATAGCTTTGGAATGGTGACATTACGTACTTCTGAGGAAAATAGGCCATTTTTTCCACGTATACACCGACTTTGAGAAGGGATTGCGTGACTGTTAGCTTAGCAACCGGGTGAAGAAGCATGACATCGTGAACACGATTGGTCGACACTGCTGGGTGCTGCTTTATACGTTCCTTCATTCATTGGATTCCCATCTCCTTTCTATAATATATTTGGCAACTGCACCATGCAATGCACCCTAGCCTAAAGAGGCAGACAAATAGGACACATATGCTAGACCCTCCTTTAAATTATACATTGCTCGGGGTAGGAATATCACAAAAATATGATCAATGGCTCGTTTGAGAGGAGACATTCTCCTGGAGTTATGACATCAGCCAGTATTTAAATCTGACATTATTTTAAATGTTTTTTGCGTCATACCGGACGGATTTCTGCTTGCTTGAACCGCAATATCCCGGATACACAAGAAAACATGAAATGACCCAGGGAATCGATAGAACATCACTCAGAGATGCACAAAAACAATATACCATTCAACATGGGAGAACCTTTCCTTTAAATAATGACAAGAGCAACAATAAAATAGTGGTACAATGTATCAATCTCGAAAGCGGAAAAGGACAAATTGTACCCATGTGTTGCCACGCTGCCAACAATCGGTGGGCAGTCCCAGAGAGCGTAACAAACGTCCCTCTGAGATGATAGGTCCATTCTGAAGCAGTTCTATTGGCTGGCTCGCGCGCATTGGTCTGGGCGCGCGCATAACGCACATTGGCGCATGCTTGCATCATATTGTGCCCGCCATAGAGAGAGAGAGAGAGCAGACCACAGCCCCCGGCATTATGACTAGCCTGTCTTTGTCTACCCACCGGTCCCCTACTATCCGAATGTAGGTCAGTGGAGCCAAAATCTCATCAGCTTGACATTACATTACTAACTACGCACACAAAAAAATAACACGATGCGACTAGTGTGTATTACAAAAGAGGAAAACGGAACGATACTAGTTAACATTAGCTCTTTTGTGGTAGGTCTGCCCGGTAAACTTTGCAGAGCTCAGCTACCCCCCCCCCCCCCCCATTTTGCCAGCCAGTGAGAACGTGTCCGGACAAGCGAATTCACAAATGAATATGTACAGATGGTAGGTTTTTGCAAGAAAGACAAACAATTGGTATGCGGTGCAGCATAATAACAACGGATGTATTTCTGATAAATTGTCATTGCACTAACCGCTGTGTTGCCAACGACACACTCGTGTCCATCCGTTCCGCGTTCTCCCGCTATAAGGCGGGAAGATGCAATGTAACAACAATGTAACAACCATCGCCGATTCAGGTTAAAACATCGACAGTCAAGTAAAGACTATTTTAGATCTAGAACAACGACCTCACAGAGGTCAGCGTATAAAACCAAGTAAACCACCTCGTTTGGTCAAGTTAAAATGTTTGCATATAAACGAACCCTTTTCCTAATCTAATTATCCTAACCTGCTAGGTTAATTCGCCTAACCTGCTGCGTAAATCCTAACCTGCTATAAAAAGTCAAATCTGACGTTCATTTTACAAAAGCTGGATCCCTGTTAGCCATGACCACGTCGTTTGCAACCATTTCCTCCAGTAGCCTACGTACAGTACACGATGTAGCCTACAATGACAATCCTCTAGCTATATTTTGCAGAAATAATTGCTTACCTGGGGCTTTTGACAGCAGATGGTGATAGACATATTTAATGTAAATTCAGAGTTGTCTGTGTGGGTACAGCGAATACGATGCAGTTGGCACGGTTCAGTTTTCTCAGGTCCCTCTCGCTCTGTCCCTCTGGCTCTCCAATGTGACTGAAGCACAGGCAAGTTGAATGAGCAGTGTCTGGGTTGCTCTAGCGCGTTCAAAAAAACACTGTCAAGTGCCACCCTGCCGGTGACGTAGCAACGTCTAGGCCAGCCTGCGAAAAAGTACGTACATCCAGGCGGGGCTGCAAGTAGTTGTGTAATGAATAGATGTCTAAAACAGGCCTATATTTCTCCCAACTTCTTCTGTATCTGCCGGAAAGTATAATTTAATTTAATCATTTTACTTTAGACTTTGATTAAGTCATAGGACATACTGCTACTGATTTGGACTGATTTGATAGCAGGCCTATTGCTTGCCTTATAAATCAGGCTATTATACCAATTATTGGTATACTATCAAACAAAGCACTGCAAAAACGTGGAAAGCTTACTTACAAGCCTGATTGTTGAATAAAAATACATTTGAACTTACTCTACGGGGTTGTATGTGCGTTAGGTCCTTCAGCTGGTCAGATTTTAGACAAAATATGCACAGGGAAGCATTATTACACACTTTTTAGATCGCTGGTACTGCCGTTTAAAGGTCACCTGGGACATGCGCAAAACCATGTAAACGCCTGCACGACATCGGTAAGTATGCATACATTGCGTACAAGTACTTCTGTGCTTAAGTCATGAGCAATTTACTTGATTGTCACTCACAGAGACCAACGTTTTGAAGTTGGTTTAATAATACTGTGGATATTTTGTCTCGAATTTAGACCAGCTGAAGGACCAACCAGACAGACAACCAGCAGAGTAAGTTCAAGTCTATTTTGATTCAACACTCGTGACAGACAACGGTCGTTTTTTCTTCTTCAATGTAATTGTGTTACAGCATCATCACACATCGGGACAAGCCTACTGTATACTGCCTACCGATGGGGATTAGTCTTGTATACTGACTAGATATAGGCTAGATCTGCTAGACCTGAGCCCGACTCTCCTATGAGTACCTTGTTGTTCCTCTCCTGATGAGGCATCATGAGATGATTAGGAGATCCTGTCCCTGAGAGCCGCTATCCCCTACAGACATCATCATCATCAGGAAGGCATACCTTCAGATAGATCCCTGCATGGTTG
The DNA here is from genome assembly GCF_013265735.2 of Oncorhynchus mykiss. NCBI lineage: Eukaryota > Metazoa > Chordata > Actinopteri > Salmoniformes > Salmonidae > Oncorhynchus > Oncorhynchus mykiss. The sequence goes on from NC_048569.1 coordinate 89,908,780, forward strand.
CTAAGACCTTATACTAGTCTACTGTACTCTACAGTGATTAGATCAGATTAAGGGATCACAAACTGTAGCCACATGAGCCTCATGCTAGTTAGCCTGTGCCAGCCCTGCAGCGTTCTGTAACCTGGCTCCTCCCGCCCACTGATTCAGTGACAGTAATGGCACAATAGATTTGAGCCAAAGCCCTACTGTAGAAGAGCTCTGCCTGTCCTTTGTATGTAAGACCAGAGGGCTAGCCTAACAACCAAACCCAGGTGGGTAGTCAACACACAGATCAAATTTGTCAAAACAGTGGTGTATGGTGTCTGAGTGGGATGAATCAAGGGATCATGGCAAAACAGAACAGTGGTGGGTGGTGCAGGTTGGTATTTAGGCATGGGGACATCGTCATTGTCACGCTGGCTATTACCAACTTAGGGAGATGTCACATTCCTGACTGAGTGAGAGCCTATAGTGTATTAAAACGGTCTTATTCAGGACTCAGCCAATGTGTGTTTGATTTGGTCATGCTCTTTACAGAGGCTTTGAAATGGAGGACCTGTTGCTAGGCAGTCTGCTCAGCGTTCTCTGTTTATCGCTGACAAACAATGTCCGCCTGCATCAGATATCACCTGGTTCCTTACCCTTTTGTGTGTATGCATAATGTCCTGACTTTGGTAGGGAGGGACACACTTGACATTTACAAGACAGAAGACCCAAACTCATTGTCAAATCAAATCAAATCAAAGTTTATTTGTCACGTGCGCTGAATACAACGGGTGTAGACCTTAGCATTTCACTATAACTTATAGGCTCTAACCAACAGTGAAAAAAATGTATTAGGTGAACAATAGGTAAGTAATATATAAAAACAACAGTAAAAAACAGTGAAAAATAACAGTAGCGAGGCTACATACAGTAGCGAGGCTATATACAGTAGCGAGGCTACATACAGTAGCGAGGCTATATACAGTAGCGAGGCTACATACAGTAGCGAGGCTACATACAGTAGCGAGACTATATACCGGCACCGGTTATTCGGGCTGATTGAGGTAGTATGTACATATGGTTAAAGTGACGATGCATATATGATGAACAGAGAGTAGCAGTAGCATAAAAGAGGGGTTGGCGGGTGGTGGGTGGCGGGACACAATGCAGATAGCCCGGTTAGCCAATGTGCGGGGGCACTGGTTGGTCGCGCCAATTGAGATAGTATGTACATGAATCTATAGTTAAAGTGACTATGCATATATGATAAACAGAGAGTAGCAGCAGTGTAAAAGAGGGGTTGGGGGGGGGTACACAATGTAAATAGTCCAGGTAGCCATTTGATTACCTGTTCAGGAGTCTTATGGTTTGGGGGTAAAAACTGTTGAGAAGCCTTTTTGTCCTAGACTTGGCACTCCGGTACCGCTTGCCATGTGGTAGTTGAGAGAGCAGTCTATGACTGGGGTGGCCGGGGTCTTTGACAATTTTTAGGGCCTTCCACTGACACCGCCTGGTGTAGAGGTCCTGGATGGCAGGCAGCTTAGCCCCAGTGATGTAACCTCTGTAGTGCCTTGCGGTCGGAGGCCGAGCAATTGCCATACCAAGCAGTGATGCAGTGTTGCACCTATAGAACTTTTTGAGGATCTGAGGACCCATGCCAAATCTTTTTAGTTTCCTGCCGGGGAATAGGCTTTGTTGTGCCCTCTTCACAACTGTCTTGGTGTGTTTGGACTAATCTAGTTTGTTGTTGATGTGGACACCAAGGAACTTGAACCTCTCAACCTGCTCCACTACAGCCCGTCGATGAGAATGGGGGCGTGCTCGGTCCTCCTTTTCCTGTAGTCCACAATCATCTTCTTAGTCTTGGTTACGTTGAGGGATAGGTTGTTATTCTGGCACCACCCGGCCAGGTCTCTGACCTCCTCCCTATAGGCTGTCTCGTCGTTATCAGTGATCAGGCCTACCACTGTTGTGTCGTCTGCAAACTTAATGATGGTGTTGGAGTCGTGCCTGGCCATGCAGTCGTGGGTGAACAGGAAGTACAGGAGGGGACTGAGCACACACCCATGAGGGGCTCCAGTGTTGTGGATCAGCGTGGCAGATGTGTTGCTACCTATCCTCACCACCTGGGGGCGGCCCGTCAAGAAGTCCAGGATCCAGTTGCAGAGGGAGGTGTTTAGTCCCAGGATCCTTCGCTTAGTGATGAACTTTGAGGGTACTATGGTGTTGAAGGCTGAGCTGTAGTCAATGAATAGCATTCTCACATAGGTGTTCCTTTTGTCCAGGTGGGAAAGGGCAGTGTGGAGTGCAATAGAGATTGCATCATCTGTGGATCTGTTTTGGCAGTATGCAAATTGGAGTGGGTTTAGGGTTTCTGGGATAATGGTGTTGATGTGAACCATTACCAGCCTTTCAATGCTCTTCATGGCTACGGACGTGAGTGCTACGGGTCTGTAGTCATTTAGGCAGGTTGCCTTCGTGTTCTTGGGCACAGGGACTATGGTGGTCTGCTTGAAACATGTTGGTATTACAGACTCATTCAGGGACATGTTGAAAATGTCAGTGAAGACACCTGCCAGGATGCTCACAGCAAAACAAAACAAACCTGCCACACAATCATGATAGAGAACATGTATATTTAGAATTTCTTAGTTGAACTTAGTTTTTAACTATTTTCAAAGGTTTGAATGTGGTTTGAAATTAAGAACCATATTCAATACCGATCAAAAGTTTGGACACACACTTCTCATTCAATGGTTTTTCTTTATTTTTTACTATTTTCTACATCGTAGAATAATAGTGAAGACATTAAAACTATGAAATAACATATGTGGAATAATGTAGTAACCAAAAAAGTGTTAAACAAATGAAAATATATTTTAGATTCTTCAAAGTAGCCACCCTTTGCCTTGATGACAGCTTTGCACACTCTTATTCTCTCAACCAGCTTCATGAGGAATGATTTTATTAACAGTCTTGAAGGAGTTCCCACATATGCTGAACACTTGTTGGCTGCTTTTCCTTCACTCTGTGGTCCAACTCATCTCAAACCATCTCAATTGGGTTGAGGTTGGGTGATTGTTGGAGGCCAAGCCATCTGATGCAGCACTCCATCACTCTCCTTCATGGTCAAATAGCCCTTACACAGCCTGGAGGTGTGTTTTGGGTCATTGTCCTGTTGAAAAACAAATGATAGTCCGCACTAAGCGCAAACCAGACGGGATGGTGTATCGCTGCAGAATACTGTGGTAGCTATGCTGTTTAAGTGCATCTTGAATTCTAAATAAGTCACAGACAGTGTCACCAGCAAAGCACCATCACACCTCCTCCTCCATGTTTCACGGTGGGAACCACACATGCGGACATCATCCGTTCACCTACTCTGTGTCTCACAAAGACACGGCGATTGGAACCAAAAATCTCTAATTTGGACTCATCAGATCAAAGGACAGACTTCCACCAATCTAATGTCCATTGCTCTTGTTTCTTGGCCCAATCAAGTCTCTTCTTATTATTGGTGTCTTGTAGTTGTGGTTTCTTTGCAGCAATTCGACTATGAAGGCCTGATTCATGCAGTCTCCTCTGAACAGTTAATGTGTCATGCCCTGACCTTAGAGAGCCTTTTTAGGTCTCTCTTTTGGTTTGGTCAGGGTGGGATTTGTGTGGGCATTCTATGTTCTTTATTTCTTTGTTTCTGGTCGAGTGTGGTTCCCAATCAGAGGCAGCTGTCTATCGTTGTCTCTGATTGGGGATCATACTTAGGCAGCCCTTTCCCTCCTGTGTGGGATCTTGTTTTTTGTTTGTGTGCAGGTAGTTTGCACAACGAAGCTGTTCGGTCGTTGTATTCTTTTGTCTTTTCTAAAGTTTCACTTCGTTAATAGATTATGTGGAACTCAAAGAACGCTGTGCCTTGGTCTCATCCTTCCGACGACACCCGTTACAGAAGATCCCACCACAAAAATACCAATTAGCGTTTCCTGGAGGAATGGACATGGGAGGAGATACTGGAAGGCAAGGGACCCTGGGCACAGGCTGGTGAATATCGCCCTCCTAAGGAGGAGCTGGAAGCAGCAAAGCCGTAACGGCGACGCTACGAGGAGTTGGCTGAACTTTTTTTTGTGGGCGTGCACACGGGGAGATTGGCAGAGTCAGGTGATAGACCTGAGCCAACTCCCCGTGCTTGCCGTAGGGAGAGAGTGACTGGGCAGGCACCGTGTTATGCAGTAAAGCGCACTGTCTCTCCAGTGCGCACTCATAGCCCGGTGCGCTATATTCCAGCTCCCCGCATCGGCCGGGCTAGAGTGGGCATCCAGCCAGGACGGCTCAGCGCTCCAGGCCTCTAGTGTGTTTCTTACGCCCAGGTTATCCTGCGCCAGCTCTACGCACGGTGTCCCCGGTTCGCCAGCACAGCCATATGCGGCCTGTTCCAGCTCCCCGCAATTGCCGGTCTACAGGGGGTATCCAGCCAGGACGAGTTGTGCTAGCTCTGCACTCGAGACCTCCAGTGCGCCTCCACGGTCCAGTGTGTCCAGGATGCACTGGGCTGTGCAGGCGCATTGGAGACACCTTGCGCAGAGCCGGCACAGGCCAGTGTGTCCTGTGTCAGCTCCTCGAACGTGCAGGGCTGAAGTGGGTATCCAGCCAGGACGGGTTGTACCTGCTCCACGAACGAAGCCTCCAGTGATGATCCATGGCACGAAGCCTCCAGTGGTGATCCATGGCACGAAGCCTCCAGTGGTGATCCATGGCACGAAGCCTCCAGTGATGATCCATGGCACGAAGCCTCCAGTGATGATCCATGGCACGAAGCCTCCAGTGATGATCCATGGCACGAAGCCTCCAGTGATGATCCATGGCACGAAGCCTCCAGTGATGATCCATGGCACGAAGCCTCCAGTGATGATCCATGGCACGAAGCCTCCAGTGATGATCCATGGGACGAAGCCTCCAGTGATGATCCATGGGACGAAGCCTCCAGTGATGATCCATGGGACGAAGCCTCCAGTGAAGCTCCATGGCACAAAGCCTCCAGAGACGGTCCCCGGTCTGGAGCCTCCAGCGACGGTCCCCGGTCTGGAGCCTCCAGCGACGGTCTCCGGTCCGGAGCCCCCAGCGACGGTCCCCGGTCTGGAGCCTCCAGCGACGGTCTCCGGTCCGGGGCCCCCTGCGACGGTCTCCGGTCCGGGGCCCCCAGCGACGGTCTCCGGTCTGGGGCCCCCAGCGACGGTCTCCGGTCCGGGGCCCTCGGCGACGGTCCCCGGTCCTGTGCCCGCGGTGACGGTCTCCGGTCCGGGGCCCCCAGCGACGGTCTCCGGTCCGGGGCCCTCAGCGACGGTCCCCGGTCCTGTGCCAGCGGTGACGGTCTCCGGTCCGGGGCCTGCGGCGAGGGTCCCCAGTCCGGGGTCGGCGACGAGGGTCCCCGCACCAGAGGCGCCACCAAAGTGGGGTGAGCCAGAGGTGGAGCGGGGTCTACGTCCCGCACCAGAGCCGCCACCGCGGATAGATGCCCACCCAGACCCTCCCCTATAGGTTCAAGTTTTGCGGCCGGACTCCTCACCTTTGGGGGGGTCTGATTTGGGTGGGCATTCTATGTTCTTTATTTCTTTGTTTCTGGCCGAGTGTGGTTCCCAATCAGAGGCAGCTGTAATTTATCTTCTTATCTTCTGTATACCACTCCTACCTTGTGGCTCAAATGCATTAAGTGGGAAAGAAATTCCACAAATTAACTTTTAACAATTGAAATGCATTCCAGTTGATGCAAGCTGGTTGAGAGAATGCCAAGAGTGTGCAATGCTGTCATCAAGGCAAAGGGTAGCTACTTTGAAGAATCAACATTTTGGATTTGTTTTTATATTTTTTGCGGTACTACATGATATGTGATATTTCATAGTTTTGATGTCTTCACTATTATTCTACAATGTAGAAAATAGTACAAATAAAGAGAAGCCCTTGAATAAGTAGATGTGTTCAAACTTTAGACTGGTGCTGTGTATATATATATAAATATATATATCACACACACACACACACTCCTGAGGTGAGTGTCATTACTTGCAGATAACTTGTTTCCTTCGCCACCTTAAAGATTCCCCTCACAGCAGATCAAAAGTACTGCTACAGCAGAGGACACTTTAAGTTTTGATGGAGGTGAATGAGGTTTCCTTGGCAGCACTTTGTCTCCCCAGAGAGAGGCTGAGAGCCAGTGGTGACATCACATGGGCTCAGTCAGGGAGAGGTGTGCTGACAACAGCTGAACAAGCCCAGCCAGCAGCCTCAGCTTGAATCAGTCTCAGACCCACTATAAGCACTATTCACTTTCTCCTGCACACGCACACGCACGCACACCTAATCCTATCCTACAGCCATAGGTTAAATTCCAACCCTCCCCCTCCTTGAAGTGTGTACTCGTTCACCCTCTGTGATTAATTAAAGGTTTGCAGTTGTAAAAAATTATTTCACCTTTATTTAACCAGGTAGGCCAGTTGAGAACAAGTTCTCATTTACAACTGCGACCTGGCATTGATGTACCGTAGATAGAGTCTTGTCTATCATATACCCAATGCTTTTTAAATCTTCTAGGGAATGTGAACCTGCACTTTAGTGGAGAATTGGAATGTTACTTTAGACTGCCTGTAGCATAATCAAGCAACGCTCCCCTCCTCTCTCTCCGGCAGCAACACCAGATCTCAGTGGCCCCCAAAAGGTTCAGTGGGGCTTCACATATGAGCCTTGACAAGAGCCGTATGAATATTTCAGCTATGTCTCGTTCTGGCACGTGGCAGGTGCTGATGGCTGTGTTGCTGGCATTTTCTGATTAAGACTTACTGCAGCGGAAGACATACCCTGATCTGAACACCAGGCACAGTGGCGGGCAGCCTGGCCCTGGACGCAACATGTGTCTTGGCATTTAATCAATACATTCTGAGGTTGGTGGGCCTTTCGATCAAGTAGTGAGTCACTAAGTTAGTCACAAAGTTCTCATCTCTAGTGATAGCACGGTGCTGCTGTATCAATCACCCTTGCAGAGTATATTGCATTATGCAAAATGTTTTTTTCCAACTGGTAATATATATTTTTTTTAATTCCAAACATGGGACATTATATTGGGCTCCCGAGTGTTGCAGCGGTCTAGGGCACTGCATCTCAGTGCTAAAGGTGTCACTACAGTCCCTGGTTTGATTCCAGGCTGTATCACATCCGGCCGTGATTGGGAGTCCCGTCATTGTAAATAATAATCTGTTCTAATGCACTGAGATGCACTACCTCAGCGTTTCACAAATTCTGTCCTCGGGACCCCTGACACTACAAAGCAGATTCAAATGATCAAAGCTTGATGTTTTGAACCAGCTGTGCACCCCTTGGGGTGCGAAGGACCAAGTTTGAGAAACCTTTTCTACCGACTCCAGAAGAATCCTTTTTTCAAATCATGAGAGAAAAATATTGCATTTTATTTATATAACGAACATGAGTTTGGAGGGTTAAAAATATGAACTATTAAGGCATTAAACCTCTCTCTTAAAGCCTTCATTATACCAAAATGATATCGAAATCCAAACTGGTTTTCCAGCAGGCTACTAAGAGAGGCACATCCAATGTTCAAAAGGGGGCTTTTTGTTGTTATACATCTTAAAACCAATCATTTCGGATGAATTGACAATGGAACCTTGTTTTAAATTATCCCCCCCCTTTTAAATGAAGCCACATAGATTTGGTTACAAGTCCAATGCCATCCCCCAGAAGAGGCTAAACAAATATTTGAGCAAATTATATGGCTAAAAAAAGTATAAGTAAGGTATCTTGTTTATGAATTGTAAATAAAGACTGTAAAATTATGTAACACAAGCAATTAACAAAGGTCTATAGAGAGGTATGCTTAATGCAAAAGTATAACCAACTCATTGCAGTTCAGCCACAAAAAATGGAAGAGGCAATTACTCAAAAGAGAAAGGAATGTATTGGTTTGCCTGCCTCCAATGAAAAACCATGCATGGATTAAAATGACTAGTATAAATCATTAAATGTTTCAGTTTAACTCAAGTTTGAGAGGTTTGGGAACTAAGATAATTGGGAACAGATTTTTGATGTCCCAATACTGTAGCATTGGGTTTATGAACTGATATACAAAACAATTATTTTCAATTTAAACTATTATATACAATTCTCGCCACAAAAATAATTCTCAATATATGGGGCATTGAACAGTAAGCCCTGTGCAGACTGCCACAAGGAAAGATATCATCTTTTTTGGTACTGTCCTTCAGTGGTTCACTTTCACAATTTAGTAGTCACTTTTCCAGAGTGACTGCATAGATTTTTGTTTGGGTCCCCTCATGTGAATTGAACCCACAACCCTGGCATTGCAAGCACCATTCTCTTCCAACTGAGCCACACAGGACAACACGTGGTATTTTGGAGTCAGGTCCAGGAGGGGTTGTGAAGTCATAACAGTCTGTGTTCAGATGGACTGACAAACAGCACTGTTAGGAGATCTGAAAAATATTGATCAATTAATGGGAAATATGATTATACTCTTAGGTAAAATATACATTTTTAGGGCAATCTTGGTAGAATTGGTACAAATAGAGAGGTTCACGACCCTCGTAAGAATCCACAGTTAAATAAAAGGATGTATTGCAAAAGGAAATTGTAAAATGGTAGTGTACTATGAACGATGGATTAGTCTGTGGACATCTAAGGGTTGGAGTTAAGATCAGAGTGTACTATATATGTGCTCGAAGATAAATGTTAGTTTACTCCAATCAGGGGAGGGGTGGTAGGGTTAGGAAAAAAATAGGGGGAATGTAATGTTAAATGACCAGAATGAGCTAATGTATTCTAGAACTGGGGTCTAGGTTTTTTAAACTGGTTTGTGCCTGGATTAATGGAATGGAATATGAGAATGGTGTCATAAGAGCCAAGTCACATGGTGTTCTGATAACGAACTGATAAACTGTGACAAACTCTCTCACTCATGACTAATGCACCGTATGACCTTGACGAATGTGAGGGCGAATGTGAGGCAGTGGGATTGTGTATCTTTCTCTGTTCATTGCTCCAGAGTAGGAATGACATCATTTTTTCTGTGTTCAAATTGTGTTTGCTGAAAGGGTCCAGAGGGTCAGAGAGATAAATATTATAGTGCAAGAAGTGCTGCCAGGTCATATAGATTTTTCTCAATTGTATAGTACCTTATGTCAACTTTGAACCCAAAATATCTCACAGGTGGAAGTTTTACATAGGACTCTAGGCCATTGAAGCACTGTACCATTAAAGTTAATAGACCCAAACTGAAAACATTGTGTCCACTTCACTGAGCCAACTATTGATTTTAGGCAAAATAACCATTTACCATTTTGTAGACATAATAATAATTATTGAACATTACAGTTCATCCTATCCTATTTTCCGCCCTGGTGATTCAATCAGCAGCGACACAATTCGAATGTGTCTGTTAACTGGCTAGTGAAACTGTGTCCGTGGCACAATGGTGTCTGTTGCTCCATCAACGTGTTCATTAATTTAACAGTGTCCATTTTTATGGTGTAGCTGTTAAACCATTGTGGCTCTGTCACAGAAGTCTCAGACTCTTCTTCTTCCGTCCACTTTTATATTTAGTGAAATATTTCAGATATTCTATTCATATTTTTACTATTTAATCAGTAAAGCTTTATCTTCAATAGTCCAAAAGTCGTGTCAAAAGTCAGTGTGACTGAGTGCCCTGATGACAGTATGATGACAGATACCAGTTTGTTCCCGAATCGAGTGTTCCTCTTTCATAGCTGGTTCTTTGTTATGGAACCTCCCTTCCTTTCCACTGAACTAAATATTATAGTTCCAAGCAAGGCTGGTCTTTCAGGTTTCTGTTTAAATAAAATCATCCTCACCATGCACATTCCTTATTTTCTTCAGTGCTCAGTTGGAACGAACGGTCTTCCAAGCTCATACATCTCTAAGCTCACAATCAATTTGTATGCCTAATAATGACTGTATTAACATTTACCAAGCATCTCACTTACCAGTGAAGCTGGAGTGGAGTGTGCATTCCTCACTGCCTGAGTGACTGAGAGGTGAATGGGTTTTTACAGAGGAACTAAAAGTGGAACTGTGATTGGGGGAGGGGGGTGGGGGGGGGGGGGGGGGGGGTGTCAAGACCTCCCCTTATCCCCCTGACCTGAGATACTGTGTAGACTATCAGCATGCTAGACTAGTCCTCCATTTACCCAGAGTCAGAACTTATATGGTCTTTCCCAGGTATTGGGTAAAGTTTATTGACAAATCTATAGATGACTTAGGACATAGTAATAGTCCATTGTGATTGGTAGCAGGGGTCCGAGTGGACGTGAGCAGCATGAGAAGCCCAGTAGTCATGTGAGTAGCATGGGGATACAGGCTAAAGATAAATAATCCCTGATTTGTCTGTTGATACTATAACTACTGTGACCTGAGGGGTATAGTACAAAGCAGGATCAAGGAGTTAGCCAGCTAACTAGCCTAAATATCGTGATGTAACTTTACATTTTTTCGAAAGATAAGCTTGAAATGGGCATTCTCTAAATGACTCAACAACCAAAAACACATATCTAAGTTTTGCTTTCTTAATGAACCGGAAAATCCACAATTATTTCTGGCTATGTATCAAAGTTAGCTGGCTAAATTATTGATCCAAAGGGGTATTCCACATTTGTTGTGTTACAGCCTGAATTCCAAATTGATTAAATATGTTTTTTTCTCACCCATCTACACCCAATACCCCGTAATGACTAAGGGAATTCTTGTTGTTGTTGAGAAATATGCACATTTATTGTGAATGAAATACAGAAATCTCTCATTTACATTAGTTTTCACACCCCTGAGTTAATACATGTTAAAATCACCTTTGTCAGTGATTACAGCTGTGAGTCTTTCTGGGTGAGTCTCTAAGAGCTTTGCACACTTGGATTGTACAATATTTGCCCATTTATTATTTTCTAAATTCTTCAAGCTCTGTCAAATTGGTTGTTGATCATTGCTAGACAACCATTTTCAAGTCTTACCATGGATTTTCAAGCAGATGTAGGTTAACTTGGAAAGCAACTCCAGTGTAGATTTAGCTTTGTATTTTAAGTTGACCTGCTGAAAGGTGAATTAATTTCCCAGTATCTGGTGGAGAGCAAACTGAAGCAGGTTTTCCTCTAAGATATTGCCTGTGCTTAGCTCCATTCCGTTTTTTTTAAATCCTGAAATACTCCCTAGTTCGTAACGATTACAAGCATACCCGTAAGATGATGCAGCCACCACTATGCTTGAAAATGTTGAGAGTGGTACTCAGTAATGTGTTGGATTTGCCCCAAACATAACGCTTCGTATGCAGGACATAACATGTATTGCTTTGTCACAGTTTTTGCAGTATTATTTTAGTGCCTTGTTGCAGGATGCATGTTTTGGAATATTTCTATCTGTACTGGCTTCCTTCTTTTCACTCTGTCAATTAGATTAATATTGTGGAGCAACTACAAAGTTGTTGATCCATCCTCAGTTTTCTCCTATCACGGCCATTAAACTCTGTAACTGTTTTAAAGTCACCATTGTCTTCATCATGATGAAATCCCTGAGAGGTTTCCTTCCTCTCCGGCAACTGAGGTAGGAAGGACGCCTGTATCGCTGTAGTGACTGGGTTTATTGATACACCATCCAAAGTGTAATTAATAACTTCACCATATTCAAAGGGATATTCAGTGTCAACTTTTCTTTTAAACCCTGTTCTTTGCGAGACATTGGAAAACCTCCCTGGTATTTGTGGTTAAATCTGTGTCTGGAATTCAATGCTCGACTAAGGGACCGTATAAGTAATTGTATGCATGGGGTACAGAGATTAGGTATTCATTCAAAAATCATGTTAAACAATTCTATTGCACACAGAGTGAGTCCATGCAACTTATCATGTGACTTGTTAAGACCATCTTTTCTCCTGAACTTATTTAGGCTTGCCATAACAAAGGGTTATTAAATAAGCATTTTGCTACACTCTCAATAACATCTGCTAAACATGTGCATGTGACCAATACAATTTGATTTGATTTTATATACTTATTGACTCTTCAGCTTTTCATTTTTTATTAATATGTAAAAATTAAATTAATTTTCACTTTGACATTATGGGGTATTGTGTGTAGGCCAGTGACAAAACAATCTCAATTGAATCCATTTTAAATTCAGGCTGTAACACAACAACATGTGGGAAAAGTCAAGCGGTGTGAATACTTTCTGAAGCTAGATTTGCCCAGGCTTTTCTGAAATTAGCTAGCTTCAGTTCGCTTCACATTCCAGCTCAGGCTTCATCCGTACTACAACTGTGGATATTGCTCCTTCGCCTGCCGCTAACCTAACTCTAGCAGGCTTGTAACTGCGCGTGGCTAGTCGAACGCCGAACTCTTCATTGAGAAAATGCTGAAATAAGAAGTGCTGTCTTTCTTTTATTATATATCAGTAATGTGTTCTTATCAATGCACACAGCACCCTTTTCCCTAATTCTATCAATAAAATAATTGTATAACGTCAATAGATTCTGTCACTGCTAAATATGAAATGCATTTTTTTTTTTACCCAAACCATTGATTAATAAAATATTTAAATCGGTCGTCTTCCTCAAATGAAGGCGGTGATGAAGTAATGTTTGCGAGTGGGAGGGAATCTGATTTCATTGGTTCTCAACTCGCAGCTCAGATACTTAATTCAGGATAAATGTAGTTAACCTTGAGTAGCCTACCCCGGAGCAGGGCAGTTCTGAAGCATTCATAGCCATATAAATTAACATGACTAAAAGGTGAGCCACTTTCATGGTACCGGTTATCCAGAGTTGGATCTCGGTTGACCAAAGTTACCTCGCTAACTCCTCAAACCACTCTGCTAGTACACCCCTCAAGTCTGCCTCCACTCTTTACCTTTAAGGCTGATGCGAGGCCCCAGTTACCCCCGATGCACCCAGCCGGGTGCAAGACATGAGTGTTAGGCCTCTTTAGAGGTACACAGAGTCCCTTTACGTTTGTTCCTCCATCTCTGTCTTCTCTCTCTAATGGGCGTAAGCCAAAAGGGCAAACACACACACACACACACACACACACACACACAAAGTTGATGTTCTATTTGGCTCACACAATTCAGCTAAATCCCTGTTCTTTTTTTGTTGTTGGTACACTTACTGAAGCTTTTACCAAAATGAGTGTAAGTGGTGCTTAATTCTACTATGCACCAGTAATTTGGCTCTCTATCTCAGTAATCGCCATGGCGACCAGACATTTTAATGCCTCACTCAGATGTAGGTGCTTATATTAACATAAGAGCAGACGTGTCGTCATTAGATTAATTAAAAGTAGCCAACTTGCATGCTCTCTTTCCTCTACCTCAATCCTCCCAATGGGCAAAGACGGGTTGAATCGGTATTGTTTCCATGTAATTTCAACAAAAACATGAAATATGATGGCGTTGAAACAACGGGGAAAACTGATTGGGTTTGAAAAAGTTATTAACGTAGGGGAATTTCATATTTTTTTCCACCCAACTTAATACCTAAATCCCATGACATGGTGAAATGTTTGGTTGATTTCACACTGAATTCACGTTAGTTGACAACTAACCAAAATTAAATGAAAACTACACATTGAAATGACATCTGTGCCCAATGTCTTTTCTCATCTCCCCTTTCTCCTAGCTCTCTCTCTCTTTCTCTGTCCATAGCTCCCTGCCTATTTTATTTTAAAGTAGTGGTTATTTGGCTATGGTCTATGAGCAAATGGTCCTCACTGCATATGAACACGTTTTCTAAAAGGCTTCCCATGGTTCTAACGTGCCTTGTCCCCTTGAGGTCAGGGGTCATATCCACAAAGCAGCTCAGAATAGAACATTGGTCATTCAACAGTGTCTCTTAAACTTTTGACGATTATTTCACAAGGCCAATTTCACACGATATGCCTAAATAGCCTACTTACAACCACTAAGCTAATAAAATCATTTTTTTATTTATAACTTTTTACTGCAGTGGTCTATATCAGGGTCACACAGAGTGTTTCTTGGTAGTAATAAATATGGTCAAGTCATTTGACTGCAGGAAAGAGCTTACTTAATTTACATCATGTTATTTCAAGTTATCCTTTTGGAGCTAAATATCACATTATTAAACATATATTCCTAAATTGGAAATGCATATAAGTTGGGCATCTTTATTAATGTTTGATTGTGATCGTTAAAAATGATAAACCTATGAAACGTTTTTTTTTTTTCAACATTATCGCAAGTGGCTTGATGCCTAGCTGCTGTGCCAAAGCTAGTTAGAGCTGCTGAGGAGTGAAGAGGAGTGTGCTAATATAGTGCTAATAGTAAACATATTCATCTTTTGACAATCACTTGTAGTGTGTTGCTTGCTTCAAATGCTTGTGGGAAACTGCTTCTACACCTGCATTGCTTGAAATCAGGTTTTAGGCTGGGTTTCTGTACAGCACTTTGTGACATCAGCTGATGTAAGAAGGGCTTAATAAATAAATTTGATTGAACTGGGAAGTCCGACATGATTGTGTTCAAACAATGATCTCTATAAGCCCTGGATTGCTTATAGTATGTATTGGCAGTGCTTGATTTGGACTGAAATAGATGCTGGTACTGTTTATATTTAGGTGTATATGCAATTTTTTGCGCACGGGAGGTATAAAAGGCATATATTTTTTATTTTTTAAAACGTTTATTTGACATTTATTTGACATTTATTTGACACTTATTTAACATTTATTTAACTAGGCAAGTCAGTTAAGAACAAATTGTTATTTACAATGACGGTCTACCAAAAGGCAAAAGGCCTCCTGCCGAGGATGGGATTAAAAATGATGGGATTAAAAATACAAATAAATTAAATAAAAATATAGGACAAAACACACATCACGACAAGCGAGACAACACAACACAACAGGCAGCCTAGTGGGTAGAGCGTTGGACTAGTAACTGAAAGGTTGCAAGATCTAATCCCCAAGCTGACAAAGTTAACAAATCTGTCGTTCTGCCCCTGAACAAGGCAGTTAACCCACTGTCCCTAGGCCGTCATTGGAAATAAGAAATTGTTCTTAACTGACTTGCCTGGTTAAATAAAGGTAACATAAAGAGAGACTTAAGGCAAAAACATAGCATGGCAGCAACACATGACAAACAAATAAGAATATGCAAGGAAGAATGTGGTAAAAATTTGCCTGTTTGTAAGGGGGTCATAAATGTTGCCCATTTTTTTTGTTACAGGCAAAATACCGTAACAAAAAAAGCAGTATGTGAGGAACAGGAGCTCAAGCAGTAGAGCATTTGAGGTGCCGGTACTTAGCTCCAGTGAGCTCCTGCCCAATTCAAGCGATGTGTATTGGCCATTGAGAGACTTTGAAGGCACTGGTTGGCCATATTGGCACTCCCAAATAGGAGCAGTCCTCGAAAGGAATGGATGGAATTCAACAGTATTTCAATTAAATGTTTCAAGGACATAATTCCATGTATTTGGCTAACAATATAATTGAAAAGTATGCATTAATGTGTATGTAATATAAATGTGGAAAAAACAAATGTAGATATTAATAAAAAGATTTGTATAGCTTCCAAAATACGTTTTACAATGGTGTAGGAGTTCCAAGATGGAGGCACGGTGGTTTCAATCAGTCATGAATTAGGGTTGACTCCCCCCCCCAGAGATGTCCCACTTTTGTTTTAATCCTAAACTGGCACACCTGATTCAATTAGTCAAAGGCTTTATGATTAGTTAATTAATTGAATCAGGTGTTCCAGTTTAGGGTTAAAACAAAAATTAGAAATGTTTGGGGGGGTCTAGGAGTGGGTTGGGAAACCCTGAGTTTGTATATAAATCAATGTGTTAAAGTGCTTTTGGAGTCGGAAAAATTATTAAAACAATACGATTTTAGCTAGCTTGATAAGCTTGTGTAACATTGCTAATAATACAGTTTGCTAGCTTGCTTAACGATCACAATTTGGTCACTAGCTAGCTATATTATCCATATTGAAAGCCTAAAGGTCAGAGTTGTCAAAAACTGATTTGTTGTCATCTTTTGGTTGAAAAGGTCTGAAACTCTACAACTTAGGTAATAACCTTTTCTCTGAGTCTCCAACTTGCAATTCCAACTTGAACGGTCATTCAAGTGAAATTTCCCATTACGAACTAGGAGCGTCCAAAAGCTCTGATAGCATGTGAATGTGGCATATTTCATAGTATTCCTTTAAAGAGTGACTGTCCCCTAAAAAGCAACTTGTTTTGAAAACGTGATGATAGGGAAGCTGCTCTGAAAATATAGTTTACCAAGCTACCAATTGAAAGAAGTTAAACTACACTAAACCTACTATTAAGAAAAACATGAAGTTTACTTAAACTAAAGTTACTTTGAAATAGTACTGTAGTTCACTATCCAAACTACTTTGTTAATAATTATCCAATCTGAAATGCTATAGAATACAAATCGCAAGAACATATTACTCTGTTGTCAGATGTCAACCGAATGTGTAATTTATCCTATTAAACACAATAACTATGTTTCACATGAGAATTAAACAGGTCTGATGACAAAACAGAAAGGAAATGATTGCCTACTTCACCCATATTTGTTTTGTTTTTTCCCCCCCAAAAAGCAGTGTGTAGTTCCAGTAGCTAGCTACACCACTGCATGGCAACAAAAACAACATTAAATACTGAAAACACCACCAAGATTGGGATTTAGTTGAACTACCACAAAGTTACTGCAAAATGTAGTTTCATTACTAGTTGAACTACATGTAGTTCACTACTGGGTTTATTTCAATCCTGTCCACATCTGGCAGCACCTAAGTCATCATTCATTCGGAGCACAGCTGCATGTGAACAGATCGTAATGCCCATAGTCAATTTGGTTTGACATTCGATATCCTCATGGGGCTCGTTAGGGACCATCAGTAAATTACACAATGTACAGGGGACAATATTTTAAAATGTCAATAGCTCCACATTAAAATGACTTAAAAACCTCTAGCCAACTATAAATTGTAGAAATTCATATACAAATATTGAAAGCATTTAATCAGACAACTGAAAGATGTGCAACATGAAAATATTGTAATTTATTGACATCCCTAACTAACCCCATATGCAATCCAATGTCAGACCAACTTTACCCCCCTATTATCATAACCTGTTATGTAAACAAACCATCTGTGCTGACAAATCATCACTATCACAAAACCGGCCTTAGCCTTCCTCCCGGGCAAGAACCGGGTGCCTTTCTTGGCCGACAGTGAAGTCGGCTGAAAACAAAAGTGACATAGGTTAAGCACGTGGAGTAATGAAAAGGATTCTGTGTTTTTACATGCAAAAGTGATTGCTTTTGATAAAACGTGTTACATCTTCCCTATGAAAAGTAGTTTGAAAATTCAAACATACACTACCGTACAAAAGTTTGGGGTAAATTAGAAATGTCCTTATTTTTGAAAGAAAAACATTTTTTTTGTCCATTAAATTATCATAAAATTGATCAGAAATACAGTGTAGACATTGTTAATGTTGTAAATGACTATTGTAGCTGGAAACTGCTGATTAAAATGATAAACTTGATAAACTTGATAACACAACGTGTCATTGGAACACAGGAGTGATGGTTGCTGATAATGGGTCTCTGTACGTCAATGTAGATATTCCATAAAGAAATCAGCCGTTTCCAGCTACAATAGTCATTTACAACATTAACAATGTCTGCACTGTATTTCTGATCAATTTTATGATATTTTAATGGACAAAAAATGTCTACGTGACCCCCGAACTTTTGAACAGTAGTGTACGTTTAATTCATGGAAACATTTTCTGAAAGATGCATCATGCTGCCTTGTTGACAACATGATTGAGCAGTGCTCCTGCCTCGATGCTTTTGCTCATACATGTCACGGGCCAGAGCCCAGTGCACCCCGGTTCAGCTTAATCAAAATCCATCAATGTCACTGAGAGTCACTACATTTTCCCCTTTGTGCTACCTCAAACTGTTGTGATTACCAACTGAGTATATTTTAATCCTTGCTCAGACTGTCTTAACCATAATCATCCTTAATAATTCTTTGTTTTTTAAGCTAAAATCTTTTCGGACTTTAATTAATTATATACGGTATACCCATTGATTCTTGAAGAATGTAACTTATAAATGTTTCATGATCTTAGTTCAACTGTCACACCTCATCAGAACACAAAATATAATCTTACATTTACTCCAGTGTTTGTAAACAATGTAAATGTAAACAAACACTGTATAGCCTCAAAAAAATGGTTATAACTATACTTTTTTTATATCATGAATGGTAAGTCCTTGCATCCAGAGCTCTGTCCATGAATTTGAGAGTGGTGACATTTCTCCATCCAGAGCTCTGTCCATGAGTTTGAGAGTGGTGACATTTCTCCAGGCCCATCCATCAGATGTTTTACTAAAACAAAGGCAGGGTGTCCACTTTGTTATTGTTCCAATTAAGGGTTCTAGCTTTAAAACAGGTTTTAACAGGGTTTCTAAGATATTTTCTGAGAAGCTTTGTGAATACAGGCCCTGATGTGAAAACTGTCCACACGTTTACCCAACAGGCTACGTACGGGCTAACCAACTCTCTTCCTTTTACACACAGTAGGGGTATGTTTTCCTTGAGTGATTCTCGGAAAGGGTCAGAGGTCATCCCCTAAGATTCGGGCCACGTGCAGAGAGAAAATGTTATGAACGATCATCCCCCAACCAATACCCCCCCCTCCCCCCCACCTACACCCATCTCTGAAAAGGTTGCAATATACTGGGAGTACAACAGAACCACAGCTCACACTCAATACTGTACTTCAGGATAAAACTGCACACTATCGTCAACATAAAATCAGCACACCTCTAACACACCCTCCTAGATGACACAATCATTCTCTTCAATGCCCTTATGAAGTGGTAAAATGGTGATTGAGATGTATTAGACCCGGAACGACCCCAGAGTCTCAGAGAGCAGATCAATGAGACCTCAGATCAATGAGAGACCATATCGACCGGTTATTTAGTCTACAATAATAATTATCATCATCAGCCCATTGGCCAATGTTCTCTCTAAACTGCACATGGGCACGCAGTAGCCCCAGGACTGCTGCGAAGCTCACCCGGGATTGCTGCACAGAAGAACTATCAGCCCACAGAGAGAGGAGCACTCAACTTTCTAGAGTTTACCCTGTTAGTTAACACTATCAATGTTTCCCTTTACTATGGCAATTGTGATCGAATCAATGCAATATTAGCCACTTGTATTGCAGCATACCGAATCAAAACAAACTATGCAAGAGATTTTTGTCATGTATTGTCATGTTGTGTCTTTCTGTCCTTTCCCTTCACCCTGTCTCCCTCTGCTGGTCGTTATTAGGTTACCTTTTCTCCCCCTCTTTCCCCCAGCTGTTCCTTGTCTCCTCCTAACTACCTCGTCACCCCTTTTCCCACCTGTTCCCTTTTTCCCTCTGATTAGTCCTCTATATCTCTCTCTGTTTTTGTTTCTGTCTTTGTCGGATTCTTGTTTGTGTGTCTCATGCCTGAACCAGACTATCATCGTGTTTGCTGCAACCTTGTCCTGTCCTGTCGGAATCTACCTGTCCATCTGAGCCCACGTGTGTTTATCATTAAAGAAACTCTGTTTGTTAATTCGCTTTTGGGTCCTCATTCACGCACCTGACAGAAGAATCCGACCAAGAATGGACCCAGCGACTTCGGATCCTCTCCACTCAGCCGTCGAGATCCAGGGAGCGATGCTAGGCAGACACGAGCAGGAATTGTCTGCTGCTCGACATGCCGTTGAGACCCTGGCCACCCAAGTCTCCAACCTCACAGAACAGGTTCACCATCTCCGCCTCGATCCACCGGCCACTTCCAGGGCTTTCGAATCTCCGGAGCCCAGAATCAATAACCCGCCGTGTTACTCTGGGGAGCCCACTGAATGCCGCTCGTTCCTCACCCAGTGTGATATTGTGTTTTCTCTCCAGCCCAACACTTACGCCAGGAGCACTGCTCGTGTCGCCTACGTCATATCTCTCCTTACTGGACGGGCTCGTGAGTGGGGCACGGCAATCTGGGAGGCAAGGGCTGAGTGTACTAACCAGTATCAGGACTTTAAGGAGGAGATGATACGGGTTTTTGATCGATCTGTTTTTGGGGAGGAGGCTTCCAGGGCCCTGTCTTCCCTATGTCAAGGCAATCGATCCATAACAGACTACTCTATTGAGTTTCGCACTCTTGCTGCCTCCAGTGGCTGGAACGAGCCGGCTTTGCTCGCTCGTCTTCTGGAGGGTCTCCGCGCAGAGGTAAAGGATGAGATTCTCTCCCGGGAGGTTCCTTCCAGCGTGGATTCCTTGATTGAACTCGCTATTCGCATTGAGCGACGGGTTGATCTTCGTCACCGTGCTCGTGGAAAGGAGCTCGCGCTCTCCGTTGCCCCCCTCTCCGCATCACTACCATCTTCCTCTGCCGGCTCGGGTGCTGAGCCTATGCAGCTGGGAGGTATCCGCATCTCGACTAAGGAGAGGGAACGGAGAATCACCAACCGCCTCTGTCTCTATTGCGGTTCTGCTGGTCATTTTGTCACTTCATGTCCAGTAAAAGCCAGAGCTCATCAGTAAGCGGAGGGCTACTGGTGAGCGCTACTACTCCTGTCTCTCCTTCAAGATCCTGCACTACCTTGTCGGTCCATCTACGCTGGACCGGTTCGTCAGCTTCCTGCAGTGCCTTAATAGACTCTGGGGCGGAGGGCTGTTTTATGGACGAGACCTGGGCTCGGGAACATGACATTCCTCTCAGACAGTTAAGGGAGTCCACGGCCTTGTTCGCCCTGGATGGTAGTCCTCTCCCCAGGATTCAGCGTGAGACGCTACCTTTAACCCTCACTGTTTCTGGTAATCATAGCGAAACCATTTCTTTTTTAATTTTTCGTTCACCTTTTACACCTGTTGTTTTGGGCCATCCCTGGCTAGTTTGTCATAATCCTTCCATTAATTGGTCTAGTAATTCTATCCTCTCCTGGAACGTCTCTTGTCATGTGAAATGTTTAATGTCTGCTATCCCTCCTGTTTCCTCTGTCTCTTCTTCACAGGAGGAGCCTGGTGATTTGACAGGGGTGCCGGAGGAATATCACGATCTGCGCACGGTGTTCAGTCGGTCCAGGGCCACCTCTCTTCCTCCACACCGGTCGTATGATTGTAGTATTGATCTCCTTCCGGGAACCACTCCCCCCCGGGGTAGACTATACTCTCTGTCGGCTCCCGAACGTAAGGCTCTCGAGGATTATTTGTCTGTAGCTCTTGACGCCGGTACCATAGTCCCCTCCTCCTCTCCCGCCGGAGCGGGGTATTTTTTTGTCAAGAAGAAGGACGGGTCTCTGCGCCCCTGCATAGATTATCGAGGGCTGAATGACATAACAGTGAAGAATCGTTATCCGCTTCCTCTTATGTCTTCAGCCTTCGAGATCCTGCAGGGAGCCAGGTTTTTCACTAAGTTGGACCTTCGTAACGCTTACCATCTCGTGCGCATCAGGGAGGGGGACGAGTGGAAGACGGCGTTTAACACTCCGTTAGGGCACTTTGAATACCGGGTTCTTCCTTTCGGCCTCGCTAACGCTCCAGCTGTCTTTCAGGCATTAGTCAATGATGTCCTGAGAGACATGCTGAACATCTTTGTTTTCGTTTACCTTGACGATATCCTGATTTTTTCACCGTCACTCCAGATTCATGTTCAGCACGTTCGACGTGTCCTCCAGCGCCTTTTAGAGAATTGTCTTTTTGTGAAGGCTGAGAAGTGCACTTTTCATGCCTCCTCCGTCACATTTCTCGGTTCTGTTATTTCCGCTGAAGGCATTAAGATGGATCCCGCTAAGGTCCAAGCTGTCATTGATTGGCCCGCCCCTAAGTCACGCATCGAGCTGCAGCGCTTTCTCGGCTTCGCGAACTTCTATCGTCGTTTCATCCGTAATTTCGGTCAGGTGGCAGCTCCTCTCACAGCCCTTACTTCTGTCAAGACGTGCTTTAAGTGGTCCGTTTCCGCCCAGGGAGCTTTTGATCTCCTCAAGAATCGTTTTACAGCCGCTCCTATCCTTGTTACACCTGACGTCTCTAGACAGTTCGTTGTCGAGGTTGACGCGTCAGAGGTGGGCGTGGGAGCCATTCTTTCTCAGCGCTCCCTCTCTGACGACAAGGTCCACCCATGCGCGTATTTTTCTCATCGCCTGTCGCCGTCGGAACGTAACTATGATGTGGGAAACCGCGAACTGCTCGCCATCCGGTTAGCCCTAGGCGAATGGCGACAGTGGTTGGAGGGGGCGACCGTTCCTTTTGTCGTTTGGACTGACCATAGGAACCTTGAGTACATCCGTTCTGCCAAACGACTTAATGCGCGTCAGGCGCGTTGGGCGCTGTTTTTCGCTCGTTTCGAGTTCGTGATTTCTTATCGTCCGGGCTCTAAGAACACCAAGCCTGATGCTTTATCTCGTCTCTTCAGTTCTTCAGTAGCCTCCACTGACCCCGAGGGGATTCTCCCTGAGGGGCGTGTTGTCGGGTTGACTGTCTGGGGAATTGAGAGGCAGGTAAAGCAAGCGCTCACTCACACTCCGTCGCCGCGCGCTTGTCCTAGGAACCTTCTTTTCGTCCCCGTTCCTACTCGTCTGGCCGTTCTTCAGTGGGCTCACTCTGCCAAGTTAGCCGGCCACCCTGGCGTTCGGGGTACGCTTGCTTCCATTCGCCAGCGTTTTTGGTGGCCCACCCGGGAGCATGACACGCGTCGTTTCGTGGCTGCTTGTTCGGTCTGCGCGCAGACTAAGTCCGGTAACTCTCCTCCTGCCGGCCGTCTCAGGCCGCTTCCCATTCCCTCTCGACCGTGGTCTCACATCGCCTTAGATTTTGTCACCGGACTGCCTTCGTCAGCGGGGAAGACTGTTATTCTTACGGTTGTCGATAGGTTCTCTAAGGCGGCTCATTTCATTCCCCTTGCTAAGCTTCCTTCTGCTAAAGAGACGGCACAAATCATCATCGAGAATGTTTTCAGAATTCATGGCCTTCCGTCAGACGTCGTTTCGGACAGAGGTCCGCAATTCACGTCTCAATTTTGGAGGGAGTTTTGCCGTTTGATTGGGGCTTCCGTCAGTCTCTCTTCCGGCTTTCACCCCCAGTCTAACGGTCAAGCAGAACGGGCCAATCAGACTATTGGTCGCATCTTACGCAGTCTTTCTTTTCGCAACCCTGCGTCTTGGTCAGAACAGCTCCCCTGGGCAGAATACGCCCACAACTCGCTTCCTTCGTCTGCGACCGGGCTATCTCCTTTTCAGAGTAGCCTCGGGTACCAGCCTCCGCTGTTCTCATCTCAGTTCGCCGAGTCCAGCGTCCCCTCCGCTCAGGCTTTTGTCCAACGTTGCGAGCGCACCTGGAAGAGGGTCAGGTCTGCACTTTGCCGTTATAGGACGCAGACTGTGAGGGCTGCTAATAAGCGTAGAACTAAGAGTCCTAGATATTGTCGCGGTCAGAGAGTTTGGCTCTCCACTCAGAACCTTCCCCTTAAGACGGCTTCTCGCAAGTTGACCCCGCGGTTCATTGGTCCGTTCCGTATTTCTCGGGTCATTAATCCTGTCGCAGTTCGACTTCTTCTTCCGCGATACCTTCGTCGCGTCCACCCGGTCTTCCATGTCTCCTGTATCAAGCCCGTTCTTCGCGCCCCCGCTCGTCTCCCCCCCCCCCCCCCCATCCTTGTCGAGGGCGCACCCATCTACAG
The DNA here is from genome assembly GCF_013265735.2 of Oncorhynchus mykiss. Lineage (NCBI taxonomy): Eukaryota > Metazoa > Chordata > Actinopteri > Salmoniformes > Salmonidae > Oncorhynchus > Oncorhynchus mykiss. The sequence continues at coordinate 89,932,521 of NC_048569.1, forward strand.
GGTCCGCAGGATTTTGGACATGCGTCCTCGGGGCCGTGGTCACCAGTACCTCGTAGATTGGGAGGGGTACGGTCCTGAGGAGAGGAGTTGGGTTCCCTCTCGGGACGTGCTGGACCGTGCGCTGATCGAGGATTTCCTCCGTTGCCGCCAGGTTTCCTCCTCGAGTGCGCCAGGAGGCGCTCGGTGAGTGGGGGGGTACTGTCATGTATTGTCATGTTGTGTCTTTCTGTCCTTTCCCTTCACCCTGTCTCCCTCTGCTGGTCGTTATTAGGTTACCTTTTCTCCCCCTCTTTCCCCCAGCTGTTCCTTGTCTCCTCCTAACTACCTCGTCACCCCTTTTCCCACCTGTTCCCTTTTTCCCTCTGATTAGTCCTCTATATCTCTCTCTGTTTTTGTTTCTGTCTTTGTCGGATTCTTGTTTGTGTGTCTCATGCCTGAACCAGACTATCATCGTGTTTGCTGCAACCTTGTCCTGTCCTGTCGGAATCGACCTGTCCATCTGAGCCCACGTGTGTTTATCATTAAAGAAACTCTGTTTGTTAATTCGCTTTTGGGTCCTCATTCACGCACCTGACAATTTTGTTGTAGGCAGAACGCATCGGAGTAGGATTCTATTGCACAAGACTCAGCCTGCACTCTACACAGATCAGTGCGGCATAGCCAATCAGAGCTGCAGTAGGCCTATATGCAAATAGTTATAGATAATTTGTAGCCAGCAATAGGGGAGTGATTGCTTCCTATAAGAGCACAAAACCTGTACATTTCTAGACTTCTTTGAAAAGTGAATCAGGTAAAGAGTTTTTTTTTGTCTTGAAGAGGGGCATTGTTGTATTTTGAGACAGGCTTGAATAAGCCAATTAGCCAATAGGCAGAGGATAGCATAACATGTCTGATTCTCTGTAATAATGGTATGGGAAAAAATATTAATTTTATTTTGTAAAGTGGTTTCTTGCATCAAACAACACAAAAACATTTTCAGTCACCTCCTTGTGTGAAGGACAAGTGGATCAACAGACTCATGTCAAGTCCTGGATGTTAATAAAACAAGTCTCATGGAATGTACGCCTACATTAAACACCACAGATTGGCTGCTACTGTAGGCTGAGAAGTGGAAACGACAGGACCTGATCCGAACGCCCGTGGGCAGCCAGCAGGTTGTCGAGATAGATAGCCATGTCAATGAGTTCATCCAGTCTGAGGGTGGTGTCCTGACATGCTAGCTCCCTGCGGACGTCCTCTCCATTGTTTTTGGTAGGTCTACATTATGGCAGGCCTACATTCCTAGGCCACTGTTAAAAAACTGTCATTTAAAGTGGGTACAGCCTCAGTGTTCACAGTAAACTGGCTCAAATTAAAATCCTACATCTCTAATGAGCTTTTTAGAGTCCCACTGCTCTTCTTTCAACAGCAAACTGTGTCTATGGAGGAAACAGTTTGTTGGAGCTGTTTGCTCTACATGTGGCTAGATGATCACTCTCTACTTTTCTTAAATAAGTGATTAGTTGTATATCACCCCTCGTTATTTTAGGAGAGTTGTTTTTGTGTGATGTCTAAAAGCCCAGAAAGGGTGTGAAAATTAAAGGGAGAGTTAACCCAAATGACAAAATGACACTGGTTTTTATCTTACCCAGTCTATGGACAAGGTAGGACAGCAATTCATGCTTTGGTTTGGTTTCCCTGTTACTGTTTCCACATGCTAACGTTTTCGCATTTGTAGCACAAACATTTTCACGCATCATTTTCAAATCACCTATGTGACTTTGTTGAGCTTCACAATCAATTTGAAATGCTTTTGGATGATTTGGACATGACGATGGACTATTGCTGCAGAGTGAGCCCATGCAACTTAAGTGACTTGTTAAGCAAATTGTTACTCCTGAACTTATTTATGCTTGCCATAAGAAAGCGGTTGAATACTTATTGACTCCACCTTTTCATCTTTATTAAATTGTAAAAATGTCTTCAAACATCATTCCACTTTAACATTATGGGGTATTGTGTGTAGGCCTGTGATAAAAAATAAATACATTTAATCCATTTTAAATTCAGGCTGAAACACAACAAAATGTGGAAAAAGTAAATAAATACTTTCTGAAGGCACTGTACAATTTGGATGGTGTATCAATACACCCAGTCACTACAAAGATACAGGCGTCCTTCCTAACTAAGTTGACGGAGAGGAAGGAAACCACTCGGGGATTTCACCATGAGGCCAATGGTGACTTTAAGAGTTTAATGGCTGTGAAAGGAGAAAAATTGAAGATGGATCAACAACATTGTAGTTAATCCACAATACTAACCTAAATGACAGAGTGGAAGAAGGAAGCCTGTACTGTTGAAAAATATTCCATAACATGCATCCTGTTTGCAACAAGGCACTAAAGTAAAACTGCAACAAATGTGACAAATAAATAATCAACTTTATATTCTGAATAGAAAGCATTATGTTTGGGGCAAATCCAACACAACATTCTGTATCACTGACAACCACTTTTCACCTTTTCAAGCATGGTTGTGGCTGCATCTTGTTAAGGGTTTGCTTGTCATCGTCAAGGACTAGGGATTTTTTTTTTCAGGATAAAAAAATGGAATGGAGCTAAGCACTGGCAAAATGCTAGAGGAAAACCTGTTTCAGTCTGCTTTCCAGCATTTACTGGTAGACAAAATTCACCTTTCAGCAGGACAATAATCTAAAACACAAGGCCAATATACACTGGTGTTGCTTACCAAGGTGACATTGAACGTTCCTGAGGGGCGGTTACAGTTTTGACTTAAATCGTCTTGAAAATATATGGCAAGACTTGAAAATGACTGCCTAGCAATGATTAACAACCAGTTTGATAGAGCTTGATTTTTTTTTAAAGAGTAATGTGCAAATATTGTACAATCCATGTGTGCAAAGCTCTTAGAGACTTGCCAAGAAAGACTCACAGCTGTAATCGCTGCCAAAGCTGATCGTAACATGTTTTAACTCAGAGGTGTGAATACTAATGTAAATAAGATATATTTCTGTATTTCATTTTCAATAAATGTGTAAAAATGTCTAAAAACATGTTTTCACTTTGCCGTTATGGGCTATTGTGTGTAGATGGGTGAAAAACAAAATCTATTTAATCCACTTTGAATTCAAGCTGTAACACAACAACATGTGCAATAAGGGGTATGAATATTTTCTGAAGGCACTGTGGTAACTGCCAAAAATTAAGGAAGCACTTGAGTAAATGAGGGGTACAAAGTACAGTGGGGCAAAAAAGTATTTAGTCAGCCACCAATTGTGCAAGTTCTCCCACTTAAAAAGATGAGAGAGGCCTGTAATGTTCATCATAGGTACACTTCAACTATGACAGACAAAATGAGAAAAAAAATCTAGAAAATCACATTGTAGGATTTTTAATTAATTTATTTGCAAATTATGGTGGAAAATAAGTATTTGGTCAATAACAAAAGTTTCTCATTACTTTGTTATATACCCTTTGTTGGCAATGACAGAGGTCAAACGTTTTCTGTAAGTCTTCACAAGGTTTTCACACACTGTTGCTGGTATTTTGGCCCATTCCTCCATGCAGATCTCCTCTAGAGCAGTGATGTTTAGGGGCTGGGCAACACAGACTTTCAACTCCCTCCCAAAATGTTCTATGGGGTTGAGATCTGGAGACTGGCTAGGCCACTGCAGGACCTTGAAATGCTTCTTACGAAGCCACTCCTTCGTTGCCCGGGCGGTGTGTTTGGGATCATTGTCATGCTGAAAGACCCAGCCACGTTTCATCTTCAATGCCCTTGCTGTTGGAATGAGGTTTTCACTCAAAATCTCACGATACATTGCCCCATTCATTCTTTCCTTTACACGGATCAGTCGTCCTGGTCCCTTTGCAGAAAAACAGCCCCAAAGCATGATGTTTCCACCCCCATGCTTCACAGTAGGTATGGTGTTCTTTGGATGCAACTCAGCATTCTTTGTCCTCCAAACATGACGAGTTGAGTTTTTACCAAAAAGTTATATTTTGGTTTCATCTGACCATATGACATTCTCCCAATCTTCTTCTGGATCATCCAAATGCTCTCTAGCAAACTTCAGACGGGCCTGGACATGTACTGGCTTAAGCAGGGGGACACGTCTGGCACTGCAGGATTTGAGTCCCTGGCGGCGTAGTGTGTTACTGATGGTAGGCTTTGTTACTTTGGTCCCAGCTCTCTGCAGGTCATTCACTAGGTCCCCCCGTGTGGTTCTGGAATTTTTGCTCACCGTTCTTTTGACCCCACGGGGTGAGATCTTGCGTGGAGCCCTAGATCGAAGGAGATTATCAGTGGTCTTGTATGTCTTCCATTTCCTAATAATTGCTCCCACAGTTGATTTCTTCAAACCAAGCTGCTTACCTATTGCAGATTCAGTCTTCCCAGCCTGGTGCAGGTCTACAATTTTGTTTCTGGTGTCCTTTGACAGCTCTTTGGTCTTGGCCATAGTGGAGTTTGTAGTGTGACTGTTTGAGGTTGTGGACAGGTGTCTTTTATACTGATAACAAGTTCAAACAGGTGCCATTAATACAGGTAACGAGTGGAGGACAGAGGAGCCTCTTAAAGAAGAAGTTACAGGTCTGTGAGAGCCAGAAATCTTGCTTGTTTGTAGGTGACCAAATACTTATTTTCCACCATAATTTGCAAATAAATTAAAAATCCTACAATGTTATTTTCTGGATTTTTTTTATTCTCATTTTGTCTGTCATAGTTGAAGTTTACCTATGATGAACATTACAGGCCTCTCTCATCTTTTTAAGTGGGAGAACTTGCACAATTGGTGGCTGACTAAATACTTTTTTGCCCCACTGTATATTAAAAGCAGATGCTTCCACAAAGGTGTAGTTCCTGAGTTAATTAAACAACTAACATCCCATCATGCTTAGGGTCATGTATAAAAATGGCTACCATGGCTAGAAGAAGAGATCTCAGTGACTTGGAAAAGGGGGTCTCAAAGGAGCATAGATGGTTTAAAGTGTCTGTCTGTCTGTCTGTCTGTCTGTCTGTCTGTCTGTCTGTGTCTGTCTGTCTGTGTCTGTTAGTGTGCATCAGTCAACAGAACTCAGCCCAGTTATTGAAGCTGTTCTGGCTGCTTGTGGTGGCCCAACATCCTGTTAAGACATTATGTTGGTGTTTCCTTTATTTTGACTGTTACCTGTAATTTTCCACAAAAGAGAGATTCACATGCAGGCTAATAATTCCCTCGGTACATTCAGAGGTCAACCAACTGAAACTGTAGCTAAGAGGTAATGGTGCAATAGCATTCCTCTGGTGTTGACCCTGTGGCTGAAGTTAACCCTAAAACAGGGGGTTTAGAAATATGACCTAGATACATACATTAGACCAAGGCCACAGTTTAACACACACACACACACACACACACACACACACACACACACACTGAGAGAGAAAGAGGGGTTGGAAGAAGGGGTCTGTGTGTCAGAAATAGGGTCAATAAAGAGTTAAACTTTGAACCAGTGTGTGCCTCCACATCACCACTTCCACTTCACCTTGAGCCCAGAAAGCCCCTCCAGCCTTGAGCAGAGCCTCCCTCGTCTCCCCCCTGCTACTCCAGAACTGCTCATGTATGCATTATGGAGGTGAGGGATGCGGAAGTCGGAAGGTCATTCGACTATGCATTGAAGTGAGATTACTTCAAGACAGTTCAGGCCACTTTAGAAGTGCTGTGACTGCACTTCAGCCTATATGACCACCGAACTGAATAAGGTTCAAGTCCCTGGATCAATGAAACACACCAGTGTATCCCATGTCTGGGTTTGAATTCGCACCCTGTGATGGCACAAGCCCTGCTCTGCCTTGTGTGCTGATTCGGTTATGACTATTACATACTCCTCATTTGGCCGTTACCAGTTATTGATGTAATTTTCTAAGTTATTTCCTTCAGATTGTGCATTTATTTAGAATGCTTACTTTGTGTTTGTTCTTTTTTGGTGCCGCCATAGATATAGTGGCTGCGGCTTCTCGAAGCTCCGCTCTAGCATGTCTGCATTCTATAGGAGGCTTGCTCATGGTTGCCCAAGAAGCGCGCACCCTTTTTCCCACGGGTTCTGTCATTTTTTTGTGGTCGCGGGATGCTGGCCTTCTAGGCAGAATTGCAAAGAAAAAGCCATATCTCAGACTGGCCAATAAAAAGAAAAGATTAAGATGGGCAAAAGAACACAGACACGGGACAGAGGAACTCTGCCTAGAAGGCCAGCATCCCGGAGTTGCCTATTCACGTTGAGACTGGTGTTTTGCGGGTACTATTTAATGAAGCTGCCAGTTGAGGACTTGTGAGGCGTCTGTTTCTCAAACTAGACACTAATGTACTGGTCCTCTTGCTCATTTGTGCACCAGGGCCTCCCACTCCTCTTTCTATTCTGGTTAGGGTCAGTTTGCGCTGTTCTGTGAAAGGACTAGTACACAGCGCTGTATCAGATCTTCAGTTTCTTGGCAATTTCTTGCATGGAATAGCTTAAATTTCTCAGAACAAAAATAGACTAATGAGTTTCAGAAGAAAGTGGTTTGTTTTTGGCCATTTTAAGCCTGTAATCGAACCCACAAATGCTGATGCTCCAGATAAAGGCCAGTTTTATTGTCAAGTTCTGACCTTGGTTCCTTTGTTATGTCTTTGTTTTGGTATGGTCAGGGCGTGAGTTGGGTGGGTTGTCTATGTTCCGTTTTCTATGTTGTGTTTTTGCGTTTGGTCTGGTTCTCAGAGGCAGGTGTCGTTAGTTGTCTCTGATTGAGAATCATACTTAGGTAGCCTTTTCCCACTTGTGTTTCGTGGGTGTTTATTTTCTGTCTTTGTGTATGTCACCAGACAGGACTGTTTCGTTTCGTATCATTCTCATTGTTATTTTTGTTTTAGTGTTCTGCGCTTTGGTCCGATCCTTGCGACTCCTCCTCAGAAGAAGAGGACGAGCTTTACATTTATTGCTTCTTTAATCAGATCAACAGTTTTCAGCTGTGCTAAAATAATTGCAAAATGGTTTTCTAATGATCAATTAGCCTTTTAAAATGATAAACTTGGATTAGCTAACACAATGTGCCATTGGAACACAGGAGTAATGGTTGCTGATAATGGGCCTCTGTACGCCTATGTAGATATTCCATTTAAAAAATCAGCAGTTTCCAGCTACAACAGTCATTTACAACATTAACAATGTCTACACTGTATTTCTGATCAATTTGATGTTATTTTAATGGACAAAAAATGTACTGACCCCAAACTTTTTAACGGTAGTGTATATATTTTTTAAATGGCATTTAAATGTACTCCTACATGCCTGCCTGCCCTCAAAACCACAAGACAATTTTAGGCCTACTTTTTCACACAATGCAACATTGGCATATCTTGATTTCTTCTCTGTTGCCTATCATGTTGAACGACCATTGGTTTGTTACTAGGTGAGCTGAGACAGATTGACAGCGGAGCCATCAATATAGCACTTCCTAATGTCGGCTACAGTAAGACCTTTAGTAGCTACAGCGGCGCTTAGGAGGGCGCACAGCTTGCTGGTTCCTGCTCGACTTTGCTTTTTTATGGCTATTTTTGCGTTAATTATTACTTTGTTTGCTAAATATTGGACAATATATTGTGCCATCCTGTATTATACTTGTGCTAAAGTGTTTATTCTATTCTACTGAGCCACTTACTTTATGTTCGTATTCTTTTGAATGATTTCTTATTGTTGTTGCATTGTCGAGAAGAAACCGGCAAGTAAGGATTTCGTTGGATAGTGTATACCATGTGACTTGAAACTAAATCCGTAACAGGATGTGTGATTCTCCATGTCACCGGTACAGCTTCGCATGGGTAAAGTTTAGCAGGCAGTAAAACTCTTTTTAAATGCTGAAAGATTTTAAATCCACGTTTTGTATCAAGTGAGAAATGCTTCTTGCATGTGTGTAGATCTTTCTTTTGGTTGCACTGTGTGACGAGCTGTCATCTACACATGGCAGCGGAGCATAGAAATGACCAGTTCCTGAAAAGATGTCAGGAAATGCAAGATGTCTGGCTGCTGAAATGGAATTCCTCACTCGGTGAAACACGTGGATTTAATATGTTTCCACATTCTCTCTGTGTTTTTATTTCTTTTTACCACCTACGACTGGACACAGACATTCACAAGATACACTGTTATTCTGAATCAAGAAACAAAGAAAGCAAGTAAAGGTTAGCCAAAAATCTCCTGATTTCAGCTAAACAGCAGCTTATGTGTATCAGTTTTGCTTCTGTCCCTCTCCTTGCCCCAACCTGAGCTTGAACCAGGGACCTTCTGAACTCATCAACAACTACCTCTCACGAAGAATCATTAGCTATCGCTCCACAAAAGCCACGGCCAGGGAAACAAATTCTTCAAGGTGACGACCGAGATCCTTTTAACTGAGTAAATACGGATAGCCACAATTGCTTCCGCTACATGTTGGTGCTAGCAAGCAGGCTAGATAGGGCTAGGTGTCAGCAGCCAATCCAGTAAGGGCTGGAAGCTATATTGAGCTTCGATAGGTCAATAGCAACACAATGTCGCAGAGTATCTGCATAAAGTTTAGCTTTCCCCAACTTTGGTACCACCCTGTGCACATCCCTCGCCCATGCTCGCATCGGCCAATGGTCCCTCCACCCACTTCACTTCCTACATTGAAAATGAATAGGCTTCTGTTGTTTCATCGCTCTCAACGTGTTATGCGGATCTCTTGTGTCAGAGCGAGTGAAGTCATCAATTCAAATCAAACTTTATTTGTCACATGCGCCGAATACAACAAGTGTGGACTTTACTGTGAAATGCTTACTTACAAGCCCTTAACCAACAGTGCAGTTCAAGAAGAAGAAAATATTTACCAAGTAGACTAAAATAAAAAGTAACACAATAAGAATAACGAGGCTATGTACAGGGGGCACCGGTACCGAGACAGTGTGCGGGGGTACAGGCTAGTTGAGGTAATCTGTACATGTAGGAGGGGGCGAAGTGACTATGCATAGGCAACAAACAAACAGCGAGTAGCAGCAGTGTACAAAAGGGAGGGGGGGTCAATGTAAATTGTCCTGTGGCGATTTTATGAATTGTTCAGCAGTCTAATGGCTTGGGGGTAGAAGCTGTTAAGGAGCCTTTTGGTCCCTGACTTGGCGCTCCGGTACCGCTTGCTGTGCGGTAGCAGAGAAAACAGTCTATAACTTGGGTGACTGGAGTCTCTGACAATTTTATGGGCTTTCCTCTGACACCTCCTATAATATAAGTGCTGGATAGCAGGAAGCTTGGCCCCACTGATGTACTGGGCCATTCGCACTACCCTCTGTTGTGCCTTACACCCAGATGCCAAGCAGTTGCCATGCAAGGTGGTGATGCAACCGGTCAGGATGCTCTCGATGGTGCAGCTGTAGAAGATTTTGAGGATCCGGGGACCCATAACAAATTTTTTCAGTCTCCTGAGGGGGAAAAGGTTTTGTCGTGCCCTCTTCATGACTGTCTTGGTGTGTTTGGGCCATGATTTTTCGTTGGTGATGTGGGCACCAAGGAACTTGAAACTCTCGACCTGCTCCACTACAGCCCTGTCAATGTTCGGCCCGCCTTTTCCTGTGGTCCACGGTCAGCTCTTTCGTCTTGCTCACATTGAGGGAGAGGTTGTTGTCCTGGCACCACACTGCCAGTTCTCTGACCTTCTCCCTACAGGCCGTCTCATCGTTATCGGTGGTCAGGCCTACCACTGTTGTGTCGTCAGCAAAGTTAATGATGGTGTTGTAGATGTTCTTTGCCACGCAGTCGTGGGTGAACAGGGAATACAGGAGGGGACTAAGTACACACCCCTGAGGGGCCCCAGTGTTAAGGATCAGCATGTCACACATATTGTTGCCTACTCTTACCACCTGGGGGCTGACAGGAAGTCCAGGATCCAGTCTCAGAGTCCTTAGCTTAGTGATGAGCTTCGTGGGCACTATGGTGTTGAACGCTGTCAATTAACAGCATTCTCACATAGGTGACCACATAGATGGTCAGGGAGAGGTTGAAAATGTTAGTGAAGACACTTGACAGTTGGTCCGCACATGCTTTGAGTACACGTCCTGGTAATCTGTCTGACCCAGCGGCTTTGTGAATGTTGACCTGTTTAAAGGTTTTGTTCACATCGGCTACCGAAAGCGTTATCACACGGTCAACCAGAAATGCTGGTGCGCTGGTGCTTCAGTGCAATTGAAACGCTACTAGCTCGCACCACTAAATAGCTAGCCATTTCACACCGGTTACATATTCATTACCTCAGAAAGCTCTGCTGTGCTTCATGTTTACATAGCTAGACCTACAATAGCTGGTGTGTAAGGGGTGATAGGACAAGCTTGTGCAGGAAGTACCTGGCGATATTTGCACACCACTGCCGCTGCTCAGTATTCAAAACTTCACCTGCCCTTGATCGTGGCCTCCTAACGATGGGTGCTTCCTGGGTTAGGATTAGTGGTGAGACAACAGAGATGGCCCATTTAGAAATCTGATGGTGGGATTTTTGTTTACAAAACAAGAGACACCGTAAGCTACCGATAACAAGTATGTTAAGTTCATGGTCACTTGAAGTATTTGGATTCACTGACCATAAATAGTGCTGTTTGGTATTTGTCTCTCAATCTGCCCTATTCTATTATACGGTCGCGGTCGAGTGGAACAAACTACCACAGCAAATCAAAGCCATGCCGACCAGAATTTAATTTCAAAAGAAAGTCAGAAGCCGGCTAATGATTGAGCAATACAAATAAAATGATACATCTGTATGTAATGTATCTGTATCGATGTAGCCTAATGTTGTCATGTTCTTACTCCATGGAATGTAGGAACCACAATAGAAATAAGTCTGACTTTATTGTGATATCCCTGTCACCTTATCAAAATGTACAATACCAGTCAAAAGTTTAGACAAACCTACTAATTCCAGAGTTTTTCTCTATTTTTACTATTTTCTACCTCGTAGAATAATAGTGAAAACATCAAAACTATGAAATAACACATATGGAATCATGTAGTAACCAAAAAAAAGTGTTAAGCAAATCAAAATGTATTTTATATTTGAGATTCTTCCAAGTAGCAACCCTGCAGTCGTTCTGTATATTGTCCTCTGTCTCACTTCTCAAGTTAATTCTCACGTTTTTACCTCCATCCTTTATTGTGGTTAGAATAACCAGGTTTTTACTCTAAGTTATTTTCTGGTCTACAGGTGTCACAGCATGGTGTGTTCAGCTCCACCTTCCTCCCCACCTCATGTCCTACACTGGCTGTAATTCTCAGGCCCTGCAGTCTATGGTGCTGACCAACAGCTAGGTAAGTGTGTGTGCTTGAATACACAAGGATTACGGCTTGCATGAATGGTCAGTCCACACACACACACACACACACACAGAGAGAGATGTTTAGCATGTTTTTACAATAAGATAGATTTTGAGTTATATAAACTTAGATTTTTCAGCAAGGACAAATACAGGGTACTACCCTCCACGACAACCTTCACTCCAAACCAAAACTCCAAACCTACAACCTGATTTTGGACAAAATTACCTGTAAGGATTCCTACTACCAAAGCTTCTTGTTTCCAAGCTATACAGCAAATTCTCTGGCAAACAAACAGAAACCTGAAAACACCATCCAACCTGGAACTGAGTGAGTAATGTTTAGTCTGAAGCTACTTTTAAAGCCAAGAAGAAAAATACATTACCATTTTTTTTTAAAACTTTATAAGGACTGAATGCTAAGTTAAGGCTACCAAGCTTGCTAGGACAGAACATAACACTTCAATGAGGTGTGAAGTGAGGTGTCAAAGCCCTTGAAACCAACAATGTCAGGAGAGTTTCACAGCCGACCCCACCCAAATGCAGAGGCCTTTGAAGCCCCCTCCTGCGGTTCAGAGGTCATTACAATACAGTACCCTCTGGATGTAAGAATTGAGAAGACACGAAAAGAATACAAAAATAAGCTCATTTTGGAAAATCAAGAGACACTTTTTGCTGACTGCTATAAAAATGGGAACATAATCAACTTAATCGTCCACACAGACCATGGCGCAGTGCTATATTAACTATCAAAATAAATAAAGTTGCATACTCCATATATAAACTACCAGCAATTTAATGGGTATTTACCAAGCTTTCGGCATCACTGTGCCTTCCTCAGGGCAATGTCATGAATACTTGAACCAGGTTATGTAGACAAACAGTGCAATTAGTGCATGGCTTTCGGCCTTCGTCTCTCCCGAGCCCGTACGGGAGTTGTAGCGATGAGACAAGATAGTAACTACTAACAATTGGATACCACGAAATTGGGGAGAAAAAGGGGGTAAAATTAAATAAATAAATAACTTTTTTTTTTTTTTTAAAGGCGGGTCTATGCCGCCAGATCATGTCTCTGCTCACAGGGGCGAGCCAATGACTTAGTTAAACTTTAAAGGGAATACAATTGTCTTTCATTAAAGGTTTAACATCACCTTACATCATTTCACAAATAGTTGTCTTTACTCATTCATTTTATTGTCACGTTCTGACCTTAGTTCCTTTGTTTTGTCTTTATTTTAGTATGGTCAGGGCGTGAGTTGGGGTGGGCAGTCTATGTTCCTTTTTCTATAATTTGGGACTCTGTGTTTGGCCTGGTATGGTTCTCAATCAGAGGCAACTGTCAATCGTTGATTCCTGATAGACACATTGGAAATAATTAACAAATAACAGAGCAAACTAGAGTGCAATTTGGCCCTAAACAGAGAGTACACAGTCTGCAGAATACCTGACCACTGTGACTGACCCAAACTTAAGGAAAGCTTTGACTATGTACAGACTCAGTGAGCATAGCCTTGCTATTGAGAAAGGCCGCCGTAGGCAGACCTGGCTCTCAAGAGAAGACAGGCTATGTGCACACTGCCCACAAAATGAGGTGGAAACTGAGCTGAACTTCCTAACCTCATGCCAAACGTATGACCATATTAGAGACCCATATTTCCCTCAGATTACACAGATCCACAAAGAATTTGAAAACAAACTCCTGTAACGCTCAATGAGTGAATGAGTGTGGAGTCAGGCGCAGAGAGCAAAGGATGCAGGAAAAAACACGCTTTAATGTCCAAAATCAAAAAGAACAAAATAGTTATACCCTACACAGGCGTAACTATTACTACAATAAGTACCCTTAGGTAAAAATACCAGCGCCAAAACACTAACACCTCTCACAAATACAGAAGAACAAGCTCGCACAAACAGAAGCGGGCTAAACAAACTTAAATAACCCCATCTTAACAACCAAACAATGAACAGGTGAAACCAATTAGACAAAAACCAAACGAACACGGAACAAAGGATCGGTGGCAGCTAGTAGACCGGAGACGACGACCGCCGAGCGCCACCCGAACAAGAAGGGGAGCCACCTTCGGTAATATTCGTGACACTCCCATATCTATTGGGTGAAACACCACAGTTCTTTGCACATAATATGACATTTATAATGTCTTTATTCTTTTGGAACTTTTTTGAGTATAATGTTTACTGTTAATTTGTATTGTTTATTTAACTTTTGTTTATTATCTAGTTATCTTGCTTTGGAAATGTTAACATATGCTTCCCATGCCAATAAAGCCCATTAAATTGATAAAGGTGAGGCTCAGTAGACTGGCTTTTGTCTCATTATCTGGTCTTTCAGTGGTGCATCACATGCCTCTCGCTCTCTCGCTCTCTCTCCTGAAGCAGCTAGAGCAGAAATACAGCCCTCACTGTGATTTATTTATGGACCAAGGCCACCAGGCTCAATCTGTAACAAAGTGTAACACAATGATGAATCTGCTGTGCTCACTATAACATAACACATTTAATTGGATCTGTATACTGTTGTGTTCTACTTTCTCTGAATGTATACATTGTATACAATATCACTGTGTGTGTGTGTGTGGTCCTGTGTAGCTCATTTGGTAGAGTATGGTGCTTGCAAAGCTAGGGTTGTTAGTTTGATTCCCACGGGGAACCAGTACGAAAAAAGTCTGAAAATGCTTCCACTCGCTACTGCGTGTTGCTCTGGATAAGAGCGCCTGCTAAATTACTCAAATGTATTTGTGTGTCCATACGAACATAGGAGAAATAGAGACATCTTCAAAGGCCATGGAGGCTGTCCCCTTCCTTCACCAATATCAGCAGGATTTAATGTCACACAGACACAGTATGAGGCTACCTATGGGGACCTTGCTACTGTGTCACTTGTCATGTGTACAGTTGCCAGAAAGGAAGGAAACTGCTTTGTGATTTTACCATGAGACCAATGGGGACTTTAAAACAGTTACAGAGTTTATTGGCTGTTATGAAAACTGAGGATGGATCAACAACATTGTAGTTACTCCACAATACTCACATTAATGACAGAGTGGAAAGAAGGAAGTCTGTACAGAATACAAATATTCCAAAACATCCATCTTGTTTGCAACAAGGCACTAAAGTAATACTGCAAAATAAATGTGGCAAAGCAATTTGTTTTTTGTCCAGAATACAAAGTGTTATTTTTGGGGCAAATCCAACACAACAAATCACTGAGTACCACTCTTCATATTTCCAAGCATGGGTTTGGCTACAAATTCACCTTTCAGCAGGACAACTACCTACAGTGAGGGAAAAAAATAATTTGATCCCCTGCTGATTTCATATGTTTGCCCACTGACAAAGAAATGATCAGTCTAATTTTAATGGTAGATGTTATTTGAACAGTGAGAGACAGAATAACAACAAACAAATCCAGAAAAACGCATGTCTAAAATGTTATAAATTGATTTGCATTTTAATGAGGGAAATAAGTGTTTGACCCCCTTTCAATCAGAAAGATTTCTGGCTCCCAGGTGTCTTTTATACAGATAACGAGCTGAGATCAGGAGCACACTCTTAAAGGGAGTGCTCCTAATCTCAGCTTGTTACCTGTATAAAATACATCTGTCCACAGAAGCAATCAATCAATCAGATTCCAAACTCTCCACCATGGCCAAGACCAAAGAGCTCTCCAAGAATGTCAGGGACAAGATTGTAGACCTACATAAGGCTAGAATGGGCTACAAGACCATCGCCAAGCAGCTTGGTGAGAAGGTGACAACAGTTGGTGCGATTATTTGCAAATGGAAGAAACACAAAAGACCTGTCAATCTCCCTCGGCCTGGGGCTCCATGCAAGATCTCACCTTATGGAGTTGCAATGATCATGAGAACGGTGAGGAATCAGCCCAGAACTACACAGGAGGATCTTGTCAATGATCTCAAGACAGCTGGGACCATAGTCGCCAAGAAAACTATTGGTAACACACTACGCCGTGAAGGACTGAAATCCTGCAGCGCCCGCAAGGTCCCCCTGCTCAAGAAAGCACATATACATGCCGTCTGAAGTTTGCCAATGAACATCTGAATGATTCAGAGGACAACTGGGTGAAAGTGTTGTGGTCAGATGAGACCAAAATGGAGCTCTTTGGCATTAACTCACCTCGCTGTGTTTGGAGGAGGAGGAATGCTGCCTATGACCCCAAGAACCTCATCTCCACTGTCAAACATGGAGGTGGAAACATTATGCTTTGGGGGTGTTTTTCTGCAAAAGGGACAGGACAACTTCACCGCATCAAAGGGACGATGGGCGGGGCCATGTACCATCAAATCTTGGGTGAGAACCTCCTTCCCTCAGCCAGGGCATTGGAAATGGGTCGTGGATGACAATGACCCAAAACACACGGCCAAGGCAACAAAGGAGTGGCTCAAGAAGAAGCACATGAAGGTCCTGGAGTGGCCTAGCCAGTCTCCAGACCTTAATCCCATAGAAAATCTGTGGGGGGAGCTGAAGGTTCGAGTTGCCAAACGTCAGCCTCAAAACCTTAATGACTTGGAGAAGATCTGCAAAGAGGAGTGGGACAAAATCCCTCCTTAGATGTGTGCAAACCTGGTGGCAGACTACAAGAAACGTCTGACCTCTGTAATTGCCAACAAGGGTTTTGCCACCAAGTACTAAGTCATGTTTTGCAGAGGGGTCAAATACTTATTTCCCTCATTAAAATGCAAATCAATGTATAAAATTTTTGACATGCTTTTCTCTGGATTTTGTTGTTGTTATTCTGTCTCTCACTGTTCAAATAAACCTACCATTAAAATTATAGACTGATAATTTCTTTGTCAGTGGGCAAACGTACAAAATCAGCAGGGGATCAAATATACTTTTTTCCCCTCACTGTAAATCACAAGGACAAATCTACAGTCGCATATACAAGACAACATTGAATGTTCCTGAGTGGCCTAGGTACAGTTTTGACTTAAATGGGCTTCAAAATCTATGACAAGACTTGAAAATGGTTTTCTAGCAAGAACAGAGCTTGAATAATGTTTTAAAGAACAGCTCTAATCACTGCCAAAGGTGTTTCTAACATGTATTGTCTCAAGGGGGTGAATACTTATCTAATGAAGATATATTAGCATTTTATTTTCAGAAATGTTTTATAAATGTTGGAATTTTTCTTCCACTTTGACATTACAGAGTATTTTGTGTAGATCGTTGACCAAAAATGACAATTTAAATCCATTTTAATCCCACTTTGTAACACACAACAAACAAACAAATTCAAGGGTTGTGAATACTTTCTGAAGGCACTGTAAATCCTCTCTCCTCATCCCTAGTCCCTATGTTGCACCATCTCCATGGTGAAGAATATCAATGCCCTGAGCAGCCTGTGTCCCCTGTCGCCACGTAAACAGAGTGAGGCTCTGAATATGAATTCTTCATTACGGGTGGCTGTTCTGTGTCGTTCACGCTGAACCTTGTTTAGCATAATTATCAAATGCTAATGAATGCTGTTGGGTAACTGTGGGTTGTTTAGTCACATCACAGGGTGTTCTCTGTGTGTGTGTGTGTGTGTGTGTGTGTGTGTGTGTGTGTGTGTGTGTGTGTGTGTGTGTGTGTGTGTGTGTGTGTGTGTGTGTGTGTGTGTGTGTGTGTGTGTGTGTGTGTGTGTGTGTGACGGGTCAAAGTCAGAAGAAAGGGTCTGTTTTTCCAGGGGTTCTACAGGCAATGAAGTAGCGGCATTTAGGCTAGCGGTTAGAGCGTTGGACCAGTAAACAAAAGGTCACTAGTTCAAATCCTAGAGCTGACAAGGTGAAAAAATATATTTTGATCTGCACTTGAGCAAGGCACTTAATCCTAATTGCTTCCGGTTTGGCTGTTGATAATGGCTGGTCCTGGCTGGGACCATGCTCTCAGCTGAAGTTAAGGTATATGAAAAAAAAAAACATTTTCAATTCACACGTACACGTGTACCTTCTAATTAAGTGACCAGAGGGTAGAGGATGGGACATGGTTAATATGTATAATATGTTTTTTGAAAACCTGTGACCTGAGGAAAGGTTCTTTGTGTGTTTTCTAGAGGAGCCGGCCCATTAATATGACACTGGTCTGTTTGATCTAGGTGTTTACTTCTGGTGTTGGTTTTATTTTATGAAGACTAAACATAATCTAGTGCTGTAACTGGACAGATCTCGCCAAAACAAACTGACAAAGCTATAGTATTACAGATTACGTTTCCCCTCCCTTATCAACTCTTCTTAATTCATTTAATCTACTCATAACCACTTTCAACTATACTGAGCAAAAATATGTGTAAATTATGTAAAGTGTTGGTCCCATGTTTTTTGAGGTGAAGTAAAAAGATCCCGGAAATGTTCCATATGTACAAAAAGCTTATTTATCTTAAATGTGTTTACACCCCTGTTAGTGAGCATTTCTCCTTTGACAGTATAATCCATCCACCTGACAGGTATGGCATATCAAGAAGCTGATTAAACAGCATGATCATTACACAGGTAATGACAATAAACGGCCACTCTAAAATGTACAGTTTTTCCACACAACACAATGCCACAGACATCTCAAGTTTTGAGGGTGCGTGCAATTGGCATGCTGACTCCAGGAATGTCCAACAAAACTGTTGCCAGAGAATGTAATGTTAATTTCTCTACCGTAAGCCGCCACCAACTTAATTTTAGAGAATTAGGCAGTACATCCAACCGGCCTCAAAACCGCAGACCACGTGTAACCATGTCAGCTCAGGACCTCCACATCTGGCTTCTTCACCTACGGGATGGTCTGAGGAGGGGGAGGGGGGTGCTGAGGAGTATTTCTGTCTGTAATAAAGCCCTTTTGTTGGGAAAAACTCATTATGATTAGCTGGGCCTGGCTCCCCAGTGGGTGGACCTGGCTCCCTAGTGGGTGGGCCCATGCCTTCCCAGGCCCACCCATGGCTGCGCCCCTGCCCAGTCATATGTTTGGTTCACTTCCTCATCTAGTCGCAGGCTGTCAAAGACAATCATATTAACAAATGAAATGCTTGTCCAAGATCTGTTATGCTAGATGTTTATTTGCTATTTTTATCTTCCTGTTCAGTCTGTTCTCTCTCTCCCCTGTTATGTAACAGACTGGTTAACATTGGTTTGTCTTCTTCCTTAAGACCATAGGGAGTCAGGATATACTGATTTAGAGTGTTTTACAATGTGTTGCTATAAGAATGTCAGCTGTTTTATACAATGTGTTGCTATAAGAATGTCAGTTGTGTTATACAATGTGTTGCTATAGGAATGTCAGTTGTGTTATACAATGTGTAGCTATGGGAATGTCAGTTGTGTTATACAATGTGTTGCTATAAGAATGTCAACTGTGTTATATGTTTTGCTTCCGTGTTGATTTGTAGTGGGCAGCTACTGTAAGAACAAGCTAGATGACTCGGAGGAGTGCCAACCCAACAGACACACGCACACGCAGACAGACACAAAGAGAAACACAAACACATTCACATGCAGAACACTGGATGGAACATACCATTTCCTGTTTAGAATTCCGCGGCAGAACATTTCGGAGTGGTGGTAGTGGTAGACGCAGCAGAGCAAGACCCTGGGAAGAGGCCGGTTGTCACCTTGGCCTTGGCACTGCTGTCCGGCTCAGGGTCATGCCTGGGAACCTGTGGTGTCAGGAGCTCCTGTGGGATCACAACTTGGAATATTATGGGAAAAGGTGACTATTGTTTCCCAGACATCCTATGCTGATGTTTTACTGCTATTTAACCCTTTGTATCCACAATCCAACTAGGTTTTCTGTGTGTGTGTCTTTCCCTCCCCCTTTCCCTCCCATCATTTACACTCCATTCCCATATCCTGCTGCATCACTCTTTCCTTTCATTGTATCCCTCCAGCCCACAGGTTCCACTTTACATATTCCCACAGGAGACTGCTGACCTGCTACTGACCCCTCTGACAGCTAACATCAATCTGACAGTTAGATCAGCAGATGGATGGCTGGATGGATGGAAGACAAGAAGGACGTACAGTTGAAGTTTACATACACTTATGTTGGAGTCATTAAAACTCATTTTTCAACCACTCCACAAATTTCTTGTTAACAAACTATAGTTTCGGCAAGTAGGTTAGGACTTTAGGTCATGCACTTCTACTTTGTGCATGACACAAGTAATTTTTCTAACAATTGTTTACAGACAGATTATTTCACTTATAATTCACTGTATCACAATTCCAGTGGGTCAGAAGTTTACATACACTAAGTTGATGGCTTCTCATGGCTTCTGATAGGCTAATTGACATAATTTGAATCAATTGGAGGTGTACCTGTGGATGTATTTCAAGGCCTACCTTCAAACTCAGTGCATCTTTGCTTGACATCATGGGAAAATCAAAAGAAATCAGCCAAGACCTCAGAAAAACAATTGTAGACCTCCACAAGTCTGGTTCATCCTTGGGAGCAATTTCCAAACACCTGAAGATACCACGTTCATCTGTACAGACAATAGTACACAAGTATAAACACCAAGGGTAAGGCTTGCAAGCCGATCATGTTGTGTGGGTGCTTTGCTGCAGGTGGGACTGGTGCACTTCACAAAATAGATGGCATCATGAGGTAGGAAAATTATGTGGATTTATTGAAGCAACATCTCAAGACATCAGTCAGGAAGATAAAGCTTGGTCGCAAATGGGTCTTCCAAATGGACAATGACCCCAAGCATACTTCCGAAGTTATGGCAAAATGGCTTAAGGACCATGAAGTCAAGGTATGGGAGTGGCCATCACAAAGCCCTGACCTCAATTCCATAGAACATTTGTGGGCAGCACTGAAAAAGCTTGTGCGAGCAGAGAGTAGGTTGGGGGCAAGCAGAGAGTAGGTTGGGGGCAAGCAGAGAGTAGGTTGGGGGCAAGCAGAGAGTAGGTTGGGGGCAAGCAGAGAGTAGGTTGGGGGCAAGCAGAGAGTAGGTTGGGGGCAAGCAGAGAGTAGGTTGGGGGCAAGCAGAGAGTAGGTTGGGGGCAAGCAGCGAGGAGGTTGGGGGCAAGCAGAGAGTAGGTTGGGGGCAAGCAGAGAGTAGGTTGGGGGCAGGCAGAGAGTAGGTTGGGGGCAGGCAGCGAGGAGGTTGGAGGCAAGCAGAGAGTAGGTTGGGGGCAAGCAGAGAGTAGGTTGGGGGCAAGCAGAGAGTAGGTTGGAGGCAGACTTGATTGCACAGCCTTTGGCCAAGATAACTGCTGACAAACGCTTCTTGTAGCCCTCAGTGAGCTTGCTGTACCTTTCTACTGGCAATTTGGCCACTTTTCAGTAGCAAATTGCTCTAATTCTTCAATGTTTAAAGGTTTGCCCTCCACCAACTGCTGTTTTCAGATCTCGCTATAGGTTTTGGATGTGATTCAGATCTGGACTCCAGAACAGTCCAGCGTTTCTTCTTGAACCATTCCTGGGTGCCTCTTGATGTGTGTTTGGGGTCATTGTCCTGCTGGCAGACTCACAACCTTCAATGAAGACCCAGTTTTTGGACACCGGTTTTGAACATTGGAGGCAGCAAATCTCCCCCATGTTTGATTGTAGGGAGAGGGTTCTTTACATTGAATGTTTCATTTGGTTGTCTGTAAACACAGCGCTGATCTGTGCTGCCAAAGAGCTCTAATTTTGTTTCATTAATCCACAGAACATTTTCTCCAGGATTCCAATGTTTACCAACGACCAAATGAAGCATTCAAAGAAAACAACAACTTCCAAAGGGGAGGATCGATAGTGCTGTGGCGACACTTTGCTGCCTCTGGTACTTGGGGGCCTTGAATGTGTGCAAGACATCATGAAAACGGTTTCCTGTCCATGTCATACAAAGCGTGCAGGTTGAATGCTTTTTTTTCACACACACACACACACACACACACACACACGTCATTACCGGGACTCGGGACCCACAGTAGGGAGAGGAGGAATGTGCAAACTGTACAGAACGATGAAGCGAGAGAACGAGAACAGGACAATAACAGAGCAGTTTTTTTTATCTGGTATTGGGTGGGATTCAGATGGCAGCTGGACAGCATTCCTACAGACCTCATCAGTGTGGCAGTTAGTATTTGTGTGTCTCTCTCTCAATTCAATGTCAATGTAAGGGGTTTTATTGGGAAACGTATGTTTACATTGCCAAAGCAAGTGAAATAGGTCAACAAAATTGAAATAAACAATAAAAAATTAACTGTAAACATTACACTCACAACATTTCCAAAATAATGAAGACATTTCAAATCTCGTTATGTCTACATAGTGTTGTCTCTCTCTCTCATCTTTACACAATTTCTCCCTCAATCTCTGCCTCACTCTTCCGTCTCTGCTCTTTCTGTCTCTCCATCCACCTGTCCCACATTTTCTGTGCCCCCTGCCCCCCTCTCTCTTTGTCCCTCTTTCCCCTACCTATCTCTGCGTGGACCTCTCTCCCCCTGCATCTCTCTCCATGTTCCACTTGTTTCTCATTATTTACAAACAACCCCCCTCATAAAGAGAGTAGGGGACAAAGAAAATACCACATTCATCATTTCAGCCCTTTTGTGTGTGCGTGTTTGTGTGTGTGGAGAGAGAGACTGCCGGTGTGAGTGTGCTCGGTTGGCCTGGTGAGCCATGCCGGGACACAAATGTATTTTGATGGGTAGATTAGATGGTGTGTAATCCCTGGGATTAGGGGTATTGAATAACGGAGCGCAGGGCCCTGGGCTTCCATTCTGCTGGAGGGCTGGACCATGGGATCATGTGTTGCGTGTGTTTGGGAGACAGTAAGGGGGTCTTGTGTGTGTGTCAGTCACGCCTTGCTGTCGGGTGAGGCTGAGGTCATCATCAGGCAATTACTGCTTGACAACTGGACTGAATGTCCACAGTGTCAACAGTGATACCAACCCAAACACATACTAATACTCAGACCCACATGACCTGTATTCCCAGTCATGTGAAATCCATGGATTAGGGTTTATTTAATATATTTCAATTTAATGATTTCCTTATATGAACTGTAACTCAGTAAAATCATTGAAATTGTTGCATGATGCGTTTATATATTTTTTTCAGTATAAATTCTGCCTCCACAGACCTTCTCCAGCTGTTCCTGGGTTTCCCTTTTCCCTGTGGGTTCCCTTTTCCCTGTGGGTTCCAGGATAGAGCTTGTCTGGTCACGTTGGTGGGTGGTTTTCTGAAGGTGTTCCCGATCCATCCCCGATTCCTGAGTTTTATTTGAGTGTATACACACACACACTTACTCTACATACTCATACAAACACACCTTGAACAAACAAAACAAGTTCAAATCAGACTATTATCTCAGTGATATAAATAAATGACGAGTGCACAACTTATGCCATTAATTTGTGCAGAGAAAAGTACCAAAAGAGTCTAGTTCTCTCTCTCTCTCCCTCTCTCTCAGGGTTATTCCAGAAGAGTTCTGTGGCTAAGCTCCCCATCTCTCTGCTTTGTGACTCAGTGGAGTGTGTCAGTGACCAGATTGACATGAACACAGTATTCCGGAGAGCAGCTCATATCCTGTTTAAGGTCTTATTCAGTATAAATTATTAACATACACGTTTGATATATCGCTCACGAGAGTCCATGTATCCATGAATAAACAGAATATTCCTAATTTAAATTAATATGGGTTGAATGGAATAGTAACTGAAATCTGGACACTGACTGTAGGCCGATATAATATGAACTCCTGCAGAATTATGCATTTCTTGCAGTAAAATTAAAATAACAAATGTTAATTTTGGCTCGGAAACAAGTGGAGAAATATTATTTCTTTCAGCATCTCTTGAGAAAATGCAAGTGTAATGTGTTATCTTTGACACTGATATGCATGCAGACAGTATTTGAACCAAATAAAATATGCGCCCCAGACGAACTGAAGTATTATCAGAAACGTACGTCAACGTGTTTCATCATTTTCTCAGCTCTTCTTAATGTTTACAGAACAACGAGAACAACATTTTAAATAGAACCATGAGGAAACTTGTAGGAAACGTTATGCTGAAGTACTGAAATTCCCACAGAAGAACACTGTTTGTCACGATCGTCATAATAACTGGACCAAAGCGCAGCGTGATCTGGTTCAACATCTTTTATTACTATGTGAAACTCAAAACAAAACAAATAAACGAAACGTGAAGAAAATGCAGTGCTCACATGCACTACACAAAAACAAGATCCCACAAAGCACAAAGGGGCAATGGCTACCTAAATATGATCCCCAATCAGAGACAACGATAAACAGCTGCCTCTGATTGGGACCCATACCAAGCCAACATAGAAATATAATTACCTAGATGACCCACCCTAGTCACACCCCGACCTAACCAACATAGAGAACAAAAAGCTCTAAATGAACTATTTAAGAATGTTCCCAATGTAAAACAAGTTGGAGAACGTTCCTAGAACATTACCAAAATTGAAATTAAACTTAACCATGTTAGAACTTTTAGGAAACCTTCTGTTAATTAAAGTAATGAAATACTAAGAAAACTTGTCAAGTTCCTTAAAATGGGCTGAGAATGTTTCAAAGCCAAGCAACTCTCCTGCACCATTCCCAAAAAGTTGTGGGAAGGTTGCATGTAAAATAACCATAGGACAACCACGTTCTAACCAAACTCTAAGAAACATATGGTTCTCAAAATGTTATGTGCTAGCTGGGAATTGTTTAGCTGGTTTGAAGCTTGGTATTGAATGGGGTTTATCGCTCAGAAAAACTCGAAGAGGAGCAGTTAATCTCTCGTCAACTCTCAACCAGGAACGACTGGCATGCATGTTGTTGATGTTAGTTCTGTACTCCCTGTTCACCCACAACTGCGTGGCCATTCACGCCTCCAACTCAATTATCAAGTTTGCAGACGACACAACAGTAGTGGGCTTGATCACTAACAATGACGAGCCAGCCTACAGGGAGGACGTGAGGGCACTCAGAGTGTAGTGTCAGGAAAACAACCTCTCACTCAATGTCAACAAAACAAAGGAGATGATCGTGGACTTCAGGAAACAGCAGAGGGAGCACCCCCCTATACACATCGAAGGGACAGCAGTTGAGAAGGTGGAACGTTTTATGTTCCTGGGCATACACATCACAGACAAACTGAAATGGTTCACCCACGCAGACAGTGTGGTGAAGAAGGCGCAACAGTACCTCGTCTACCTCAGGAGGCTGAAGAAATTTGTCACGTCACTCAAAACCCTGACAAACCTTTACAGATGCACAATCGAGGGCATCCTGTTGTGCTGTATCACAGCCTGATACGGTAACTGCACCGCCCTCAACTGCAAGGCTCTCCAGAGGGTGGTGCAGTCTGCACAACGCATTACCGGGGGCACACTACCTGCCCTCCATGACACCTACAGCACCCGATGTCACAGGAAGGCCAAAAAGCAACTGTCCATCAGTGTTGAGAAAGAGAGACAGAGATAATTGCTACTCATCACTACTAATTGGGATGTTTCACTAATGGTGAACAACACATATTTCCTAATCGAATCAGTACATAATTCTCCCTTAATGACCACTGTGTAACTACTGAGCTTTCGGGTATCTATTACCTAAAACCAACACAATTCCAACATGTTAACTATTGAATTACTACGTAATGCCTACACATTATTGCCTGCTCAATCCCTATAGAATTACTGTGGCCATTTCTGTGTGTGGTGTTGTCACTACTGATCACTATGGGTCGCGGTCACCTGATTTGAAAATGAGGTCAAATAAAATCTAATTTCATTGTTCACATTCCTTGTGTTTAGCAGATGTTATTGCGGGTGTAGCTAAATGCTTGTGCTTCTAGCTTCAACAGTGCAGAAGTATCTAAGTAATATCTAACAGTTTCACAACATGTTCCGCAAAATACACGTAAATCTAAGTAAGGAATGGACTAAGAATATATATCTATACAGTGGGGAGAACAAGTATTTGATACACTGCATATTTTGCAGGTTTTCCTACTTACAAAGCAGAGAGCCGGAATTCTTGCTGGTTGGTAGGTGATCAAATACTTATGTCATGCAATAAAATGCTAATTAATTACTTAAAAATCATAAAATGTGATTTTCTGGATTTTTGTTTTAGATTCCGTCTCTCACAGTTGAAGTGTACCGATGATAAAAATTACAGACCTCTACATGCTTTGTAAGTAGGAAAACCTGCAAAATCAGCAGTGTATCAAATACTTGTATATGTCAGAGCGCCATTGGACTAAGATACAGTGGCATAGTATAGAGTACAGTTTATACATATGAGATGAGTAATGCAAAATATACACACAATTAAAGTGGCGAAGATACCGTAGAATAGTATAGAGTACAGTTTATACATGAGATGAGTAATGCAAAATATACACACAATTAAAGTGGCGAAGATACCGTAGAATAGTATAGAGTACAGTTTATACATGAGATGAGTAATGCAAAATATACACACAATTAAAGTGGCGAAGATACCGTAGAATAGTATAGAGTACAGTTTATACATATGAGATGAGTAATGCAAAATATACACACAATTAAAGTGGCGAAGATACCGTAGAATAGTATAGAGTACAGTTTATACATGAGATGAGTAATGCAAAATATACACACAATTAAAGTGGCGAAGATACCGTAGAATAGTATAGAGTACAGTTTATACATGAGATGAGTAATGCAAAATATACACACAATTAAAGTGGCGAAGATACCGTAGAATAGTATAGAGTACAGTTTATACATGAGATGAGTAATGCAAGATACAGAGACATTATTAAAGTGATTAGTGTTTCATTTCTTTAAAGTGGCCAGTGATTCCTAATCTATGTCTATAGGCAGCAGCCTCCGATGTGCTGGAAATGGCTGTTTAACAGTCAGTGGTGTAGTATAGACTACAACACAGTATATACATATGAAATGGGTGATGCCATATGTATAGGATAGGGGTGTGCTCCCTCTGTTGTTT
Organism: Oncorhynchus mykiss; assembly: GCF_013265735.2. Taxonomy (NCBI): domain Eukaryota; kingdom Metazoa; phylum Chordata; class Actinopteri; order Salmoniformes; family Salmonidae; genus Oncorhynchus; species Oncorhynchus mykiss. The sequence goes on from NC_048569.1 coordinate 89,958,791, forward strand.
CCTGAAGTCTACGATCATCGCAGGAGAAACTCTAAAATAAAATGAAAATAATTGTGTTTAGTTCATAGAACCGAAGTCACTCTGAGCTTTGTTGGAATGCAATCACCCCAAGTCCTCTTTGGTCAAATGGGGGTTTGTTAAATAATGGAAAACCTTCTGTAAATAGAGAATGGGAAGCTAAAGGTATTTATGGACTCTGAAATGTTTGATGACAACAATATGAGATCATTCGAACAACTCAGAAATGAATTAAATCTGCCCAATAAATCTGTCGTTCTGTTGTTCTGCCCCTGAACAGGCAGTTAACCCACTGTTCCTAGGCCGTCATTGAAAATAAGAATTTGTTCTTAACTGACTTGACTAGTTAAATAAAGGTAAAATATAAAAAATCTATGTCGGCACTGTAGTGGGGGAAATGGCCAATGGATACATATGATCTGGAATTGACCTAAATGAATCCGATACTGGTCCATGGTATTGAAATCAGTTTCAGTCACTAATGGAATATCATCCCCTTTGGACCCAGTCTATTGAATCATCTGGGATGACTTTAAAGGAGATAATAAGTGAAAAAACTTGTGTGTATGAATCTCCCTTGCGAGTATGTGTGCTAAACGTCTCCTTGCATTAAACTGGAAGAACATTGATGTTGTTTCAGAGGAAATGTGGATCACAACTTACCTTGACACACTAATGTTGGAAAACCTGTTCTGTAATTTGAAACACGTGAATGGTGAAATGCAATAACAGGACTGATTACTGATGCCCATCTCTTCCAATGACTGAGAGGGTTGATGTGTTGATGCCTGAGACCTGGACGTGGATCGGTCTTGGGCCAGGAAGCACTCTCACTGGAAACCCTGTATGAACATGTACATTATGTCAATATTAGGAAATACACACCTTCTTCCCATATTCTAGGATGTTGATATTATGATCTACGAGAACGTATGAACTGTTTTTGTTTTCTAAGGTGACATATTTATTGAATTTGTTGACAATAGAGCTGGAGAAATCCAATGAAAGAAACAGGGGTTATGTCAGTGATCTCAAGTTGCCACTAGATGTGTTTGTAATAAACAGAGCAGTTTCTGTTTTCTTCCTACACGTGTGGCTCTATCTTTTGAATGGTTGAAGCTATTAAATACTATGACCACATCGCTGAAAGATAAGACTCACAGGAACACGTATGTGCCTTCTGTTTCCCACTACAATACCCACAAGCCTCATTAGAACAGAGTGGATGAGACCAGACACTAAATCAGACTGAGGGAAAAAGAACATCACCAATTCTATTATTTTCTACAGTGGCTGGGCCACTCTGAAATGTCCTAAGACCTTTCTGATGCATTTCAGTCACTTCAAACCACACTTTCTTCAGATTGAAGTACTTTCAAAAGTACTGTCAGACTGTTTTGTAATATAATCCATTTAAATAGTGGCTGTTGATTACATCATTTTGTGGGGTCACAAAATACATTTGATATCAAAATGGGGTCCTGGCCCAAAACAGTTTGGGAACCTTTGACCTACTGCGTCACTCCTAGACTAGTGCACATGTTATTTCCTCAAGTTTCTAACTGTAGTTATATCATCAAACAGTCAAATAATAAACTTCTACAAACGTAATGTTAATCCCAATGAGGCCTTGACTTAACTATCTTCAGATCCTCTTTTTTTTTTTTGTCGCAGCCACACTTCTCCACCATGTAGAAAATGAAGTCATGCTCAAGCGACAGCCATTATCAATCATCTGCTAACAGAGGTCACATAAAACAACACAGAAACATTTAATAAACCATTTTAATCTTACCAACAATGGCCTCCAGTCTTCTTATGTCGAGGGTCTCCTTGGCAACATGTCGAAAGACATGCAGTAAGTAGAATGGGTACCTATACCAATATGAACATAATGTACATTTGCATACAAACACACATACTTATTAGCTAGCATGACGAAGACAGAGGATACATAGCTACATTTCAGTGGGGATATCAAACAGCTAGGCTAAACGCAATAGTGTTTTGGCTAGCAATCCTTTTGATCTGGTAAAAGTTATATAAAATGGCTAAACAACAACATGAAAGTATTCATAAAACATAAAGGAAAGTGAAGCTTACACATCGTGCCAGCATATGAGCTATGAAAGGCAGGATGACGATTGATGGAAGATGATTACATTCGGGATTGTCAAAAACAGTAGCTAGCTAACAACAACCAACTACTTTCAGCTTTGTTTTCTTCTGCGGTTGCAAAAAGACGGTGTAGTCTGGCTGTAGTTTTGTGACTACTTACAGTGCATTCGGAAAGTATTCAGACCACTTGACTTTTTCCACATTTTGTTACGTTACAGTGTCACGACTTCCGCCGAAGTCGGTCCTTCTCCTTGTTTGGGCGACATTCGGCGGTCAACGTCGCAGATCCACCTTTCATTTTCCATTTGTTTTGTCTTGTCTTCCCACACACCTGGTTTCAACTCCATCATTACATGTTGTGTATTTAACCCCCTGTTCCCCCCATGTCCTTGTCCGGTATTGTTTATTGTAGTGCTTGTGCACGTTATGCTGGTGTGTACAGGGTTTTGTTTACCCATTGTATTTGTTGTTCTGTTAATGGTGGTTTCATTTATTAAACAGCACCGTTGTAAATCAGTTTTTGCTCTCCTGCGCCTGACTTCTCTGCCACCAGTACACACCCTCTACATACAGCCTTATTCTAAAATGTATTAAATTGTTTTTTTCCCTCATCAATCACACAATAGCCCATAATGACGAAACAAAAACGGATTTCTATAAATGTTTGCAAATTGATTTAAAAAAAAATAAAAAATGAAATATGACATTTACATAAGTATTCAGACCCTTTACTCAGTACTTTTTTGAAGCACCTTTGGCAGCGATTACAGCCTCGAGGCTTCTTGGATATGGACAAGCTCTGTCAGGTTGGATGGGGAGCGTCACTGCACGTGGCACTTGGCATTCAGGCCAAAGAGTTCAATCTTAGTTTCATCAGACCAGAGAATCTTGTTTCTCATGCTCTGAGAGTCTTTAGGTGCCTTTTGGCAAACTCCAAGCAGGCTGTCATGTGCCTTTTACTGAGGAGAGGCTTCCGTCTGGCCACTCTACCATAAAGGCCTGATTGGTGGCGCGATGCAGAGATGATTGTCCTTCTGGGTGGTTCTCCCATCTCCACAGAGGAACTCTGGAGCTCTACCATCAGGTCCTTGGTCACCTCCCTGACCAAGCCTCTTCTCCCCCCATTGCTCAGTTTGGCCGGGAGGCCAGCTCTAGGAAGAGTCTTGGTTGTTCCAAACTTCTTTCATTTAAGAATGATGGAGGCAAATCTGTCTTTGGGGACCTTCAATGCTGCAAAAATGTTTTGGTACCCTTCTCCAGATCTGTGCCTTGACACAATCCCGTCTCGGAGCTCTACAGACAACTCCTTCGACCTCATGGCTTGGTTTGTGGGACCTTATATAGACAGTTGTGTGCCTTTCCAAATCATGTCAATTAATTTAATTTACCACAGGTGGACTCCAGAAACATCTCAAGGATGATCAATGGAAGCAGGATCCACCTGAGCTTAATTTCGAGTCTCATAGCAAAGGGTCTGAATACTTATGTAAATAAGCTATTTCAGTTTTTTACTTTTAATACATTAACAAAAAAATTCAAAAAACCTGTTTTCTCTTTGTCATTATGGGGTATTGTGTTTAGATTGATGAGGAACAAAATTAATTTAATCCATTTTAGAATAAGGCTGTAACGTAACACAATGTGGAAAAAGTCAAGGGGTCTGAATACTTTCCGAATGCCCTGTATATACTACCAACATCAAGTAGTAAAAATCTCTACCTGATTATTACTGGAAACACTACAGTTTTAGGAACACAAGCATTTCGCTACACCTGCAATAATGTCTGCTAAATATGTGTATGTGACCAATAACATTTGATTCGATTTTGACTCTACTTGTGTATCTGGAGTACTGCAGAAACAACACATTTACTACACAATCCCTACAAGTCTCTACATAGTCACTACTGCACGAATGGGTTTTGTGTAATAATTCAGTAGTACTTTTTCATGAGGGCAGGCGACCGTGAGGAGGTGAATGTTTCTTGGCCTGACATTGGAAACGGAAGCAGGCTACTTATTGTCCATTTTCTCTCTGTGACTCCTGCTTCTCCTCTCTCCGGTTTCCTTTCCTTCACCCCTTTGTGCTGGTTTTGGCCACAGTCGAGTAGTCTGTACAGTTGGTGTCTAAAACAACAGTTGTGTGACTTGGAACTGCACGTGTCTTAAGGCTAGTTACCTAAGAAATGGTATGTTGTGCAATCAAAGGCTTGTTTATTTGGTTTGGATCACTAATATTCTTATCCAACCATCTTCTGGCAAGCTTCACCATGAAAAACCACCAGACCTGATCCAGTCTGACTGCCTCTTACACAGGCCTGGCTCTGTCCAGGATGGCTTAGAGAGAGAGTTAGAACTTGAAGTATGCCAAAGACAAGCACTGAGAGTGAACTGGATAAGCCAAGATAGTTGAAGTTATACTGTAGGATAAGTTTCAAACTTTTAGTGGCATCTAGTAGCTTTCCAAGGATTAGTGATGTGGTGGATTGACTGATGGCTGAGACATTGACATCGCTTGCCTGTCTCCTAGTTTTAACAACTATCCAGCATTACCTTAGATGAATTGCACTGAAATTCTCCTCATGTCAGGGAGCCATTGTTAAACATGTACAGTATGTCAGAAAATAACAAACTCTTAGCTGTCTGGAATAAACATGCTCTCTCTCTCTCTCTCTCTCTCTCTCTCTCTCTCTCTCTCTCTCTCTCTCTCTCTCTCTCTCTCTCTCTGTGTGTAATTAAGAAATTGCTTCAATTACCCTATGTCTTGTGTAATATATTTACTTATTTATTTTATTTAACCTTTATTTAACTAGGCAAGTCAGTTAAGATCAAAGTCTTATTTACAAAGACGGCCTACCAAAAGACAAAGGGCCTCCTGTGGGGACGGGGGCTGGGATAAAATTTAAAAAATAAAATAAATAAATATATATATAGGACAAAACACACATCACGACAAGAGAGACAACACAACACTACATAAAGAGAGACTGAAGACAACAACACAGCATGGTAGCAACACAACATGACAACAACATGGTAGCAACACAACATGGTGCAAACATGATTGGGCACAGACAACAGCACAAAGGGAAATAAAGTAGAGACAACCATCCATCACGCAAAACAGCCACAATTGTAAGTAAGTGTCCATGATTGAGTCTTTGAATTAAGAGATTGAGATAAAACTGTCTAGTTTGAGTGTTTGTCGCTAGCTGCAGCGAACTGAAAAGAGGAGCGGCCCAGGGATGTGTGTGCTTTGGGGACCTTTAACAAAATGTGACTGGCAGAACGGGTGTTGTATGTGGAGGATGAGGGCTGCAGTAGATATCTCAGATAGGGGGGAGTGAGGCCTAAGAGGGTTTTATAAATAAGCATCAACCAGTGGGTCTTGTGATGGGTATACAGAGATGACCAGTTTACAGAGGAGTATAGAGTGCAGGGATGTGTCCTATAAGGAGCATTGGTGGCAAATCTGATCGCCGAATGGTAAAGAACATCTAGCCGCTCGAGAACACCCTTAGCTGCCGATCAATAAATGGTGTGTCTGTAATCTAGCATGGGTAGGATGGCCATCTGAATCAGGGTTAGTTTGGCAGCTGGGGTGAAAGAGGAGCGATTACAATAGAGGAAACCAAGTCTAGATTTAACTTTAGCCTGCAGCTTTGATATGGTGCTGAGAGATATAAATATAGTATTCCTGGTTGTTGTTCTGCTTGGATGCTTTCCATAGCATGTGTTATGTCATGCCATGTATACCACTGATTTGCATTTTTCTAAGTTTGTTTATCATGCAAAATAGTTGTTCACAGGCAGTAGCTCTAACATTATTTGAATGCATGTGTCTGGGTTTGTGTGGTTTGGGCTCCTATTTGAATCTTTCCATGAGGTTCTATGTCCAGAATGTCAATCCTGTGGACTATTTTTCTCTCTTGCCCTTCAATAATTTTTCTCTCTCTTCCCCCCCTTCTGTGTAGTAGATAAGTAGCCTATCACAGGTGCTTGCTTTGCTCCAGCCAATCCCTCACCACATGTTTTGAGGTTCGACACCAGTCTCAATATTCTAATTGTCAATGACCCTGCCTTTCTTCCTGATTTTTCAGCCTGTTTCCATTCAGAGTGCATCAGCCACAAGCATCCCCATGATCAATACTTAGCCACCCTGAACACTGCGGTGAGAATAACAAATGACACTGGCTCCCCCTGGTGTCCAGACATCTGAACTCCTATTAGACTTTGACCCATCATGGTCAATACATAGGCATTGGTTGCCCATATCTAGATGCATTTGATGAAACCCGATATATTTGTTTGTGAAAATGTTATGATCCTTTCTATTGCTCTGTGAGAGGCATGTGAAAGATGTGTGAAAAGGTGTGTGAGAGGTGTGTGAAAAGGTGTGTGAGAGGTGTGTGAAAATGTGTGTGAGAGGTGTGTGAGAAGTGTGTGAAAAGGTGTGAGAGGTGTGTGAAAAGGTGTGGGAGAGGTGTGTGAAAATGTGTGTGAGAGGTGTGTGAGAGGTGTGTGAAAAGGTGTGAGAGGTGTGTGAAAAGGTGTGGGAGAGGTGTGTGAAAAGGTGTGTGAGAGGTGTGTGAAAATGTGTGTGAGAGGTGTGTGAGAGGTGTGTGAAAAGGTGTGTGAGAAGTGTGTGAAAAGGTGTGTGAGAGGTGTGTGTTAGAGGTGTGTGAAAAGGTGTGTGAGAGGTGTATGAGAGGTGTATGAGAGGTGTGTGAAAAGGTGTGTGAGAGGTGTGTGAAAAGGTGTGTGAGAGATGTGTGAGAGGTGTGTGAGAGGTGTATGAGAGGTGTGTGAAAAGGTGTGTGAGAGGTGTGTGAAAAGGTGTGTGAGAGGTGTGTGAAAAGGTGTGTGAGAGGTGTGTGAAAAGGTGTGTGAGAGGTGTGTGGAAAAGGTGTGTGAGAGGTGTGTGAAAAGGTGTGTGAGAGGTGTGTGAAAAGGTGTGTGAGAGGTGTGTGAAAAGGTGTGTGAGAGGTGTGTGAAAAGGTGTGTGAGAGGTGTGTGAAAAGGTGTGTGAGAGGTGTGTGAAAAGGTGTGTGAGAGGTGTGTGAGAGGTGTGAGAGGTGTGTGAAAAGGTGTGTGAGAGGTGTGTGAAAAGGTGTGTGAGAGGTGTGTGAGAGGTGTGTGAAAAGGTGTGTGAGAGGTGTGTGAGAGGTGTGTGAAAAGGTGTGTGAGAGGTGTGTGAAAAGGTGTGTGAGAGGTGTGTGAGAGGTGTGTGAAAAGGTGCGTGAGAGGTGTGTGAAAAGGAGTGAGTTCTTGTCGGTGGGAAAGCGCAGCTTCCTCGATACAGTCAGTCGTCAGATGAAAGCAGATATATTTGCAGATATCTCCAACCAGCTGGTAGTCTGTGATCTCCTCAGAGCCTGACAAAAAACCATGCATCAGGATTTTTTTTAATGATGTTCATTTGTTTTATGTGCCATTAATCAACATTCATATCATATCATAAACAATTGCCAGTAGCAATAGTGCACATCTCAGCAGCATCTTCTGAAGGATTGCTTTTGGGGCGGCAGAGGAAAACAAATGCAGCACAACTAAAGAATCCCTCGTAGGCCGACTATATCCCGCTGAATTCCTCAGTCTTGACAGGGGAAGCAGGTCATTATGTGCAACTGCCTTAAGCTTTCAGACTGACTCAGTCTGCTTTGTACTATCACGTTAAGTCCCCAGGTCACGGTTTCATTTAGTTATGTGGGTTCAGTGAGGGGAGAAGAGTCTGAGTTAGAAGACACAGTCAATCTACTAATTACATTTGTTTCAGTCTGTATTCTGCCTAAGTGAAATTAGCATTCTACAACAATAGATTTCTTATTTTAATATGTTCAGCTGAAGATCAACTAATCAGTGTAATGGGGCTATGAATGTCCCTTTGCACAATATGTATCCTGAAGACTGTGTAGGTCTTTGCAAGTGACTTGGTCTCCTTTTTTTAATGAAAAATGTGCATGAAACACTCTGTCTGTCCATGGCAGCTCACTGAGCTGTGAAATTGGCCTTATCAAGTTGTCTATCTCCGTCCTCTGCTCTGATCTCTTCTCTCTCCTCCTCCCCTCCTCCCGTCTCTCCTCCTCCCTCCCTCCCTCTCCTCCAGTCTCTCCTCCTCCCTCCCTCCCTCCCTCCCTCCCCTCCTCCAGTCTCTCCTCCTCCCTCCCTCCCTCCCTCCCTCCCTCCCTCCCTCCCTCCCTCCCTCCCTCCCTCCCTCCCTCCCTCCCTCCCTCCTCTAGTCTCTCCTCCCTCCCTCCCTCCCTCCCTCCTCTAGTCTCTCCTCCCTCCCTCCCTCCCTCCCTCCCTCCCTCCCTCCCTCCCTCCCTCCCTCCCTCCCTCCCTCCCTCCCTCCCTCCCTCCAGTCTCTCCTCCTCCTCCTCCCTCCCTCCCTCCTCCCTTCCTTGCCACTCCACTGCCCCAGTAAATCCCCAGGGCTCTAATTTAAGCCACTTGTCTATATCTTACAATGTGTATTAAGTCCCTTCCTGGCCCTGTGTGGCACCTTCCGGCCCCACATACCACCAGCTGTCCTCACAAACCACCACCTGTCCTCACATACCACCACCTGTCCTCACATACCACCACCTGTCCCCACATACCACCACCTGTCCTCACATACCACCACCTGTCCTCACATACTGCCGTTGGCCTGACACTTCCTGGACAGACAGACAGGAAGACAGGCAAACAGGCAGACAGACAGATAGATATACAGAAAGACCGACCGAAAGACAGAATTGTCAATGTGCTGGAGATCGTGTCTTACAAACCGCGGTGAGGGGTTAACTCCAAGAGCTCTGTTGTGATGACCCTAAACTCGCCTTGTAGGCTACATACAGTATAGTGGAGCCAGGAGTCCAAATTGTTAAGTATTTCCTGTCCTCAGCTCTAGATGGCGCAAGTGGAGCAAGTAGTCTAACAATGAGACAGAATCGGTATGTCACTTCCTTGCCTATTGGTCTAAATAAGAAACATTTAAGGCACAGTCTGTAATTTCTTCAGCCTGACCCTACCACTTTGTTTGGCAAGCTGAGGAAGTGGTTGGGGACATTTTAATTAGGTTGTGAGAACAGTGTGGGTACATCATAAGAGACAAAACACTAAATATGCTCTGTTGTGATGACATTGATGCAATGTTTAAGTTAGATTGCACAGTACCTCTTCTAATGTTCTAAGAAAGATGACAGAACACCTGTTCTACGTTCTTTAAAGGTTCCCAGAACATATAATTAAGTTATGGGAGTTGTCTGGGATGTTGCAAGAATATTCTTGCGATATTCACATATGTTGCACAGAACATTCCCACAACAATCCGAGTGGCATTGACTCACCCAGTGATGAAGATGAAGCCTGGGCTACACACCGGTGATGGCCAATGTCCTTGTGCCTATACCCTAGTTCAAGATAAACCACTTTGAAAAACAGTGCTGTTTGCTCAGAATTTCACCTTCCAACAGGACACTGACCGTAAGCACACATCCACGACAACGCAGGAGTGGCTTCGGGACAAGGCTCTGAATGTCCTTGAGTGGCCCAGCCAGAACTCAGACTTAAACCTGATCGAACATCTCTGGAGAGACCTGAAAATATCTGTGCAGTGACGCTCCCCATCCAACCTGACAGAGTTTTAGATGATCTGCAGAGAAGAATGGGAGAAACTCCCCAGGTGTGCCAAGCTTGTAGCGTCATACCCAAGAAGACTCGAGGCTGTAATCCATGCAAAGGTGCTTCAACAAAGTACTGAGTAAAAGGTCTGAATACTTATGTAAATGTGATATATCAGTTTCAATTTCAACAAAGTACTGAGTAAAAGGTCTGAATACTTATGTAAATGTGATATATCAGTTTCAATTTCAACAAAGTACTGAGTAAAAGGTCTGAATACTTATGTAAATGTGATATATCAGTTTCAATTTCAACAAAGTACTGAGTAAAAGGTCTGAATACTTATGTAAATATGATATTTCAGCTTTTTTTTTATTTTTATAAATGTTCAAACATTTCTAATAACCTGTTTTTGCGTTGTCATTATGCGGTATTGTGATGTCATTATGGGGTATTGTGATGTCATTATGGGGTATTGTGATGTCATTTGGGGCGGCAGGGTAGCCTCCCTTCCTCCCTCCCTCCCTGGACTAGTAACCGGAAGGTTGCAAGTTCAAATCCCCGAGCTGACAAGTCCCCGAGCTGTCGTTCTGCCCCTGAACAGGCAGTTAACCCACTGTTCCTAGGCCGTCATTGAAAATAAGAATTTGTTCTTAACTGACTTGCCTAGTTAAATAAAGGTAAAATAAAATGATGGGGTATTGTGTGTAGATTGTTGGGGGGAAAATATTCAATCAATTTTAGAACAAGGCTGTGATGTAACAACATGTGGAAAAGGTCAAGGGGTCTGAATACTTTCCTAATGACCTGTATGTGGATTATACTGTATGTCTATGGCCACAATGTCACAAGCTGTTATTTATTTGGCATGTGTGCTTCCCACATTGTGGCCTTCCCAACTGGAGGCTTAGTGCACGTGATAAAACTGCATTCACAGCCATTTGTTAGATGTTATTGATCCGCTGTGGCTAAATGATGCTCTCTGCTGAAGTATTTTGAATGATTTTATTTGGGGGATTTTTTTATTTTTATTGATTTTGTCTAAATGATTGCAATTTATCAAGGGATGCTGCAGCACCTCCAGGACTCCTCCTTTCCACGGTTATTCCTGCATGAAGTGGAAATTACTGTTGTTTTGTAACACATTTCGAAACTATAGTCTACATTGTTAGTTTACAAAGAATCCAATGACAATGAAAACATAGTCTAATTCATGGAATACAACCTTAGTTGTTATAATCGGGTTAGGGTAAAATAATAAGCTGATTGTACATGTATACATACTATTGTGTTATCAATTCCATTTCATTTTGTTGGCCACAGTACTTTTTCCATGTAGGCCTACTATTTCAATATGAAACAAATGTGTTTCTCTTTGCATGTCTTGTCGCGTGTCTACTGTATAATTCAAGTATAGTCTACCGCTATGTCTTAATGCACAGGGTCCCATCCCAGGCAGGACTCCCAATAGCCACTGCTCCAATCAGAAGGCAGCTATTCTGCAAGGAGTCAATTTGCCTTGAGCCTTTCTTCTCTTGAGAAGCTTTGAGAAGGGGACTTGCAGAGTTTGGACAAGAGCTCCCGACACGGCAGCTGAGCTGAGCTCCTTCATAACTTCAGAACAAGAGTGTGAGAAACTCAGAAGGTCCAAAAGGGCGGCGGAGGTCACATTGAAGGGAGCGAGAGCATCTTTGACAGCATCTAAACTTTTCCACCGTTTTTCTCCTTTAAAAAAAAGGAAGACAATATTGGCTTTTTCATCACTATCTTGTTACTGTTTTTAGCGAGCCAATGTCTCTCCGTTTACCTCAAGATTCATCCTGAGGTTCTGAGCGGAGACACAAACTATTACAACTTTGTTGGCGACACGTCATAGACCGTTCGGTCTGAAAATGGGCATCAAGCGTGTGCCATTGTTGCTTGTGCAGGTACTTCTCCTGGTGGCTGTGTCCTCCGGGCAGAACACGGGGACCGAGGGGACAAAAGAGGAGATCCCAGAAGGAGCGTCCACCCTGGCGTTCGTCTTTGATGTCACCGGTTCCATGTACGATGATCTCGTGCAGGTTATTGAAGGGGCATCCAAGATTTTGGAAATGTCGCAGAGTAGAACAAAGAGACCCCTCTACAACTATGCATTGGTTCCCTTCCACGACCCGGGTAAGAAAAGCTGGGTTGATCTGCAATCATTAAAACATGTAATATAAATAGGAATGATTTATGATGTGTACATGAAGAACATGCTCTCTCTGTCTCATCTGAATAATACCTTTCTCTTTGCAACTGTTTGCTGTGCAATGGCACGTTGGTTAATAATATACAATATCGTTGTGCATTTCATTTACACGCTTTTGTGAACGATTTTTTTACGCAACGAAGTATTTGCAATTCTCTGCTATTGTAAGTGGTACAATACAGCTGTTTTGTATGTGTACATATAGGCCTAGTCTAACCTACACGAATAGACCTGCTTTGGAACAAAAACAGACATCGTCGTCAGAAACGTGAGAAATGTAATAGTTTACCCACACTCTGGGCTCTGAATGCGTAATGTCTTCACACGTCAGCGCAGGCGGCATCGGGTCACTGTCTCCCTGTCGCCGCACACAGATGTTCAGCTCCGCATTCACTATCATTAGCATTCCGTTTGAGTTAGTGTGTTTAGGGCGATTACCTTTCAGGTACAAAATCACACTCTAATGTGGCAGCCCTACCTTGTGTTTACTGTGAAAAGTGTAAAAATTAGACACGGAAGAAGCCAGTGTCATGTAGTCAGAGGAATAGATGCGAGTTGACAGGGCATTGAACTCTGCACACATACTTCACACCAACTAATTGTCTATATGACATATCCATATATATTAGACACTTTTGGGGGGGGATCCTAACACTGAGTGAGGTTTATTTTCCAAAAACAGAGGGCAAAGAGTGTTAGCGTATGTTTGAGTCTGTCATTATGAGCTGTGAATAGGGAGAACCATTCACTCATCTAGCTGGTACATCGTCAACAAAAGCCGTTGTCAGGGACTTGTGTTGTGTGATGGGGGCCTTAGTGGGGGGTGGGGGCTCAGTCAACAACACAGTGGCCAGCAAACAGTCCATAACGTGAGGGGCTGCTGTGAGTGCTTGGGTGAGAGAGCTTGTTAAAGACAGAAAGGGAGAGGATGAAGCGAGAGAGACAGAGAGAGAGATAGTTAAAGAGAGAGAGAGAGAGAGAGAGAGAAAGAGAGAGAGAGAGAAAGAAAGAGAGACAGAGAGAAAGGCAGAGAGAGAGAGAGAAAGAAAGAGAGACAGAGAGAAAGGCAGAGAGAGAGCATTTCGTTTTCCAGACCTCTAATACACCAAACCTGGATCTGACATAGAAATTGTTTCTGGACCTTCTGTGCCAAATAGATTTTCCATCCTGCTATCCTCCTCTGAGAGCACAGGAATGTCTTTCAAGATGCACACACACAATATCTGGTTATCGTTTCAGAGCATCATCATCCTACTGTTACTAAACCAACCAACTGACAGAGAGGAGATAGAGAGAGAGAGAGAGAGAGAGAGAGAGAGGAGAGAGAGAGAGAGAGAGAGAGAGATAGAGAGAGAGATAGAGAGGAGAGATAGAGAGGAGAGAGAGAGGAAAGAGAAGCGAGAGAGGAGAGAGAATAGAGATAGAGAGATAGACGAGAGAGAGAGAGATAGAGAGAGAGAGAGCGGGGATCCGTGGTGACTGAGAGCAGTATTCCAGATGTGTGTTGCTCCTATGCTTAAATCAGCATGTCAAATTCTTTAAGCATTTTTGTATAACGCCTCAATCGAGCCTCTGGGCCAAGACAAATAAATAGTTGAAAGTGAGGTATGCACAGAATATACAAATATTCCAAATGACTGATTCAATTAGTGCGTGCCTTTGAAGAACAACTGAACCTCTGGTCCTTTTCCATACGACTGATGAAGTATGAGGCAGTCATCAAATAACACACACTCCATTAGGTTGTATAGCCAGGGTTGGGTAAATTACTTTTTAAATGTAATCCGTTACAATTACTAATTACCTGTCCAAAAAATGATCAGTAAATAAACTTTAGGATTACCCAAACTCAGGAAAGTAATCTGGTTACTTTTGGATTACTTTCCCCTTAAGAGGCATTAGAAGAAGACAAAAGGGATCTGTCAAACACATTAGGTTTATCATTATAGTGGTCTCTGACTTGTGGTCCGACTTGCTAACTTGCGCCTGTTTTCAATGCTGAATTGAATATCATTGAGAAAACCGTAAGGTGTCATAATATATATTATTTTCTGAATTTAAAGTAATCCAAGAAGTAGTCATCAGTTACTCCCCAACCCTGAATATAGGCTTGTACAGACGGTACTCTATAAGGTGTAAACCAGTTGTATTGCAAAGGTTAAAATAAGCCTATACTAACTAGGTTTCTAGGGAATATTTGTGGCTATTTCTGAGCACAGAGCGAGAGAGAGAGAGAGAGAGAGAGAGAGAGAGAGAGATTTTCCTGTCTGTGTTGTATGCTGGGGGCCTACGGGGGAGAGAGAATAAGCTCCAAACCTATTGGGAAAGTGACACATTTTGTTGTTTTGTCTCTGTACTCCAGCACTTTGGATTGTAAATGATACAATGACTATGAGGTTAAAGTGCAGAGTGTCAACTTTAATTTGAAGGTATTTTCATCCATATCTGGTGAACCGTTTAGAAATTACAACACTTTTTGTACATAGTCCCCCCATTTTAGGTGACCGAAAGTTATGGGACAAATTCACTGATGTGTATTAAACTAATCAATGTTGGATGCATTTGCTGTTTCAGATTATTTTGTGTCCAATACAAATTACTGGTAAATCATGTATTGTGTCATTTTGGAGTCACTTTTATGTAAATAAGAATAGAATATGTTTCGAAACACTTTTACATTAATGTGCATGCTACCATGATTACAGAGCACAGGAGGTTGGTGGCACCTTAATTGAGGAGGATGGGCTTGTGGTTATGAGTTGTCCTCCCCTCAGCAGCCTCCACTGTTATAGATAGTCCTGAATCGTGAATAATGATGAGTGAGAAAGTTACAGATGCATAAATATCATACCCCCAAGAAATGCAAACCCAAGGTGCTGGAGTACTGAGCAAAAACAACTAAAAATGTGTCACTGTCCCAATGCTTTTGGAGCTGACTGTATGTCCTTCACTGCCAACACAGACGCCCACCATGCCTGTAAACTTATGCCCTACTTGTGTTTGACATTTCATCCCCATCCCACTGAAGAGACACAGCTTTATTTTTACAGGGTTTCTTATTCGGAAGTGGTTCCAGGTGGATGTGCATACATTTTCTCTGTTTTCCATCCTACTCGCTGATAAGGAAGTGCCTCCTGTTTGATTTGGCTGTCTTTGAATCGGAGCCCAGAGCCCCCACTATTTACAGTGCAATCTGCCACAGTAAACATGGGACTGGAGGGTGTGTGTGTGGTGGGGGTGCTGAGATATTGGGGTCAAATTTGTGTGTGAAGAACACTCAGGAAGCCCCCCTTGATTCCACCCTGCAGAGAGAGAGAGAGAGAGAGAGAGAGAGAGGGAGAGAGAGAGAGAGAGAGCGAGAGAGAGATGTTGTTTTGTGTCTTCTCACTTTTGTTTATTATCTATTTCACTTGCTTTGGCATTGTAAACACATGTTTCCCATGCCATTAAAGCCCTTTGAATTGAATTGAATTGAGAGGGAGAGAGACAGAGAGAGAGAGAGAGAGAGGAAGAGAACGAGAGAGACGAGAGGGAGAGACAGGGAGACAGAACATACTTCTCAAGTCATTTGACTGAAGCAGAGGGGTTGTGTTTATACAGGCCTTAGGAGAGAGCTGTTTCCACTGTTAGAATGCTGCTGATACAGTACAGTGGCGGAAGGCTTGTGTCAGAGATTCATTGTAGCATTACCACTTCGACACTTCCACTCTGGCAGTGGACTCTTTCAAAACAAGGTGCCAATGAGGCTCACTTACAGTGATACGGAGGAAACATACAATAGTATACAGAACAGATACAGGACGTTCCTCTGTGTGTGTGTGTGTGTGTGTGTGTGTGTGTGTGTGTGTGTGTGTGTGTGTGTGTGTGTGTGTGTGTACGTGTGTGTGTGTATGTGTGTGTGTGTGTGTACGTGTGTGTGTGAGTGTGTATTAGGTGTTGTGATGACCAGAGATCTACAGGTCTATAATGTGAACAGGGTGCTGGACCCTGTGTTGCCTGTAGTTAGATGCTGGACCCTGTGTTTCCTGTAGTTGGGTGCTGGACCCTGTGTTTCCTGTAGTTGGGTGCTGGACCCTGTGTTGCCTGTAGTTGGGTGCTGGACTCTGTGTTGCCTGTAGTTGGGTGCTGGACCATGTGATGCCTGTAGGTGCTGGACCCTGTGTTGCCTGTAGGTGGATTCTGGACCCTGTGTTGCTGGACTCTGTGTTGCCTGTAGTTGGGTGATAGACCCTGTGTTGCCTGTAGTTGGGTGATGGACCCTGTGATGCCTGTAGGTGCTGGACCCTGTGTTGCCTGTAGTTGGGTGCTGGACTCTGTGTTGCCTGTAGTTGGGTGCTGGACCCTGTGATGCCTGTAGGTGCTGGACCCTGTGTTGCCTGTGGGTGGGTGCTGGACCCTGTGATGCCTGTAGGTGCTGGACCCTGTGTTGCCTGTAGGTGGATTCTGGACCCTGTGTTGCTGGACTCTGTGTTGCCTGTAGTTGGGTGATAGACCCTGTGTTGCCTGTAGTTGGGTGATGGACCCTGTGATGCCTGTAGGTGCTGGACCCTGTGTTGCCTGTAGTTGGGTGCTGGACTCTGTGTTGCCTGTAGTTGGGTGCTGGACCCTGTGATGCCTGTAGTTGGGTGCTGGACCCTGTGTTGCCTGTGGGTGGGTGCTGGACCCTGTGATGCCTGTAGGTGCTGGACTCTGTGTTGCCTGTAGTTAGATGCTGGACCCTGTGTTTCCTGTAGTTGGGTGCTGGAACCTGTCTTTCCTGCAGTTGGGTGCTGGACCCTGTGTTGCCTGCAGTTGGGTGCTGGACCCTGTGATGCCTGTAGGTGCTGGACCCTGTGTTACCTGTAGTTGGGTGCTGGACTCTGTTTTGCCTGTAGTTGGGTGCTGGACTCTGTGTTGCCTGTAGTTGTGTGCTGGACTCTGTGTTGCCTGTAGTTGGGTGCTGGACTCTGTGTTGCCTGTAGTTGGGTGCTGGACTCTGTGTTGCCTGTAGTTGGGTGCTGGACCCTGTGTTTCCTGTAGTTGGGTGCTGGACCCTGTGTTGCCTGTAGTTGGGTGCTGGACCCTGTGTTTCCTGTAGTTGGGTGCTGGACCCTGTGTTTCCTGTAGTTGGGTGCTGGACCCTGTGTTGCCTGTAGTTAGATGCTGGACCCTGTGTTGCCTGTAGTTAGATGCTGGACCCTGTAGTTGGGTGCTGGACCCTGTCTTTCCTGTAGTTGGGTGCTGGACCCTGTGTTGCCTGTAGTTGGGTGCTGGACCCTGTGTTTCCTGTAGTTGGGTGCTGGACCCTGTGTTGCCTGTAGTTGGGTGCTGGACCCTGTATTGTCTGTAGTTGGGTGCTGGACCCTGTGTTTCCTGTAGTTGGGTGCTGGACTGCTACTCTGATGCTGCTAGCTGGCGGTGGAATCATCAGAGAGGTGATGATGGTGTAGATGAACGAGCATCAGCTGGTGCTGGGGACTCCTTTGTAAAGTAGTATCCATCCCTTTTTTCTCCTCTCACGGTTTTTTCTTCTCCTTTTTCTTTGTTGGAGTGGCATCATTTTCTGTCTGAAAACCGCCCCGCCCGTGTGAGATTACAAGCGTCTATGCATGTTGCTGGACAGAGTCAATAATGATGCCACTAAGTAGGAATTCCGAGGTGAGGCGGTGGAGGGGGTTTGAGGTTGAAAATGGTAGTGAGGCAGTCGAGGAGGAGTGTGGCAGGGGACAGTTCACCTCTCCTGTTTCATCTTTGTAACGACCTGCCTGGAATATGAAAATAGCCTTTCATTTTTAGGAGTGCTTGACTCGTGCACATTTTTTCTCTATACCTCAGGAGTTGTGAGAGCAATAGTTTAAAACTCCACTTAGCGTCTTTGTAGTTTTCCTACAAGGTTTCCCCCTGGGCTTTCATCTGGGAAAGTTTAGAATACCTCAGGGCTTGTTTGGAAGCACTTCTAAACAACACCTTCATTTGTGTTACTGTTTCAGCAGTTTGTAGACCAAGAGCTGTAGTCTAGGTAGGTTTACACTGGTCTAAGTTTAATGTCACTTTGGAACATCATGCAGACTTGTTGTGTTTTCTACATAAACCAGCCATGTCTCCATCCTCACGGTCTCTGTGTTTTCTCCTGCAACCTGGGCTGTATACTCTCGGGCTGTGTCCCAAATCGCACCATATTCCGTAGTGCACTACTTTTGACCAACGCACTTCATAGGTTATATGGTTCCATTTGGGACACAGCCTCTGTCTCATCTGGAGCTTCTGAGAGTTGGTCTGTCCTGATTGTGACCTGGCGGGGGTGGTGATTCCATTCTCTGTCTGTCTGTGCTCTCTGCTTTGTAATGATTGGATAATGGGATATCATCTGACCTCTGGTGACCGGTGCAAATTTGTGATGTCACAGCCTCCCTCAGGTCACTGTCTGTGTGCCTGTGTGTGAAAGAAGGCCTGAACTTGATACGGTGGTGCCAGCTGAGTGGAGTGACTGGGTCTAGGAGGGAGGGAAGGGAGAAGGGGGGGGAGTGTATCCATGTCTGGCAGTGATTTTCAAGTTTCTTGTAGAGGGAGAAAATAGAGATCAAATAGGTAGAGACATTTAGCTACACAATGATGCTCTGCTTACAGGGAGGTTGATTACAGGTTGATTACAGGTTGAACAGGCTTGCTGGACCCAACATTGGAAAAAATTTCCAGTCCATGTTCCAACCATTTTAGCCATTTCCAGCCACTTTCAGCCATGCTAATCTTTAGGTTAATAGTAGTGAGGTTTTGTTGTTACCCAAATGGCCTGCCGTCTAAAGGCGTCCACATGCTTCCCAGCCGGAACAGTTCGGAAGAGTTTATGCATATATTGTGACAACATTCTTTTGTGATGATATTTTGGACACCAGTGTGGGTTTTTTCGGCTGTTCGGGCACACAATTTTTTTTCTGGAGTCAAGCCAACAACAACAACAGCAGCAAGCAGGACTCACACAATATTCTCCTAACAACCCACAGGGCAGACATCCCAATCATTCGCAAAAGGAAGCGACGGAGAGGACGAAGAGCCGGATGCCTCGTCCGGACCTGCAGAAGACAACTAGGAAAGCTAACGTTACCGTCAATATTACTTGCCAACGTGCAATCATTGGACAATAAACTAGACGAGGTAAGATCACGAATATCCTACCAACGGGACATAAAAAACTGTAATATCCTATGTTTCACGGAATCGTGGCTGAATTATGACATGGATATTCAGCTAGCGGGATATATGCTGCACCGGCAAGATAGAACAGCACACTCCGGTAAGACGAGGGGGGGCGGTCTGTGCATATTTGTAAACAACAGCTGGTGCACAAAATCTAAGGAAGTCTCAAGATTTTGCTCGCCTGAAGTTGAGTATATTGTGATAAACTGCAGGCCACAGTACTTGCCTAGACAGTTCTCAGCTATACTTTTTGTGGCTATTTATTTACCACCAGACGGATGCTGGCACTATAAGACCTCACTCAGTCAGCTGTATAAGGCAATAAGTAAACAGGAAACCACTCACCCAGAGGTGGCGCTCCTAGTGGCCGGAGACTTTAATGCAGGGAAACTTAAATCAGTTCCATCAACATGTTAAATGTGCAACCAGAGGGAAAACAATTCTAGATCACCTGTACTCCACACCCAGAGACACGTACAAAGCTCACCCTCACCATCCATTTGGTAAATCCGACCACAACTCTATCCTCCTGATTCCTGCTTACAAGCAAAAATTAAACAGGAAGCACCAGTGACTCGGGTCAAACAAACTGGAACAAACTGGAACATGTTCCGGGATTCTTCCGATGGCATTGAGGAGTACACCACATCAGTCACTGGCTTTATCAATAAGTGCATCGAGGACGTCGTCCCCACCGTGACTGTACGTACATGCCCCAACCAGAAGCCATGGATTACAGGCAACATTCACACTGAGCTAAAGGGTAGAGCTGCCGCTTTCAAGGTGCAGGACTCTAACACGGAAGCTTACAAAAAATCCCGCTATGCCGTGCGACAAACCATCAAACAGGCAAAGCGTCAATACAGTTCTAAGATTGAATCATAGTACACCGGCTCCGATGCTTGTCGGATGTGGCAGGGCCTGCAAACTATTACAGACTACAAAGGGAAGCACAGCCGCGAGCTGCCCAGTGACACGAGCCTACCAGACGAGCTAAATCACTTCTATGCTCGCTTTGAGGCAAGCAACACTGAGGCATGCATGAGAGCCTCAGCTGTTTCAGACGACTGTGTGATCATGCTCTCCGTAGCCGACGTGAGTAAGACCTTTAAACAGGTCAACATACACAAGGCTGCGGGGCCAGACGGATTACCAGGACGTGTGCTCGGGGCATGTGCTGACCAACTGGCAGGTTGGCAACAAAGGCAACCTGCCTAAATGACTACAGACCATTAGCAGTCACGTCCGTAGCCATTAAGTGCTTTGAAAGGCTGGTAATGGTTCACATCAACACCATTATCCCAGAAATCCTAGACCCACTCCAATTTGCATACCGCCTAAACAGATCCACAGATGATGCAATATCTATTGCACTCCACACTGCCCTTTCCCACCTGGACAAAAGGAACACCTATGTGATAATGCTGTTCATTGACTGCAGCTCAGCGTTCAACACCATAGTACCCTCAAAGCTCATCATTAAGCTAAGGATCATGGGACTAAACACCTTCCTCTGCAACTGGATCCTGGACTTCTTGAAGGGCCGCCCCAGGTGGTAAGGGTAGGTAACAACACATCTGCCACGCTGATCCTCAATACTGGAGCTCCCCAGGGGTGCATGCCCAGTCCCCTCCTGTACTCCCTGTTCACCCACGACTGCATGGCCAGGCACGACTCCAACACCATCATTAAGTTTGCTGACGACACAACATTGGTAGGCCTGATCACCGACAACGACGAGACAGCCTATAGGGAGGAAGTCAGAAACCTGGCCGGGTGGTGCCAGAATAACAACCTATCCCTCAAAGTAACCAAGACTAAGGAGATGATTGTGGACTACAGGAAAAGGAATACCGAGCACGTCCCCATTCTCATCGACGGGCTGTAGTGGAGCAGGTTGAGAGCTTCAAATTCCTTGGTGTCCACATCAACAACAAACTAGATTGGTCCAAACACACCAAGACAGTCGTGAAGAGGGCACGACAAAGCCTATTCCCCCTCAGGAGACTAAAAAGATTTGGCTTTGGTCCTGAGATCCTCAAAAGGTTCTACAGCTGCAACATTAAGAGTATGCATCTGGTTGCATCACTGCCTGGTACGGCAATTGCTCGGCCTCCGACCGCAAGGCACTTCAGAGGGTAGTGCGTACGGCCCAGTACATTACTGGGGCAAAGCTGTCTGCCATCCAGGACCTCTACACCAGGCGGTGTCAGAGGAAGGCCCTGAAAATTGTCAAAGACCCCAGCCACCCCAGTCATAGACTGTTCTCTCTACTACCGCATGGCAAGCGCTACCGGAGTGCCAAGTCTAGGACGAAAAGGATCTCAACAGTTTTTACCCCCAAGCCATAAGACTCCTGAACAGGTAACCAAATGGTTACCCGGACTATTTGCATTGTGTTCCTCCCCCCAACCCCTCTTTTACGCTGCTGCTACTCTCTGTTTATCTTATATGCATAGTCACTTTAACTATACATTCATGTACATACTACCTAAATGGCCCAACCAACCAGTGCTCCCGCACATTGGCTAACCAGGCTATCTGCATTGTGTCCCACCACCCGCCAACCCCTCTTTTTACGCTTCTGCTACTCTCTGTTCATCATATATGCACAGTCACTTTAACGATACCTACGTGTACATACTACCTCAATAAGCCTGACTAACAGGTGTCTGTATATCGCCTTGCTACTCTTTTTTCAAATGCCTTTCTACTGTTGTTTTATTTCTTTACTTACCTACACACACACACACACACACACCTTTTTTTTTGGCACCATTGGTTAGAGCCTGTAAGTAAGCATTTCACTGTAAGGTTTACACCTGTTGTATTTGGCGCACGTGACAAATCAACTTTGATTTGATTTGATTTGAAGCCGAAGTCTACGCCCCTTCATCTGTGATTGGTTCACATTAGGGATTCTTCAATACGTTTTTGTTGTCATTCAATGAGAGACGACTCGTTTTCATGCACATTTTTTCATTGAGAAATACTGCACCAAAGATCCTAGGTCAAATTGTTAGATCTCCTCGGCAAAAACGTCAAAATTAATGACAGATTTCTTGAGTTATCCTAAAATCAATTAAAGCATGCTGACGCCTTTAGCCAGGTCTCCCCTTGAAAGAGGTCTGCTGACATTAGCGGGAGAACCTGGCTAAATAAAGTGTATACAAAAAAATCTACAAAAAAGCAGAATAATCATAAACCCATGAAAGATAGTAGCTGTAGTTTCACCTCATTGATCAACTTCCTCTTGGTTCAGTGTTCACATTTTCCTGTTACTGTCAACCAGTTAATCCAGATACACCCAAACAGCTGTGTTGATGTGTGACTTAGATGTGACAAGGTGAGCTTAAAAGTGAACCGTTGAACGTGACGTCAGAGGAATCCAACCCTCGAACTCTGCCTTCTTTTGACGAAACATGAATTGTGTTGCATAAAGGCATGTTTTGCTGCTTGTCTGAGGGCTGTGAGGTCAGTTGTGTTAACTAACTGTCTTGGCATGACATGCCTACACTGCTGAAAAAAACCTGCATACACCAGACCGTTGTGTTTTGGAAACTTTGGTGCTGTTACGCTGGTGACCAGTATATGCTGGTATGCTAGTGATGCTGATATGCTGGTGACCACCTTATACTGGTAGGCTGGTGATGCTGTTATGCTCGTGACCAGTTTATGCTGGTATGCTAGTGATGCTGGTATGCTGATGACCAGCGTACCAGCATTTGTTGATCACCAGCAAAACCAGTGTTTAATTATTTAAGACAATAGAATACAGAAATCATAAGGCCTTACTTTGAGGGCCTAGTTTTCCCTAATACAGTGGCCACATCAGGCCTGCAAGTCACATTATTCTGGCTTGTAAAGGGATATTTAATTCCTATTGGAATCCAGCCAGAGAGTGGGGATGTCCAACAATTTGAACTTGTATTCACCCTCAATCTTCATTCAAAAGGACTGCCAGGGTTAGAAAGATGAATAAATAAGACTACCTAAACCACCAAAACAGTAAAGGGTGCAAGAAGTCCAACTAAGATTGGATTAGTTTAGAAAAATGTATGTTATTTATCTTTGTGTAGCATAAGATTTATGAATCAATCAAAAACACAGGTATTAAAACAAACCGTAGAATTGCAACTGAGCATGCAGAGAAATATAATGGCCGTGGTTAGATGGATCGAGAAATATAATGGGCGTGGTTAGATGGATCGAGAAATAGATAGAGAGAGAGATGGAGAGAGAGAGAGATAGATGAGATAGATAGAGAGAGAGAGAGAGAGAGAGAGAGAGATAGATGAGATAGATAGAGAGAGAGAGAGAGATCGAGGGATAGATAGATGAGAAAGATAGAGAGAGAGCTAGATCTAGGGATAGATGGATAGATGTGCGCTGAGAGTCGGGAAGCATGTTCAGGGAGCGTATCATTTAATAAACAAATGAACAAAGCAAGAAACACGAACAGCGCACAGACATGAAACAGAAACAATGACACCTGGGGAAGGAACCAAAGGGAGTGACATATAAAGGGCAGGTAATCAAGGAGGTGATGGAGTCCAGGTGAGTGTCATAATGCACTGATGCGCGTAACGATGGTGACAGGTGTGCGCCATAACGAGCAGCCTGGTGACCTAGAGGCCGGGGAGAGAGCATACGTGACAGTATCCCCTCCTCAGCGCGGGAGCCTGATGAGCCGGCTGAGACCTCCCCGGGCTGCCTTGGTCGAGGCATAGGAGCCTCTCGAGCCAGCTGAGGCAACGGGAGCCTCTCGAGCCAGCTGAGGCAACGGGAGCCTCTCGAGCCAGCTGAGGCAACGGGAGCCTCTCGAGCCAGCTGAGGCAACGGGAGCCTCTCGAGCCAGCTGAGGCAACGGGAGCCTCTCGAGCCAGCTGAGGCAACGGGAGCCTCTCGAGCCAGCTGAGACAACGGGAGCCTCTCGAGCCAGCTGAGGCAACGGGAGCCTCTCGAGCCAGCTGAGGCAACGGGAGCCTCTCGAGCCAGCTGAGGCAACGGGAGCCTCTCGAGCCAGCTGAGGCAACGGGAGCCTCTCGAGCCAGCTGAGGCAACGGGAACCTCTCGAGCCAGCTGAGGCAACGGGAGCCTCTCGAGCCAGCTGAGGCAACGGGAGCCTATCGAGCCAGCTGAGGCAACGGGAGCCTATCGAGCCAGCTGAGGCAACGGGAGCCTATCGATCCAGCTGAGACAACGGGAGCCTCTCGAGCCAGCTGAGGCAACGGGAGCCTCTCGAGCCAGCTGAGGCAACGGGAGCCTCTCGATCCAGCTGAGGCAACGGGAGCCTATCGATCCAGCTGAGGCATGGGAGCCTATTGATCCAGCTGAGGCATGGGAGCCTATTGATCCAGCTGAGGCATGGGAGCCTATCGATCCAGCTGAGGCATGGGAGCCTATCGATCCAGCTGAGGCATGGAAATCCGACAAACCGGCTGAAGCCTCCTAGGTAGCTCCGATTCTGATTCCCGGACCCAACATCACCTCCAAAACAAAAACACTCCGTGTGCCCTGGGAGTCGGGAAGCAAATTTAATGAACAAAACAAGAAACCCGAACAACGCAGAGACAGGAAACAGAAACAATGACACCTGGGGAAGGAACCAAAGGGAGTGACATATAAAGGGCAGGTAATCAAGGAGGTGATGGAGTCCAGGTGAGTGTCATAATGCACTGATGCGCGTAACGATGGTGACAGGTGTGCACCATAACGAGCAGCCTGGTGACCTAGAGGCCGGAGAGGGAGCACACGTGACAGACAGAGATAGCGAGATAGAGAGTCAGATAGTCAATAGATCATGCTAGTCAGAAGATGTGAGGTAGCCTAGTGGTTAGAGAGGCAAGCCACCAACCGGAGGAAAGCCACTTCAAATCCTAGCAAGATGTGAGCTGGTATTAAAACCTAAATGCCGTTGTGCCCTTGAGCAAGGTACTTAACCCCTCAGAACATCAGCTCTCAGTGTGGCAGCCCTCAGCACCTCTCTCAAACTATAACTCTATGTATGTGTCACGGTCTTCCTCCTCTTCATCTGAAGAGGAGAGGCGAGAAGGATCAGAGGACCAATATGGGGCGTGGTATGTGTTCATAGTGAATTTTAATAAAGAAAACACTGAACACTGAAACACTATACAAAAACAATAAACCAATGACGACCGTGAAGCTACAAATAAGACCTGCTGACACAAGCCACTAACATAGACAATCACCCACAAACAAACAGTGCAACCCAGGCTACCTAAGTATGATTCTCAATCAGAGACAACTAATGACACCTGCCTCTGATTGAGAACCATACTAGGCCGAAACATACAAATCCCCAAATCATAGAAAATCAAACATAGACTGCCCACCCAACTCACGCCCTGACCATACTAAATAAATACAAAACAAAGGAAATAAAGGTCAGAACGTGACAGTATGTGTGTCTTTTGGAGGTTTTGAGTTAAAAGCAGAAGTCACTTTTCAGTTGGACGTTGTGTGTAATTGACCAATTAAGTGATCTTAATCTTGAGCAGCTGGACCAGTTTGGTCACCAGCTCGACCAGCTACTGGGCCAGCCTAACTAGCTAGACCAGCATGGACCAGCTTGAAATTTATGCTGGACTAATCAGTTTTTTTCCCCAGCAGGGTGAACAACTCAGTCAGTGAGGTTGCAGAACCACACTGCACTGTATTCTGTCTGATGACCCTAGATAGGAGAGTCATTGCTACAGGAAGGATGACTCTTATATCGTCTCCCTGTTGGAAAATGGATGAATGATTAAAGAATTGAATGAATTGTAGCATGTATTCTCTGTTCTAGGCCATCCCCTCAGACCTTGGCAGTGCCACAGAATGAGAAGAGACAGCTAGCTAGCTGCCAAGCACTGTGGTACTCAACTCAACCCCTAGGCAGGTAGCCTAGTGGTTAGAGTTTTGGGCCAGTAGCTGAAAGGTTGCTGTATTGAATCTCCGAGCTGACAAGGTATAAATCTGTTGTTCTGCCCCTGAACAAGGCAGTCAACCCACTGTTCCCCGGTAGGCCGTCATTGTAAATAAGAATTTGTTTTTAACAGACTTGCCTAGTTAAATAAAGAATAATAATTTAAATCCTGCTGCATGCAGAGATCCATAATAACAGGCAAGGACCCCTGGATGAACACACTAACCCTATCAGAGCTTTCCAAACTCAGCTTTTTAACAGTCAAATTAGAACCTATTACACTAAAAGATCGTCTAGACGCTCGTTATTAGGGAAAAGGTTATTTACGCACGATTTTGGTACAGCTTAATTTTATTATATCGTGTTTTAAATCATAGTTTGGATCCAGTCTGGAAAGCTCATTTGGAGGATATTAGATATACTCTCTGTCCGTGCCAAAGGCTAATGATCATTCCCATGGTTTGGGATGACGCAACATCAGGTTTGTTTTTCCCAGAAGCACATTTTTCCCTCTACCTTGTAAGCCATTCATGTACAATTGAATGAAAACATGTCTAAGGCTTCAGTGAGTCCGTAATGCCGGCACTGACTGGAGTGTGCAGAATGACATGTACCTGGTAAAGGAATGGTGGTGCGGTCGGATTCTCCCCTCTTGGCAGGCAACCAGGCAATGGATGCGGGGGGGAGGGGGGGTAATGTAGGTGAGTGGGGGGTAATGTAGGTGAATGAGGGGTAATGTAGTGGGGAGGGGGGTAATGTAGGTGAGAAGAAGGGTAATGTAGGTGAGGGGGGTAATGTAGGTGAGAGGGGTAATGTAGGTTAGTGGGGGAAATGTAGATGAGAGGGGGGGTAATGTAAGTGAGTGGGGGGGGTAATGTAGGAGGGTGGGGTGAGGTAATGTAGGTGGGGGGGTAATGTAGAAGAGTGGGGGGAGGTAATGTTGGTGAGGGGGTAATGCAGGTTAGTGGGGGGAATGTAGATGAGATGGGGTAATGTAGGTGAGAAGGGGGTAATGTAGGTGAGTGGGGGGTAATGTAGGTGAGTGGGTGGAGGTAATGTAGGTGAGGGGGTAATGTAGGTTAATGGGGGGAATGTAGATGAGAGGGGGGGGGTAATGGGCTGGTCTGGGGTGGTTTGGTCTGGGGTGGTTTTGTCTGGGGTGGGCTGGTCTGGGGTGGTCTGGTCTGGGGTGGTCTGGGGTGGGGTGGGCTTGGGTGGTCTGGCCTGGGGTGGGCTGTGGTAGGGTGGTCTGGTCTGGGGTGGTCTGCGGTGGTCTGGGCTGGAGTGGTCTGGTCTGGGGTGGTTTGGTCTTGGGTGGTCTGGCCTGGCCTGGGTTGGGGTTGGCAGGGGGGGTTGAGCTCGGGTGGTGACTGTTGGCGAGTTGTGTGTTGAGTTGGGGGTGGTGGTGCATGTGAGCACATATCAACGAATTGGCGCGGGCACTAGAAAAGTCTGCAGCACC
This sequence comes from Oncorhynchus mykiss, assembly GCF_013265735.2. Taxonomy (NCBI): domain Eukaryota; kingdom Metazoa; phylum Chordata; class Actinopteri; order Salmoniformes; family Salmonidae; genus Oncorhynchus; species Oncorhynchus mykiss. The sequence goes on from NC_048569.1 coordinate 89,986,328, forward strand.
CGGCCTCAACCTACTAGAAGTTGAAGTCAAATGTCTACTGTTTGCTGATGATCTGGTTATTCTGTCCCCAACCAAGGAGGACCTACAGCAGCACCTAGATCTTCTGCACAGATTCTGCCAGACCTGGGCCCTGACAGTAAATCTCAGTAAGACCAAAATAATGGTGTTCCAAAAAAGGTCCAGTCGCCAGGACCACAAATACAAATTCCATATAGACACCATTGCCCTAGAGCACAAAACTATACATACCATTTCCTAAACATCAGCGCCACAGGTAATTTCCACAAAGCTGTGAATGATCTGCAAGACAAGGCAAGAAGGGCATTCTATGCCATCAAAAGGAACATAAAATTCAACATACCAATTAGGATCTGGCTAAAAATACTTGAATCAGTCATAGAGCCCATTGCCCTTTATGGTTGTGAGGTCTGGGGACCGCTCACCGACCAATATTTCACAAAATGGGACAAACACCAAATTGAGACTCTGCATGCAGAATTCTGCAAAAATATCCCCCGTGTGCAACGTAGAACACCAAATAATGCATGCAGAGCAGAATTACCCACTAATTATCAAAATCCATAAAAAATTCTACAACCACCTAAAAGGAAGCGATTCCCAAATCTTCCACAACAAAGCCATCACCTACAGAGAGATGAACCTGGAGAAGAGTCCCCTAAGCAATCTGGTCCTGGGGCTCTGTTCACAAACACACCCCACAGAGCCCCAGGACAGCAGCACAATTAAACCCAACCAAATCATGAGAAAACAAAAAGATAATTACTTGACACATTGGAAAGAATGAACAAAAAACAGACCAAACTAGAATGCTATTTGGCCCTAAACACAGAGTACACAATGGCAGAATACCTGACCACTGTGACTGACCCAAACTTAAGGAAAGCTTTGACTATGTACAGACTCAGTGAGCATAGCCTTGCTATTGAGAAAGGCCGCCGTAGGCAGACATGGCTCTCAAGAGAAGACAGGCTATGTGCACACTGCCCACAAAATGAGGTGGAAACTGAGATGCACTTCCTAACCTCCTGCCCAATGTATGACCATATTAGAGGCACATATTTCCCTCAGATTACACAGATCAACAAAGAATTCGAAAACCCAATTTTGATAAACTATCTACTGGGTGAAATTCCACAGTGTGCCATCACAGTAGCAAGATTTGTGACCTGTTGCCACAAGAAAAGGGCAACCAGTGAAGAACAAACACAACCCATATTTATGCTTATTTATGTTCCCTTGTGTACTTTAACCATTTGTACATTGTTACAACACTGTATATATATGTATAATATGACATTTGTAATGTCTTTATTGTTTTGAAACTTCTGTGTGTAATGTTTACTGTTAATTTGTATTGTTTATTTCACTTTTGTATATTATCTACCTCACTTGCTTTGGCAATGTTAACACATATTTCCCATGCCAATAAAGCCCCTTGAATTGAATTGAATTGACAGAGAGAGAAGGAGAGAGAGAGACAGACAGAGAGAGAGAGAGAGAGAGACAGACAGAGAGAGAGACAGAGGCAGAGAGAGAGAGAGGGAGAGACATAGAGAGACAGAGACATAGAGAGACAGAGACAGAGAGATTGAGAGAGAGAGACAGAGAGAGGGAGAGAGAGAGAGACAGAGAGAGGGAGAGAGAGAGAGACACAGAGAGAGACAGAGACAGAGATAGGGAGAGAGAGAGACAGAGAGAGGGATAGAGGGAGACAGAGAGAGAGAGAGACAGAGAGAGGGAGAGAGAGAGAGAAGGAGAGAGAGAGACAGAGAGAGAGAGAGACAGAGGGAGAGAGAGAGACAGAGAGAGAGACAGAGAGAGGGAGAGAGAGACGGAGAGAGACAGAAACAGAGAGAGGGAGAGAGAGAGACAGAGACAGAGAGACAGAAACAGAGAGAGGGAGACTTGAGAGACAGAGAGAGAGAGAGAGAGAGACAGAGAGAGGGACAGAGAGACTGAAAGCAGCAGTCATTCAGCAGTCCTCTCACATTTTTTCCAAAGCTGTCTCTCTGTCCGGGAGTCTGTCCGTCCAGGACGTGACGGGACTCCCCCAGTCTATAATGGCTCTCATCTGCCCTCCTCTCCCACAGCGTTTACCTTCCCCTCCCTTCCCTTCCCTGCCCCAAACCAAACCAAGCCAGGGTAAGCATGCAGGAGTCCCACCATCAATCACTAAAGGTCAGGGGTCAGGCGTCATCCCAGACAGAGGTGTCAATCAGGTAATCTCTGAGGAATATCACAACCCCACAACACTTCCTCACTCTCCTGCACTGCTTAGCTTTAGGAACACCCGACCAAGGCCCTGACTTATCTGAAAGAAAGTACCAGAATGTACTTGTTGTTTATACCTATAGACATTCAACATTTTATTCAGTGCACAAACACACATGCACAGATTCCTCCCACACGCATATAAACATGCAATATCATGCATAGGCACACGCTGCATGCACATGCATACTTCTTGCATATATTATGACTTGTGGAAATGTGGAACCCATTTTGACTTTGCCTTGTGGAACCCATGCTAACACAGCATGGCAAAAGTAAATGACCACAAAGCAGGCCTTCAAATCAAATCAAATTAAAGTTTATTGGTGGCGTACACAGATTTGCAGATGTTATCGCAGGTGCAGCGAAATGCTTATGTTTCTAGATCCAAAAGTTCAGCGTTATCTAGCAACACAATAACAATAAACACATTATCTCAAAAGTAAAAAAAATATTAGAAATATCAGAATGAGCAATTACAGAGTCCGGAATATGAATATACATATAGATGGTGTGTATAGACCGTGCAGACAGTATAGGAATAGAACATACTGAACCTGTATATATTACTTACTTCCTCATGTTCCTCTCTTCTACGTTGCTGTTGTTAGATAGTACTACTGATATTGATTACTGTATTGTTGGGAAAGAGCTTGTAAAAAAAAAAGCACGTGACAATAAAACGTAACATTTTAAAAGGTGTGTACAGCAGTAGTTACAGTTGAATTCGGAAGTTTACATACACTTAGGTTGGAGTCATTAAAACTCTTTTTTCAACCACTCCACAAATTTCTTGTTAACAAACTATAGTTTTGGCAAGTTGGTTAGGACATCTACTTTGTGTATGACACAAGTCATTTTCCCAACAATTGTTTACAGACAGATTATTTCACTTATAATTCACTGTATCACAATTCCAGTGGGTCAGAAGTTTACATACACTAAGTTGACTGTGCCTTTAAACAGCTTGGAAAAATCCAGAAAATGACTGGCTTTAGAAGCTTCTGATTGACTAATTGACATAATTTGAGTCCATTGGAGTTGTACCTGTGGATGTATTTCAAGGCCTACCTCCAAACTCAGTGCCTCTTTGCTTGACATCATAGGAAAATTAAAGGAAATCAGCCAAGACCTCAGAAAAAAATGTTTTGACCTCCACAAGTCTGGTTCATCCTTGGGAGCAATTTCCAAATGCCTGAAGGTACCACGTTCATCTGTTCAAACAATAGTACGCAAGTATAAACACCATGGGACCACGCAGCCGTCATACCGCTCAGGAAGGATACGCGTTCTGTCTCCTAGAGATGAACGTACTTTGGTGAGAAAAGTGTAAATCAATCCCAGAACGACAGCAAAGGACCTTGTGAAGCTGCTGGAGGAAACAGGTACAAAATGATCTATATCCACAGTAAAACAAGTCGTATATCGACATAACCTGAAAGGCCCGTCAGAAAGGAAGAAGCCACTGCTCCAAAACCGCCATAAGAAAGCCAGACTACGGTTCGCAACTGCACATGGGGACAAAGCTCGTACTTTTTGGAGACCTTTTTGGAGACCACCTTTCCAACAAGTCAGTTTGTCAAATTTCTGCCCGGCTAGAGCTGCCCCGGTCAACTGTAAGTGCTGTTATTGTGAAGTGGAAACGTCTAGGAGCAACAACGGCTCAGCCGCAAAGTGGTAGACCACACAAGCTCACAGAATCTTAATGCTACAGCATACAATGATATTCTAGACGATTCCTTTCTTCCTGTCCTCAACTCCATTGAACATCTTTGGGATGAATTGGAATGCCAACTGAGAACCAGGTCTAATCGCCCAACATCAGTGCCCGATGTCACGAATGCTCTTGTGGTTGAATGGAAGCAAGTCCGCGCAGTAATTTTCCAACAGCTAGTGGAAAGCCTTCCCAGAAGAGTGAAGGCTGTTATTGCAGCAAAGGGGGGGGGAACAACTCAAAATTAATGCCCATGATTTTGGAATGAGAGGTTTGACGAGCAGGTGTCCACATACATTTGGCCATGTAGTGTAGGTCACAGGGTACAGGGTGCCATTTGTGTCCGCACCCTAAGACACCATAGTGTGTGGTCCTCCTCTCTAACCATACTCTGCTCATTCCATTCCACTATAGTGGTTTGGATTTGGATTTGATTTAGTCAGCCTGTTCCCACTTTGTCCTTTTAACATGTCTTCATAGACATTTACTCATAGAAATGCGTCATATTGCCTTCCATTGATGTGGCAACCTGCCTGCCAACATCTGGCTGGGTTTATGGTTCCCAACAAAAGATCCATTCTGAGGCTTTTCTATTGTCATCGACACACACACACACACGCACGCACGCAGGCACGCACGCACGCACGCATGCACGCACGCACACACACACACACACGCCTCCCCTGGTTTTAAAGATTAGCCCTGCATGGATGGATCATACCGTGAAGTGGACCTCTGCTTAACTCATCATTTCCTCCTACTACATTATCCCCTATTCTGTTATTGCTGATGCTTGTGTGTTAATCACACACAGATGTGTGTGTTTCAGTTCAACACGTCCTGCTTTTTTCTCTTGGATTATACTGTTGGCAGAAGCTTTTGTGCAGATGAAGTGTCCAGCTATTGTTAACTCACAGCTATTAGCCATCACCTGTCTTCAGTCAACACCTGTGAATAAACTATGTATAGTACTGCCTGTATATAGTACTGTCTGTATATAGTACTGCCTGCATATAGTACTGCCTGTGTATAGTACTGCCTGTGTATAACTGTATATAGTACTGTCTGTATATAGTACCGCCTGCATATAGTACTGTCTGCATATAGTACTGCCTGTGTATAGTACTGCCTGTATATAGTACTGCCTGCATATAGTACTGCCTGTGTATAGTACTGCCTGTTTATAGTACTGCCTGCATATAGTACTGCCTGTGTATAACTGTATATAGTACTGCCTGTATATAGTATTGCCTGTATATAGTACTGAATGTATATAGTACTGCTTGTATATAGTACTGCCTGTGTATAGTACTGCCTGTGTATAGTACTGCCTGTGTATAGTACTGGTTGTATACAACTGTATATAGCACTGCCTGTAATATAGTACTGCCTGTATATAGTGCTGCCTGTATGTATTACTGCCTGTGTATATTACTGTCGTTATATAGTACTGCCTGTATATAGTACTACGTGTATCTAGTACTGCTTGTATCTAGTACTGCCTGTGTATAGTACTGCCTGTATATAGTCCTGCCTGTGTGTAGTGCTGCTTGCATATAACTGTATATAGTACTGCCTGTATATAGTACTGCCTATGTGTTGTACTGCCTGTATATAGTACTGTCTGTATATAACTGTATATATTGCTGCCTGTATATAGTACTGTCTGTATATAGTACTGTCTGTATATAGTATTGCCTGCCTCCACAATGAGTACAGAAGATTCATGGCCCCAGTTGACTTCCATCCCCCAGCCTGTCTGCGTGCCTGCCTGCATGTGTGGTTGGTTGGTGGCTGTTTCTCTCTTTCCCAACAAGAGACTGTGTGGAACACAGTGGTGGCCATGTCTTACAGTTTTATTTTGCCCTGGCTGTCACACACAAACACAGCCCCACACACACACACACAGTTCTCACACACAGGTCAGCGTCACTAAAACTGAAGACCCTCCGAGCTCCCCCCACTGGAGGACCGAGGCTTCTCACAGCCAATCAGGTCCAGCCAAAATGACCCGGAGGACGGGGCGCAGGGCGATAAGGCCGGCGACGGTGATACTCCAGGATCCAGAACTTTTGCAACCGGAACCCTGCATCCCTCTCTTCCAGCATGTACCCCTCCCACTCCACGAGGTACTGAAGGCCCCCCCGCCCGACGCCTCGAATCCAGGATGGAACGAGTTATGTACGCCGGGGCCCCCTCGATGTCCAAAGGGGGTAGAGGGACCTCCCGCACCTCAGATTCCAGGAGCGGACAAGCCACCACCGGCCTGAGGAGAGACACATGGAACGAGGGATTAATACGATAATCAGAGGGAAGCTGTAATCTGTAACATACCTCATTCACCCTCCTCAACCGCCGACCCAGCTTCCGACAGGGTAGGTGGAGGGGCAGGTTACGGGTCGAGAGCCTGACCTGGTCCCTCGGTGCGAACACCGGGGTCTCACTGCGGTGACGGTCCACGCTGGTTTTCTGGCGACGCGCGGCTCGCTGGAGATGGACATGGGCGGACATGGGCGGCCTCCCATGTCTCTTCCGATTGCCTGAACCAGTCTGCAGGAGTCTCGATCTGACCCTGATGCCAGAACCGGCTGGTACACCAATACGCACTGAAAGGGGGAGATGTTAGTGGAGGAGGGGCGAAGCGAGTTCTGTACCATCTCGGCCCAGGGCACGAACGCCGCCCACTCCCAGGCTGGTCATAGCAATAAGACCGCAGAAACCTGCCTACATCCTGGTTTACTCTCTCTTCCTGCCCGTTACTCTCGGGGTGAAAACCTGAGTTGAGGCTGATCGAGACCCCCAGACCTTCCATGAACGCCTTCCAAACTCTCAACGTGAACTGGGGACCCCATCCGACACTATATCCTCAGGCACCCCGTAGTGCCAGAAGACGTGTGTAAACAGAGCTTCCGCAGTCTGTAGGGCCGAAGGAAGACCGGGCAGAGGGAGGAGACGACAGCACTTAGAAAAACGATCCACAACGACCAAGATCGTAGTGTTTCCCTATGAAAGAGGAAGATCTGTTAGGAAATCCACTGACAGATGTGACCGAGTTCGTTGTGGAACGGGTAAGGGATGTAACTTACTTCTGGGCAGGTGTCTCGGAGCCTTACACTGGGCACACACCGAGCAGGAGGAAACATAAACCCTCACGTCCTTAGCCAAGGTGGGCCACCAGTACTTCCCAGTCAGACAGTCTGACCGATCCCCAGATGACCAGAGGAGGGAGACGTGTGGGCCCAATAGATCAACTGGTCACGGACAGCAGACGGAACGTACAGATGCCCAACGGGACACTGGAGGGGAGCGGGCTCTGTACGCAACGCCTGCTCAATGTCCGCATCCAGCTCCCACACGACCAGCGCTACCAGGTAGGAGGCCGCCAGTATGTGAGTCTGATCCATGGGCCGCTCCTCTATGTCATACAGCCGGGAACCTGGTCTGGGAACCTGGTCTGTAGGATAGGGTAAACCAACCACTGCAACTGTACAGGACCACCCTTCAGCAGTGAGGTAATGGGCGCAGCAACCTGGCCAAAACCCCGGATAAATCTCCGGTAGTAATTGGCAAACCCTAAAAATTGCTGCACCTCCTTTACCGTGGTGGGAGTCAGCCAATTACGCACGGCTGAAATGCGGTCACTCTCCATCTCCACCCCTGATGTGGAAATGCGATACCCTAGGAAGGAGACGGCCTGCTGAAAGAACAGGCATTTCTCAGCCTTGACATACAGGTCATGCTCCAACAGTCGTCCAAGTACCTTGCGCACCAGGGACACATGCTCGGCGCGTGTAACGGAGTATATCAGAATGTCATCGATATTCATCACTACACCCTGTCCGTGCAGGTCCCTGAAAATCTTGTCTACAAAGGATTGGAAAACTGATGGAGCATTCATCAACCCGTACGGCATGACGAGGTACTCATAATGTTCTGAGGTGGTACTGAACGCTGTCTTCCTCTCGTCTCCCTCCCGGATACGCACCAGGTTATACGCACTCATGAGATCTAGTTTCGTGAAGAAGCGCCCCCCATGCATTAACCAAATCGCTGTGGCGATAAGAGGTAGCGGGTAACTGTACCTCACCGTGATTTGATTGAGACCTCTATAGTCAATGCACGGGCGTAAACCTTCATCCTTCTTCTTCACAAAAAAGAGTCGAGGAGGCGGGTGAAGTGGAGGACCGAATGTACCCCTGATGCAGGGCTTCAGAGACATATGTTTCCATAGCTGCGTCTCCGCCTGTGACAGGGGATACACGTGACTCCAGGAAAGTGCAGCATCTGCCAGGAGATTTATCGCACAATCCCCCCGTCGATGAGGTGGTAATTGAGTCGCCTTTTTTTTTACAGAAGGCTAGAGCCAAATCGGCATATTCTGGTGGGATGTGCACAGTGGAGACCTGGTCTGGACTCTCCACCATGTTAGCACCAACGGCAACCCCTACACACTTCCCTGAGCACTCCCGCGACCACCCCGTGAGAGCCCTCTGTTGCCAGGAAATAATGGGGTTATGCAGAGCCAACCAGGGAAGGCCTAGTACCACAGGAAATGCAGGAGAGTCAATGACGAAGAGGCTGATTCTCTCCTCATGATCCCCCTGCATAACCATGGCCAAGGAGATGGTGGCCTCCCTGATTAGCCCGGACCTTAATGGTCGACTATCTAGAGCGTGTGCCGGGAAGGGTCTAACTAAATGAAAAATGGGGATCCCTCACCTAATGGCTAATGCTCTGTCGGTAAAAAATGTGGGGAAAACACAGGGAAACAAACAGACACAAACAGTTGGTTAACAGAGGACTCTGGATGAGTGTGGTGCAAACTCACCTGGGGTGACGCCAGAGTGCCCTGCCTGTTGCCTCGACTCCCAGAGGAACCAACACCGACCGGCAGTGTGTCCTCTGCGGCCACAGATGGTGCACGTGATGGTTCCTCCTCCCGTCTCCCTATGAGCAGCCCCTCCTAACTCCATGGGCACTGGAGCAGGAGTGCTGGATGATGGAACCGACAGAGGCCCCTCTGGACGTCCGCGGGTGACCTGAAGGTTATCCAACCGGATGGACAAATCCACCAGTTGGTCAAAGGAAATGGTGACATCCCTGCAGGCCAGCTCACATCGGACTTCCTCTCGTAGGCTGCATCGATAGTGGTCAATGGACTTGTCGTTCCAGCCTGCTCCGGCGGCCAAGGTCCGGAATTCCAGGGCGAAGTCTTGGGCGCTCCTAGTCCCCTGCCTCAAATGGAAGAGCCTTTCACCCGCCGCTCTACCCTCAGGTGGATGGTCGAAGATGGCCCGGAAGCGACGGGTGAACTCCTTGAAGTGGTCCAACGCGGTGTGTCCTTCTCTCCAAATGGCGTTTGCCCAAATCCAGCGCTCCTCCCATGAGGCAGTAGATGAGGGCGGCCACTCTCTCCCCTCCCGAGGGAGCTGGGTGCACAGTGGCCAGGTAGAAGTCCAGTTGTAGCAAGAATCCCTGGCACTGTGCTGCTGTTCCATCATACTCCCTGGGAAGTGAAACTCATCCCACTGGAATACTCTCCGGATGGGACGGGTGGAGACAACCCCGGTTGTGCTGGTCGAGGCACAGGAGAGACTTCCTGTCTCTCCCAGCGGTCCATCATGGCACCAAGATGATGTAACATGGTCAAATGTTCCTGGACGCGTTCCTCAACTCCTCTAACCGAAGTCCTGCTGACTTCATGGAGGCGTATGTAGTGGAGGCGAAGTCAAGTGCAGGAGAACAGAGTGTAGAAAACAGACACACTTTAATTCCGTTCGGAAATACAGCACAATAAAACATATACGTGCAAAAATAACGAAAAATAACAAAAGTAATGCACCTGAACAAACCACGTAACAATAAACAATTACACACAAACACATGATGGGAAACAGAGGGTTAAATACAAGTAGATTGATTGGGGAACTGAAAACAAGGTGTGTATGGAACAAGGCATGACCAATGGACATATGAAAAATGTTCTATGTAATTTATCTCAAGAGGAAAATCATTTTTTACACCTTTTTTTGTGATATCCAGTTGGTAGTTACAGTTTTGTCCCATCACTGCAACTCCCGTATGAACTCGGGAGAGGCTAAGGTCGAGAGCCATGTGTCCTCTGAAACACTACCCTGCCAGGCCACACTGCTTGCTTAACCCATAAGCCAGCCACACCAATGTGTTGAAAGAAACCCTGTACAGCTGGCGACTGAAGTCAGCTTGCAGGCGCCCAGCCCATCCACAAAGAGTCACTAGAGCACAATGGCATCCCGGCCGGCCAAGCCTGGGATCAAACCTGGGCCTGTAGTGACGCCTCTCGTACTGCAATGCAGTGCCTTAGACCGCTGCTCCACTCGGGAGGCCCTGAAACTAGTACTTTTACACAATGTTGAAACCTAATATTCCACACATGTATTTGTAATTTCAATGGCAGGTATTCATATCAACATTTTAGCAGTTATAATAAACAAATGTCTTTACAGTGTGACTTATTAGTTTCTAGAGCACATGTGCACAAAAAGTAGCGTGCTACCAAATATTTTTCACATTTAGATCCCCCGTACATGCTCACAACACACACACACGCAATCTCACACAATCTCTCATACACACACACACACACACACACACACACACACACACACACACACACACACACACACACAATCTTTAACTCTCAGGCTGTGTACTCTGGGTTCTGTCTAGTTGTTCTGTCAGAGGGATGAGCAGCACATGACGAGTGGCTGTCTGTCACTCAGTTTGTATTCAGGGATTAGTGTTTGTTACTACCATTTTATTAGTGCTCTCTTTGTGGAGAGCAATTCTCCCCCAAAACCATTCAGTCAGAAAGACTGCAGTGTATGAGGCCGCCAAGCATCTGTCTCTCTTTCTCTTTCATTTGTGGAGAGAGAAGTTTCCATCACAAGCTAAGTTGTGGTGGTTGAGTACGGAGCTTCCTCCCCTCCGCTAAACCTCACTCATTAGCTGGTGGTTTGAGTCAGCATGTTTGCACAGAGTAAAGATGTGTGTGTGTGTGAGTGAAGATGGATGAGGGTTTGGAGCACCGACTGGCCCTAAGGGGTCTCTGGTACAGAACACTGTCTCTGTCTCTGTGCAAGAGAGAGAGAGTGAGTGGGACAGAGCCCAGCTCCCACTGACAGAGAGGGATGATGATGTTGTTTTTGCTTTGTGCTTGGTGGGGGGTACACCTCAGGTCGGGATGAGTTGTATTTCAGATGTGCTGTATAGATGTAGTGTTTGTCCCTGTTTTCCTGATGTTGTTTTGAGACTTTGCGAGAGAAAAGAAGAGGGAGAAAAATACAGCCACTGGAAAAACTGGTTGCATTACAGTTTTTTACAATCACTGTAAAAGAAACCTTGCACTTGCAGAATCATTGGTTCAAATAACTCATTTATCATGAAATACCATAGGGACATTAATTTAGATCACCCACACACAAGATACCGATAGTTTCACTGTGTAGTTGTTCGTACAATCATTTAATATTTAGTACAAAATATGTGATACATGTTTCATTATGTTACTACACGTAAATACATCACTGTAAAATGACTAGTAGAGAGAATACTACAGACACAGTGGAATCATTGAACAAAATCTGAAATGTATACAATAAAATCACAACATAGGTTTCTTTGAATCAAAGCAAAAATAATTAGCTACAAAAAAAGAAAAAACTACAGTAAAACGTCAACTGCAGTGTTCCTCACCTGGCTTACTGTAAAAAGCAAAACAAAGGATTGATTACTGTATTTCTATATTTCCATCAACCCTGTCTTGTGGGTTTGTCCACAGGTTCTCATCCACATCACATTGGATGTTTTCCTTAGCCAAACATCTTGGGAAGAATCTTCGGGCATGGCGAATCCGGGCCTGACACCGGTCTGCCGTGATGTCATTGCATGCATCATTCATGGCCTGGAGAAGGGTGGCTTGTTCGTGAGGGCGCCTATCATATACCTTCCACCTCCATGTGGAGAAAAATTCCTCAATCGGGTTAAGGAAAGGAGAGTATGGGGGTAATTACAGGGTGGTAAATTGTGGATGGGCCTGAAGCCATGCTTGCACCATTTGAGCATGGTGGAACCTGACATTATCTCACACAATGACATAGGTCACGCCATCAGCTCTACAGACTTGATTTAGCTCACCCGACCTCTCCTTGGCCAGGTTAAAGCCTGCCTCATCCAAAAATAGGAATTTGTGATGGTTTTCATCAGCATCCAGCTCCATCACACTCTAAAAATACATTTTGGAAAGAGAATTACTGATTACAATGATGTAGAATTTTCATTTATTTCAAAAATCACAAGGTATAGCTGTTTTTCTTTCAAAAGGCACACGGTATAGCTGTTTTTCTTTCAAAAGGCACACGGTAAAGCTGTTTAAGAGACACCTGGTGCCTTTTCAGCATGTGGGCAATAGTCGGCAAACTTATGGCTTCCACATTATTGCACATGTCGTCATTGTCCAAGATGTGCTGCCGAATTTCTGTAAGGCGAATATCATTTCTGGCCCGAACCAAATTGACCACTGCCTGCTCTTGTTGTTCAGTCAGAATTTTGCCTCCGCCGCTCCTATTTGGCCTAGTCTCAATTTCACAGGGATAATTACAGTAAGAACACATTTAGTCACATCACATACTCTGTGGTACACATTGGCATGCAGTATACAGTCATTTGACAATTAAGAGTAGTCTAATGTTTAGTGCATGCTGAAGACTTACGGTTCTCATTGCGGAAAGTTCTGATGATTGAGGCCACGGTTTATCTTCTGAGGTTTGGTTTAATCATTGTCATGCCATGATTTACGACATGGTCTACAACTATTGCTTGGATTTCAATGGACACTCTTTGGTGTTTCTACCGCTGTCTTGGTCCGTGGCCTTGTCCTCTACCGCTCAGAAGGAGTGGTTGTCCCATGCCCTTCCTTTGACCACCACGTCTTCCTCGTCTTCCTCCTCCCACTGCTTGACCTTTATTGTGACCTGGATCACCTGCCGGCTCCATGTTATTGCTATGTTGTTGTAGGTTTATACCACTCATTTCACTATATACTCGTACCACAATGTGAAATCCATCATTAGTAACGAGTTGGTAGTATTGGAAAAGCAATTACAGGGGGCCTGCATACGTATATTCACAGGCCACTTTATTAGGTACACATGCACGTTAACGCAAATAGCCTGCTCCTTCAAACAGCGAATCATGTGGCAGCCTGAAACTCAATATATAGAGTATATAGAGTAGAGAGCTTTAGTTGTTGTTCAACCAAACATTAGAACGGGCAAGATGCATGATCTAAGCAACGTTGACCATGGTATGATTGTTGGTGCCACACATGGTGGTTCCAACATCTCAGAAACAGCTACCCTCCTGAGATATTTATGCACTACAGTGCAGAGTTTACAGAGAATGGTGCGATAAACAAAACACATTCAGTGAGCGGCAGTTCTGTGGGCAAAACACCCTGTCATTAACAGAGAGGTCAGAGAAGTGTAAGGGGTGCATACTGGCGGCAGAGAAGTCAGGCGCAAAAACTGTGTTACAACAGCGCAGTTTAATAATAAAAATCACTGTAAACAAAACAATCAATACAATGGGTACAAAACCCATCGCATGCCAGAATAACGTGCACAAGCACTTACAATAAACAATTCCGGACATGGGTGGAACAGAGGGTTAAATACACAACATGTAATGATGGAATTGAAACCAGGTGTGTGGGAAGACAAGACAAAACAAATGGAAAATGAAAAATTGATAAATGATGGCTAGAAGACCGGCGACGCCGAACGCCGCCCGAACAAGGAGAGGAACCAACTTCGCCGGAAGTCGTGACAAGAAGAATGTCCAGACTCATTCAAGCTAACAGAAAGGCCACAAATGTTCAAACAACAGCCGTTTAAAACAGTGTTGTGCAGAAGGGCATCTCTTAGCGTACAACACTGTGAATAATTCAAGCTGTTGTGGAGGACAAAGGGGGTCCTACCCAGTACTAAATAGGTTTACCTAATAAAGTGGCCGGTGAGTGTACAGTAATGTCAAATCTGAAAAAATGGTCTGAAAAAGTGTTACATGGGACCGTAGAAACAGTGTCGGATAAAGAATTATGATGAAATATTACATCCATAGATAATGTAGTCCAATTGGTTCATGCTCCACGGTAATTGGTGTCAATGGATCTCGTTATCCTGAAATCAGTTTCCATAAAACTATGCATTAAGAGTAATGCAACAATTACCGAGGAGCATGAACAGTTTTAGGCCTGATCACCGACAACGACGAGACAGCTTATAGGGAGGAGGTCAGAGACCTGGCCATGTGGTGCCAGGACAACAACCTCTCCCTCAATGTGATCAACACAAAGGAGATGATTGTGGACTACAGGAAAAAGAGAACAAAGCACTCCCCTATTCTCATCGATGGGGCTGCAGTGGAGCATGTTTAGAGCTTCAAGTTCCTTGGTGTCCACATCACGAACAACCTAACATGGTCCAAGCACACCAAGACAATTGTGAAGAGGACACAACAAAACCTATTCCTCCTCAGGAGACTGAAAATATTTGGCTTGGGTCCACAGATCCTCTAAAGGTTCTACAGCTGCACCATCAAGAGCATCCTGACTGGTTGCATCACTGCCTGGTATGGCAACTGCTCGGCCTCCGACCGCAAGAAACTACAGAGGGTAGGGCAAACGGCCCAGTACATCACTGGGGCCAAGCTTCCTGCCATCCAGGACCTCTATACCAGGCGGTGTCAGAGGAAGGCCCTGAAAATTGTCAAAGACTCCTGCCACCCTAGTCATAGACTGTTCTCTCTGCTACCGCATGGTAAGTGGTACCAGAGTGCCAAGTCTAAATTCAAGAGGCTTCTAAACAGCTTCTTCCCACAAGCCATAAGACTCCTGAACATCTGATCAAATGGCTACCCAGACTACATGCATTGCCCCCCCACCCCCCATTTTACACCGCTGCTACTCTCTGTTGTTATCATCTATGCATAGTCACTTTAATAACTCTACTTACATGTACATATTACCCCAACTATCCGGTGCCCCCGTACATTGACTCTGTACCGGTACCCTGCTGTATATTGTCTCGCAATTGTTATTTTACTGCTGCTCTTAAAATTACTTGTTACTTTTATTTCTTATTCTTATCCATATTTCTTTTAACTGCATTGTTGGTTAATAGCTCGTAAGTAAGCATTTCACTGTAAGGCCTACACTTGTTGTATTAGGCGCAGTTACTTATCATTTTGGGCAGTTATATCAATTGATAGTTAGATCATTGTAATGAAATGAATAGACAGTCATCTCAGATGTAATGTGTGAATTGTATTTTGAAATGGTAATATTTTGATGTTAAGTTGTGTCATTTTGAGCAGGTGATTTTAGTGAACAAATGATCTTAGCTTTCTGTGTATTGTATCCATGTCACGTTCTGACCTTAGTTCTTTTGTTATGTCTTTGTTTTAGTATGGTCAGGGCGTGAGTTGGGTGGGTTGTCTATGTTTGTTTTTCTATGATTTGGTATTTCTGTGTTTGGCCTGGTATGGTTCTCAATCAGAGACAGCTGTCAATCGTTGTCCCTGATTGAGAACCATACTTAGGCAGCCTGTTTTCACCCTTGAGTTGTGGGTGATTGTTTTCTGTTGAGTGTTGGTGTCTGCACCAGACAGAACTCGTTCGTTCGTTCGTTCGTTCGTTCGTTCGTTCGTTCGTTCGTTCACTTTATTGGTTCTGTTCAGTGTTCATTTACTTTATTAAAAAGATGGACACTTACCATGCTGCGCATTGGTCCTCATCTTCTTCCACCACCAAAAGCCGTTACAATCCAAGCAATTGGAAAAGTGTTAAAGAGTTTTGAAAAATTTGCATTTTGATCATCGGTTGTGAGATTCGTGTCAAGTGTTTTGAAAAATTACATCAAGGTTCTGAAATGTAAAAAACAAATGCTGTTTCCACATCATTTCAACAAAGAAATGCAATGTGATGACGTTGTATCAACTTTGAAAACTGATTGGATTTACAAAAAGCCATCAACTTAAAGGAATTTCTGGAATGTATTTTTTTCACCCAACTTGGGTCTAGACTCAATACTAGACTTTAAACTGACGTCTGTGTCCAGTGAGAGAAAGGAAGGAGTGTGTGTTTTGTGTGTGTGTGTTTGTTGTGTGACAAGGTAATTACACACTGTGCTGGTTAACATGTGTATTCAGTGCTGCTGATGAATTGAATTAGCCTCTACAGCAGACCGTCAGGATGGCAGGAACTCTCATTGAATTAGCCTCTACAGCAGACCGTCAGGATGGCAGGAACTCTCATTGAATTAGCCTCTACAGCAGACCGTCAGGATGGCAGGAACTCTCATTGAATTAGCCTCGACAGCAGACCAGCAGGATGGCAGGAACTCTCATTGAATTAGCCTCTACAGCAGACCGTCAGGATGGCAGGAACTCTCATTGAATTAGCCTCTACAGCAGACCGTCAGGATGGCAGGAACTCTCATTGAATTAGCCTCGACAGCAGACCAGCAGGATGGCAGGAACTCTCATTGAATTAGCCTCTACAGCTGACAGTCAGAATGACAGGAACTCTCGTTGAATTAGCCTGGACAGCAGACCGTCAGGATGGCAGGAACTCTCATTGAATTAGCCTCTACAGCTGACAGTCAGGATGACAGGAACTCTCATTGAATTAGCCTCTACAGCTGACAGTCAGGATGGCAGGAACTCTCATTGAATTAGCCTGGACAGCAGACCGTCAGGATGGCAGGAACTCTCATTGAATTAGCCTCTACAGCAGACCGTCAGGATGACAGGAACTCTCATTGAATTAGCCTCGACAGCAGACCGTCAGGATGGCAGGAACTCTCATTGAATTAGCCTCGACAGCAGACCAGCAGGATGGCAGGAACTCTCATTGAATTAGCCTCTACAGCTGACAGTCAGCGTGGCAGGAACTCTCATTGAATTAGCCTCTACAGCTGACAGTCAGCGTGGCAGGAACTCTCATTGAATTAGCCTCTACAGCTGACAGTCAGCGTGGCAGGAACTCTCATTGAATTAGCCTCTACAGCTGACAGTCAGCGTGGCAGGAACTCTCATTGAATTAGCCTCTACAGCTGACAGTCAGCGTGGCAGGAACTCTCATTGAATTAGCCTCTACAGCTGACAGTCAGCGTGGCAGGAACTCTCATTGCTGCCAGATTTTCACCTCAGTCAGCAGGAATACTTTATGATGTGTACAATCACTGTGTTGAATAAACTTGCAAACACTCCAGGCATAAAAGCAGTGAGAGGAAAAATCACTCTTCCTGTTTGTGTAAACAGCTACATCAGTACCACTGTCACCACATTTTATCAAACCACATGTCATTAAACCACATGTCATTAACCACATGTCATTAAACCACGTCATTAAACCACATGTCATTAAACTACATGTCATTAAACCACATGTCATTAAACCACATGTCATTAAACCACGTCATTAAACCACATGTAATTAAACCATGTCATTAAACCACATGTCATTAAACCACATGTCATTAAACCATGTCATTAAACCACATGTCATTAAACCATGTCATTAAACCACATGTCATTAAACCACATGTCATTAAACCACATGTCATTAAACCATGTCATTAAACCACGTCATTAAACCACATGTCATTAAACCATGTCATTAAACCACATGTCATTAAACCATGTCATTAAACCACATGTCATTAAACCACATGTCATCAAACCACGTCATTAAACCACATGTCATTAAACCCCATGTCATTAAACCATGTCATTAAACAATTTCATTAAACCCAATGTCATTAAACCACGTCATTAACCACATGTCATTAAACCACGTCATTAAACCACATGTCATTAAACCACGTCATTAAACCACATGTCATTAAACCACATGTCATTAAACCACGTCATTAAACCACATGTCATTAAACCCCATGTCATTAAACCCCATGTCATTAAACCACATGTCATTAAACCACATGTCATTAAACCACATGTCATTAAACCACATATCATTAAACCACATGTCATTAAACCCCCTGTCATTAAACCACATGTCATTAAACCACATGTCATTAAACCACATGTCATTAAACAATTTCATTAAACCCAATGTCATTAAACCACATGTCATTAAACCATGTCATTAAACCCCATGTCATTAAACCCCATGTCATTAAACCACATGTCATTAAACCACATGTCATTAAACCCCATGTCATTAAACCATGTCATTAAACCCCATGTCATTAAACCACATGTCATTAAACCACATGTCATTAAACCGCATGTCATTAAACCATGTCATTAAACCCCACGTCATTAAAGCATGTCATTAAACCCCATGTCATTAAACCACGTCATTAAAGCATGTCATTAAACCACATGTCATTAAACCCCATGTCATTAAACCACATGTCATTAAACCCCATGTCATTAAACCACATGTCATTAAACCACATGCCATTAAACCACATGTCATTAAACCACATATCGTTAAACCACATTATTAACCCACATGTCTCATAAACAATTCAGAATCGTCTTCTGAGTGTCTTTCTTGAGTTTATGTCTCTGTGTGTAACAACAGAGTGTGGCCACACGACCCAGTATAACCACCAACCACAGAGCTGATCATGGTTGGACCGAAGGTTAAGATTAGTGGTCCTTGTGGTCACTGAATGGTCGTATTGTCACACTGCTTGTTTGTGGAGCTCTGTGATATGTTCCTTTTATAGAAAGGAGTAATTGTACATTCGGACGTCCAGAGCTTCGCCTTGAGGAAAGGAAAAAAAGGAAAACAAATGTTCTATGCTGTTAATGTGAATGATTCCACAGCTACATAAACTCTGGCATGTGGCGGGGGGGTGGGGCGGGGGGGGGGGGGGGGGGGGTCTGAGACGGAGGGTGTCTGTGGTGAGGGGAGTTTGATATTAGTTTCCCAGACTGCTCTATTCAGTGTGACATTTTTGGACTTGTCTTGTACACAGGAAGGAGGAAGAGTGTCTGGGCTAAAGGGGCTTTTGTTACGTTCTATTTTGAGTTTCTTGACATTTTCAAACTCCTGGAATCCTGGGAAACACTTACTTTTTTAAACAAACACACACATTGGATTGAAAATAAATACAATAATGACTGACCTTTCTATGGATGGGTCTTCAAAATTCCCTGGCTGCCATTTTTTCCATGTGGAAATAGACGGTCCGAATGAGACGTTCCAAGGACGAATGTGAGAGTGATTCCCAGTGAATTAGCCCAAGCTGAATGTCATAGGAGGTGAATTATGTGTGTGTGTGTGTGTCTGAAATTGTGTGTGCGCGGTGTTTCTGCGCATGTTCATGCATGTGTGTGTTTGTGTGTATGTAACTTCGGAGGAGGTGAAATTAAGATTGTGCTGGAAAGCTGCCCAGTTTGTTCCATCCCATTAGCCTCTCTGTTAGTGTTTAAGCATGCATGGGATTTGCGGGGTACGCTAATTTGGCTAACTAGCATTACCTCAGATAACCACGATGAGAATGCAAAGGTTTACAAGAAACAACAACAACCGGAACCGGAGTCATCTGTTTTCATTTGTTTACCTCATGCATCTCCGCCTGTCTCTTACACTCTCAAGACAAAGAAAGTAGAAAAAAGGACGAGAGATGTTCTTCTGAGCAGATCAACATTTGGCCCATTGTTTAGGGTGGATTCTCTCTCTCCTTTTTTTAATCTCTCTGGTCAGACTTCAGAGCATTCCTTCAGACTGAGTTCACACACGTGTCCCTGTTTACGCCACTAACCCACCGACCGATGTGTTCTTCTTTATCATCACAGAGAGAAAACACTAAAACCTCTTCCTGTGTTATGTCTAATGGCTGAGAGGCCGCCCCAGGACTAACTGCTGAGGTGAACACTGGAACATTACCACTGTTTCATTTTTTTTCTAATGAAAAAGATGATCAGAACATGAGCAACTTCATTGGGACACACAATGGTGGCCTATATAGGTCTAAATGAGTCTCTGAATAAAAGGCTTAAGGGCTTAAACAAGCAGACTCTGTGACCCCTGTGGACCAGAGAAGTTTTTTTATGGAGCATTTCACCCCTGGTCTAGTTATCAGAGCAGAAGAGCCACGGATTTGGTGTGCCTTCTGTGACACCATGTACTGTACCGGTATGTAGAGGTTGTGCCAAAGTAGCAGTGTCTTAGCCTGGCCCCAGTTCTGTTTCTGCTATCTTGTCAGCTCCTTGTCACTCAGTCAGACCAAACATGACGATTCAATAAGGAATAACAGAGAACAGAAATAGACGCCCTTTGATTTAACTAGGTAAGTCAGTTAAGAACAAATTCTTATTTTACAATGACAGCCTACCCCAGCCAAACCCTCCCCAAACCTGGACAATTGTGCACCGCCCAATTACGGCTGGTTGTAATACAGCCCAGAATTGAACCAGGGTCTGTAATGACACCTCTAGCACTGAGATGCAATGCTAGACCACTGCGCCACTCGGGCACCCTACTGTATACAGGGTTATTTGACTAAGCTTGGGCAGTATACCGTGTACCGGGGTATTTGGAAATAGCCAAGGGATGGTTTCTCATTTCCATCAATACTGTTTAAACAATTTATTTGAAGTTTTTCAATACATTTGAATATTCGTAGCTACATTTTATTAAGTAAAAGCCTGACGCCAACTTGTGCAATACATGAGGAGATAAAGCAGATGGCGTTCTTCATTTCACCTGTCACATTATTTTACATTATGGAGCTTAACGTCGTTCCCCAGAACAGTTGAGTCAGTCACGTGTTTGTCTGTAAATAGCACAACGGGAGAAAGCGAGAGTGGGGGAGTCCAGATGTGTATTTGGTTTAACTGGCTAGTTAGCTAGCTATGTTCAAATCAAATCAAATGTTATTGGTCACATACACATGGTTAGCAGATGTTAATGCGAGTGTAGCGAAATGCTTGTGCTTCTAGTTCCGACAATGCAGTAATATCCAACGAGTACTCTAACCTAACAATTTCACAACAACTACCTTACACACACAAGTGTAAAGAAATTAATAAGAATATGTACATAAAAAAATATATGAATGAGTGATGGTATAGAACAACATAGGCAAGATGCAGTAGATGGTATCGAGTACAGTATATACATATGAGATGAGTAATGTAGGGTATGTAAACATTATATGAAGTGTCATTGTTTAAAGTGACTAGTGATATATTTATAACATCAATTTTTCCATTATTAAAGTGGCTGGAGTTGAGTCAGTATGTTGGCAGCAGCCACTCAATATTAGTGGTGGCTGTTTAACAGTCTGATGGCCTTGAGATATAAGTTGTTTTTCAGTCTCTCGGTCCCAGCTTTGATGCACCTGTACTGACCTCGCCTTCTGGATGATAGTGGGGTGAACAGGCAGTGGCTCGGGTGGTTGTTGTCCTTGATGATCTTTTTGGCCTTCCTGTGACATCGGGTGGTGTAGGTGTCCTGGAGGGCAGGTAGTTTGCCCACAGTGATGCGTTGTGCAGACCTCACTACCCTCTGGAGAGCCTTCCGGTTATGGGCGGAGCAGTTGCCGTACCAGGCGGTGATACAGCTCGACAGGATGCTCTTGATTGTGTCTCAAAGCACTTCATGATGACGGAAGTGAGTGCTATGGGGCGGTAGTCATTTACAGTGCCTTGCGAAAGTATTCGGCCCCCTTGAACTTTGCGACCTTTTGCCACATTTCAGGCTTCAAACATAAAGATATAAAACTGTATTTGTTTGTGAAGAATCAACAACAAGTGGGACACAATCATGAAGTGGAACGACATTTATTGGATATTTCAAACTTTTTTAACAAATCAAAAACTGAAATATTGGGCGTGCAAAATTATTCAGCCCCTTTACTTTCAGTGCAGCAAACTCTCTCCAGAAGTTCAGTGAGGATCTCTGAATGATCCAATGTTGACCTAAATGACTAATGATGATAAATACAATCCACCTGTGTGTAATAAGTCTCCGTATAAATGCACCTGCACTGTGATAGTCTCAGAGGTCCGTTAAAAGCGCAGAGAGCATCATGAAGAACAAGGAACACACCAGGCAGGTCCGAGATACTGTTGTGAAGAAGTTTAAAGCCGGATTTGGATACAAAAAGATTTCCCAAGCTTTAAACATCCCAAGGAGCACTGTGCAAGCGATAATATTGAAATGGAAGGAGTATCAGACCACTGCAAATCTACCAAGACCTGGCCGTCCCTCTAAACTTTCAGCTCATACAAGGAGAAGACTGATCAGAGATGCAGCCAAGAGGCCCATGATCACTCTGGATGAACTGCAGAGATCTACAGCTGAGGTCGGAGACTCTGTCCATAGGACAACAATCAGTCGTATATTGCACAAATCTGGCCTTTATGGAAGAGTGGCAAGAAGAAAGCCATTTCTTAAAGATATCCATAAAAAGTGTTGTTTAAAGTTTGCCACAAGCCACCTGGGAGACACACCAAACATGTGGAAGAAGGTGCTCTGGTCAGATGCAACCAAAATTGAACTTTTTGGCAACAATGCAAAACGTTATGTTTGGCGTAAAAGCAACACAGCTGAACACACCATCCCCACTGTCAAACATGGTGGTGGCAGCATCATGGTTTGGGCCTGCTTTTCTTCAGCAGGGACAGGGAAGAAGGTTAAAATTGATGGGAAGATGGATGGAGCCAAATACAGGACCATTCTGGAAGAAAACCTGATGGAGTCTGCAAAAGACCTGAGACTGGGACGGAGATTTGTCTTCCAACAAGACAATGATCCAAAACATAAAGCAAAATCTACAATGGAATGGTTCAAAAATAAACATATCCAGGTGTTAATATCCAGGTGATATTTTTGCACACCCAATTTTTCAGTTTTTGATTTGTTAAAAAAGTTTGAAATATCCAATAAATGTCGTTCCACTTCATGATTGTGTCCCACTTGTTGTTGATTCTTCAGAAAAAAATACAGTTTTATATCTTTATGTTTGAAGCCTAAAATGTGGCAAAAGGTCGCAAAGTTCAAGGGGGCCGAATACTTTCGCAAGGCACTGTAGCTCAGTACCTTAGCTTTCTTGGGAACAGGAACAATATAATTGATTGAATATGTCCGTAAACACACCAGCCAGCTGGTCTGTGCAGTAGATGACTGAATGAATACGGAGTCGGGGCACCATATAGTGGTACCTTTCTGCCATGTTTAAGAAGTCAAAAGGCTTTGTTAAAATGGCACCGGAAGAAATGGCAGCAGTTTTACGGGCGCCCAACTAATTATGCAATTATGTGTTTATTTTTGCGTTATTTGTAACTTATTTTATACATAATGTCTCCACAACCGTATCTTATGGCAAAAAAGAGCTTCTGGATATCAGGACAGCGATCACTCACCTCGGATTAGACAAAGAGCTTCTGGATATCAGGACAGCGATCACTCACCTTGGATCAGACAAAGAGCTTCTGGATATCAGGACAGTGATCACTCACCTCGGATCAGACAAAGAGCTTCTGGATATCAGGACAGAGATCACTCACCTCGGATCAGACAAAGATTTTTTCTTCAACAAACAAGACGCACAAGACATCCTCCAAACACCCAGCAGGGCCGACATCCACCTTATTTGCAAGAGGAAGTGACGCAGGTACAGAGGACAAAGAGCCGGATGCCTGGTCAAGACCCGAAAAAGGCGAGTGGGAAAGCTGCCATTATCGTCAGTACTACTCGCCAGCGTGCAATAATTGGACAATAAACTAGACGAGGTACGATC
Organism: Oncorhynchus mykiss; assembly: GCF_013265735.2. Taxonomy (NCBI): domain Eukaryota; kingdom Metazoa; phylum Chordata; class Actinopteri; order Salmoniformes; family Salmonidae; genus Oncorhynchus; species Oncorhynchus mykiss. Next base: position 90,010,157 of record NC_048569.1, read on the forward strand.
ACGAATATCCTACCAACGGGACATCAAAAACTGTAATATCCAATGTTTCACAGAATCGTGGCTGAATGACGACATGGATATTCAGCTACCGGGATACACGCTGCACCGGCAAGATAGAACCTAGTGGCTGGAGACCTTAATGCAGGGAAACTTAAATCAGTTCTACCAAATTTCCATCAACATGTTAAATGTGCAACCAGAGGGAAAACAATTCTAGATCATCTGTACTCCACACACAGAGACGCGTACAAAGCTCTCCCTCGCCATCCATTTGGTAAATCTGACCACAACTCTATCCTCCTGATTCCCGCGTACAAGCAAAAATTAAAGCAGGAAGCACCAGTGACTCGGGTCTATAAAAAAGTGGTCAGATGAAGCAGATGCTAAACTACAGAACTGTTTTGCTATCAGAGACTGGAACATGTTCCGGGATTCTTCCGATGGCATTGAGGAGTACACCACATCAGTCACTGGCTTTATCAATAAGTGCATCGAGGACGTCGTCCCCACAGGGACTGTACGTACATACCCCAACCAGAAGCCATGGATTATAGGCAACATTCGCACTGAGCTAAAGGATAGAGCGGCTGCTTTCAAGGTGCGGGACTCGAACCCGGAAGCTTACAAGAAATCCAGCTATGCCCTGCGACAAACCATCCAACAGGCAAAGCGTCAATACAGGGCTCAGACTGAATCATACTACACCGGCTCTGACGCTCGTCTTATGTGGCAGGGCTTGCAAACTATTTCAGACTACCAAGGGGAGCACAGCCACGAGCTGCCCAGTGACACGAGCCTACCAGACGAGCTAAATCACTTCTATGCTCGCATCGAGGCAAGCAACACTGAGGCATGCACGAGAGCATCAGCTGTTCCAGGCGACTGTGTGATCACGCTCTCCGTAGCCAACGTGAGTAAGAATTTTTAACATGCACAAGGTCAACATACACAAGGCTGCGGGGCCAGACTGATTACCAGGACTTGTGCTCCGGGCATGTGCTGACCAACTGGCAGGTGTCTTCATTGACAATTTCAACATGTCCCTGATTAAGTCTGTAATACTAACATGTTTCAAGCAGACCACCATAGTCCCTGTGCCCAAGAACTCAAAGGCAACCTGCCCTAATGACTACAGACCCGTAGCACTCACGTCTGTAGCCATGAAGTGATTTGAAAGGTTGGTAATGGCTCACATCAACACCATTATCCCAGAAACCCTAGACCCACTCCAATTTGCATACCGCCCAAACAGATCCACAGATGATGCAATCTCTATTGCACTCCACACTGCCCTTTCCCACCTGGACAGAAGGAACACTTACGTGAGAATGCTATTCATTGACTACAGCTCAGCATTCAACACCATAGTACCCTCAAAGCTCATCACTAAGCTAAGGATCCTGGGACTAAACACCTCCCTCTGCAACTGGATCCTGGACTTCCTGATGGGCCGCCCCCAGGTGGTGAGGGTAGGTAGCAATACATCTGCCACGCTGATCCTTAACACTGGAGCTCCCCAGTAGTGCGTGCTCAGTCCCCTCCTGTACTCCCTGTTCACCCACGACTGCATGGCCAGGCACGACTACAACACCATGATTAAGTTTGCAGACGAAACAACAGTGGTAGGCCTGATCACTGACAACGACGAGACAGCCTATAGGGAGGAAGTCAGAGACCTGGCCGGGTGGTGCCAGAATAACAACCTATCCCTCAAAGTAACCAAGACTAAGGAGATGATTGTGGACTACAGGAAAAGGAGTAGCGAGCACGCCCCCATTCTCACCGACGGGGCTGTAGTGGAGCAGGTTGAGAGCTTCAAGTTCCTTGGTGTCCAGATCAACAAAAAACTAGAATTGTCCAAACACACCAAGACAGTCATGAAGAGGGCACGACAAAACATATTCCCCCTCAGGAAACTTAAACGATTTGGCATGGGTCCTGAGATCCTCAAAAGGTTCTACAGCTGCAACATCGAGAGCATCCTGACTGGTTTCATCACTGCCAGGTACTGCAACTCCTCGGCCTCTGACCCCAAGTCACTACAGAGGGTAGTGCGTAAGGCCCAGTACATCACTTGGGCTAACCCGCCTGCCATCCAGGACCTCTACACCAGGCGGTGTCAGAGGAAGGCCCTAAAAATGGTCAAAGACCCCAGCCACCCCAGTCATAGACTGTTCTCTCTACTACCACATGGCAAGCGGTACCGGAGTGCCAAGTCTAGGACAAAAAAGCTTCTCAACAGTTTTTACCCTCAAGCCATAAGACTCCTGAACAGGTAACCAAATGGCTATCCGGACTATTTGCATTGTGTTCCCAACCCCCCAACCCCTCTGTTTACGCTGCTGCGATTCTCTGTTTATCATATATGCCTAGTCACTTTAACTACACATTCATCTTTTACACTACTGCTACTCTCTGTTCAACATATATGCATAGTCACTTTAACCATATCTACATGTACATACTACCTACACCTGTTGTATTCAGCGCACGGGATTTGGATGAGTTATCTGGACAGCTGCTACTGCTGCTATCTTGATTTCCTTGCATTTTTTTCTCTTCTCCTTTCTCGGCCAGTCAGTCTGCTCCTCCCCCCTCTTTTCCCGAGCACAGCAGGCAGTTCTGTTTCGGAGCTAGCCAAACACATTTCCCTGTTAGTTTTAAATGGCGTCTTTCTTTGATCGGCCCAAATGGTCCTTCTCTCTCTCCACAACTGCCACAATCTAGATCCCTCTCGGCTTGTTATACTATACATTATTAAAGAATTTTAAAAGTATTTGTTTGTACAGTGCTTTCATAAGGAAGATTGATGTTATTTGCTGTCGGTTGCTGTGAAAATAAACGTCAAAGAAATATTGCTGATTATTAGCAATGAAGTTTCCTCAGATCTTTCTGTTGCCAGGATGTATGGTGCAGAGTTGTGTTGACTTTTAAAGCTTAACATTATATAAAACAAATGTAAGATTGTGTAGACGTTGAAACGGAATTGGCCTCAATATTCTGCTTTCGAGAAGTGGAGAATTGCCCAGTTTCATGAAATATCAGAGTTGAAAAAAACAAAAACTGAATATCTAGGATGAATCCGTCAGTCCTACCACCAGCTATTTATTACCTTATCGTCAGAGCAGAATGCCCACTGGCCTATAATTTCTGTTGTGAAAGTAATTTGTAGGTTTTTAACCCCTTGGAACTTCTGGGGCTCTTTGTTTCAGTCAACCCTTCCAGTAGGTGGCGCTAGTGCAGAACCCTCGCCAGAATTCTCAGTAGCTATGTTTCCATTAACTTCTCCTGTGATTTTTTTGTTGACTTTTAGACAGTTAGCGTGGAAAGTAGATGCAACAATTACCTGCTACGGTGCGTTTCCATTCAACTGTCTTGCGTCAATAAAAACAGCTGGACCTACTGTAATTACGTCACACCTAAAAATATAAATAAATCCGTAAAAATGCAGAATATTGAAAACAAAACGAAATGGTTGAAGTGATTCCATTATCCATTTATAGCCTACATTTGCAACAGCCTGTATGCCCTCCCACCTATCTGTTTCATGTCTCAGGTAGCCCGTGAAAGCCAGCATGAATAGAATACAAGAATTTGCCATATTTGAATAATTCTCGTTTGCCAACATATCGCTACGGTCCGTACCATGGTGAAACTTGCACTCCTGTAAATCTGAAATAATTGGATGGTGAAACTTGCATCCAGCCAACCAGAAAAGCAAGGCGAAGCCATTCAGGCATTCTTGGAAATCAAGACTATCCTGGCCCTGAAAATAAAGATAATTTTTTGTAGTTTAACATTTTGATGAGACTGAAAAAAAGACTGAAACACAAGTGAGCTGAGAAGAAGCGTTTCGACTACAAACCAACCAACGCTGACTGTAGAACAGAGTCTTCTCCACAGTTGGAGAAAAAAGGTACATGCTGATGTCACTCACCCTCTGGGGCTTTTATAACTGTTTTTATAACCTGCGAAGCCGAAAGGATGTCCTCACGCCGAACCCCGGCTGGCCATGACACAAGAGCATACCTGAGTCGTAAGGTCTTCCCCCAGAGCTGCAGAACAGCTGACTGCCTGGGGGAGGAGAGGAGGGATGCAGGGATGAAGGCAGGGTAGAGGTGGAGGGAGGGGAACGGGAACATTATTAATGAGAACATGTTGGCCTTTTGTAACGGAGCCATTGCCAATTAGTGTCAGTGGGGGTTGCCGTGAGACAGGCCTTTATTGGATGGTGTTAGCAGTGGAGTTCCACAGCTAGGATCAGCCCATCCATTCCGTGTGTTGTGTTCAGGCTGGAAATCAGTTTGAAAGAGTTGCAACATGTGGAACATTCATTCAGAGGTGAAATGTTCATAGGTTTCCATAAGCATTTTTTATGAGAATGACTTGGCCTCCGATCGGCTCAGTCAGAGTATCATTCTGGACTTTTTCCTCCGATGCTTTTGCTAGATTTTTTTTAATCAGAAAATGAACTAACATATTGTACCACGTAAACCATGTGAAATGTGGTTCAATTGCCATGTTCTTTGTCTCACGATGACGGGAAAATGATTTTCGGTTGACTATTAAAACTCCTCTACCATGCAAGCCTTTGATCTGTCGTCCAGTAATGTTGACCTCACAATAACACGTTTTCATGTTCCAAGTTATTGGAAGTTCCACTTCCTTGTGTTTCATCGACCCTCTAATCGTAGTTGGGATAGGCACATGAGAAAGGCCATGTGAGCCATGATAGGCTTGTGAAAGAGAGCATTGAAGTTTCTCCAGAGCTGGGGTCACCTTATCAATTCCAAAGCAACTCCTCTGTGCCTGCATGGCGCGCCTACCCAGACACTGCCCTCCCGGATACTGTGCGTACGTGTGTGAATGGGCAAATATTTAGAGCCGAAAAGGGCCTCATTTCAGCATAGCCCATTTGAAGATGCAAAATGGAAATCTCTTCCCTCTCATCACAAACACACGCAGTGTGGAGGGATGGATCTGGTTTCCTGAGTGTTTACAGGAAGCTCCCTGTCACACCAGTTCAAACTGTGACATTTGAACTTGGGCGTCTGCACAAATATTTGGCCACAGTCAGGAATTCAGACCAAGAAACTATGTCAATTATTCATTCTAATAGGGCTATTAGTCTAAAACATTATACATCATGTTCTGGCTGTCTGTAATGTTTAATGTATCTTGTTTCTTTGCAGAAATAGGACCGGTAACCATCACAACGGATCCAAAGAAGTTTCAGTTTGAACTGAGGGAGCTGTACGTCCAGGTGGGTTCAGGAGTTTATGACCTTTATGACCTATGACATTTTAGATTGTGGACCCTTCTATAGATCAGAACATTGATCATATAGATCATAAAGCCCTCAGTTATACAGAGCTGTTGCCTTTGTGTTTGTCTGAAAGTTGACCATACTGGATGCATAACAACATTCCTGTGAAACCTTGGTTTCTTTTCCTTCCTCATTTTCCTTAGCCGTCGCAAACACATATCTTAACAGAAATAACATATCTAAACAAAAGTAACACATATCTGAAACAAACACATATTGTTACGAACCGGTCATAGCCCGTAACAAAGAGGGAGAAAATGAGGAGATAAGGAAATGACAAACATATTTATTAAATAAAGTAAACTATACACAATTAACAATGGTGTGTGTAGTCAGTAGTGTAAGTGAGTGGATGTGTGCATAGATGGTGATAATGAGGGGTGTTGAAACAAAAACAACTAACTAAAATAAACTAACACAAAGAAGCCAACAGTGTGTCTGTGTGGAGAGAGTCTCCTCGATGTATTGGGGGAAGGTGTATTTATCCCCGGGACACACCTGGGCACAGGTGTCCTATTTCGCTGATGACCCATCCAGCTCCTCCCACCGACATCATATTAAGGAAAACAAGAGCAAAGATAAATAATTTGGCAGACCGAGTGGGAGGGTTGTCACATTATCTAAACAAAAATAACACATATCTAAACAAACATATATCTAAACAAAAAATAATCAACTGAGTCAGAGAGCCAAACATAGCAACACGAAATCCAAATTCTCCTGCAATCGCTCAGAGGAAGGGAAGAGAGGGAGGAAGTTGTCTTGCGATTGGTGGTTATCACCTCTCTATATGGTAATCCATTATTTGAACAATGCTGCTGAAGTGCTTCACTGAAACCCAGATTTGTCTCTCAGCAGTATCAGTATCTGAGCAGACCAATGACAGAAGAGTAATTTGTGTCTGGGAGCGAAAGGAGCTCTGAGGTGAAACCAGTAGCTAGCGTTCAGATACTGCAGCTAGCTGCCCTGCGAGGGGATATCCTTGCCATGTGCTTGTGCATCCTTGGCGTGTGCTAGCTTGTGTTTGGCGTGTGAGTGGGTTGTTCTGGGCAACACAGTACCCCCATAGAGATCCACGAGCTTCCTTTTACAGGACTATGCTAGGCTATCCTCTCCTCACCCCGGTTGTCACCTGTCATTTCTCTGCTGCTGTAGGCTGGGACCAGGTTAAAGAACTGATGAGTTTTAGGACTATCTCATGTAGTTGTATGTAGATGACATCTAATCTAATACAGTTCAACTCTGATGTAGTGAACCTCTTATATGCGTCAGCTCCATAGCTGTACATACATTGTTTATATATCATACATCATCATCATTTATATACAGCCCTTTCAATGTCCAGTAGGCTAACCTCAGGTTGGTTGTTGAGATCAGTTGGTGCGGTATATAGTACCTTTTTTTCAATCCCATATTTTGTTACTGTAGAGGGGGATGAGAGTACACATACAGGGGGTGATAGGGTTATTGGTATGGGGGTGGGGGGGATTCTTTGACAGAGGGTGGGGGTGTTAGGGAGTGGAGGAGAGGAGTTCTCCTCACATTCCATCCCTCTGGTCTGGAAACGGGGATCAGTCAGTTCCAGATGTTCCTCCTGGCATCCAGTGCTCCCCTCAGACAGACACGTGCCTCCTAGAATGCTCCAGAGGGCAGCTCCCCTGACCCCACAGAGAGAGTGGGGAGGGGGGAAGAAAGAGAGCGATACAGAGTGAGGAATAGAGAGAGAGGGGGGGGGGGGGGTGGATAGAGGTGAGTGAGAGAGTGGGGTGGGTGGGTGGATAGAGGTGAGTGAGAGAGTGGGGTGGGTGGATGGAGAGAGGTGAGTGAGAGAGTGGGGTGGGTGGGTGGAGAGAGGTGAGTGAGAGAGTGGGGTGGGTGGATGGATAGAGGTGAGTGAGAGAGTGGGTGGGTGGATGGATAGAGGTGAGTGAGAGAGTGGGATGGGTGGGTGGAGAGAGGTGAGTGAGAGAGTGGGGTGGGTGGAGAGACAGCAACAGAGAATAAGAGGCACATGTAAGAGACTTTAAGATGGACAGCAGAATACAATATATTATTTCAGTTCATGTCAAACCTATCAAATGCTATATATGTACACTGACGTTCAAAAGTTTGGGGTCACTTAGAAATGTCCTTGTTTTTGAAAGAAAAGCTATTTTTTTGTCTATTAAAAGAACACAATATCAGAAATACAGTGTAGACATTGTTAATGTTATAAATGACTATTGTATCTGGAAACTGCTGATTTTTAATGGAATATCTACATAGGTGTACAGAGGCCCATAATCAGCAACCACCACTCCTGTGATCCAATGGCACGTGGTGTTAGCTAATCCAAGTTTATTATTTTTAAAGGCTAATTGACCATTAGAATACCCTTTTGCAAGTATGTTAGCACAGCTGAAAACTGTGGTGCTGATTAAAGAAGCAATAAAACTGGCCTTCTTTAGACTAGTTGAGTATCTGGAGCATCAGCATTTGATCAGGTTTGATTACAGGCTCAAAATGGCCAGAAACAAAGAACTTTCTTCTGAAACTCGTCAGTCTATTCTTGTTCTGAGAAATGAAGGCTATTCCATGCGAGAAATTGCCAAGAAACTGAAGATCTCGTACAATGCTGTGTACTACTCAGAACAGCGCAAACTGGCTCTAACAGAATAGAAAGAGGAGTGGGAGGCCCCGGTGCACAACAGAGAAGTCCTCAAATGGCAGAAAACACATGTATTTTTACTGCTCTAATTACTTTGATGACCAGTTTATAATAGCAATGAGGCACCTCTGGGGTTTGTGGTACATGACCTATATACCACAGCTTAGGGCTGTATCCAGGCATTCGGCGTTGCGTCGTGCTTAAGAATAGCCCTTAGCTGTGGTATATTGGACATATACCACACCCCCTCGTGCCTTATTGCTTAATTATATCACTATGAAAAGACCCCTGTGGTAACACACCGATTGGTCAAGAGTCGTCATAAATGCTATGTAAAGCTTCTATAAAGCTAGATAATGGCATGCAGCAGGGGCGTACAGTGAGGCCGGTGGCAGGGTAAGCACAGGGTATTATCAAAGCCAGATTTACTCACAAATAAACCTCGATGAAGCCCAAGTTCACCGTACAACAGATAGCTCCAACAACCAGAGTGACATAGGCTATTAACTGAAATTTACCCAAAATCTAACCAAATGTAAATACCAATGTAGCCAAGATACACAAGCGATAGCCTCTGATGGCGGCATATTTTAAACGTTGAATTTTTTTATTTTGCCTTTATTTAACTAGGCAAGTCAGTTATTAAGAACAAATTCTAATTTACAATGATGGCCTACAACGGGCCAAACCTGGACGACGCTGGGCCAATTGTTCCCCGCCCTATGGGACTCCCAATCACGGCTGGATGTGATTTAATCCTGCAAAATTACATACTGCTCATATCACCTCAGCCATAGACCGATGTAGCATCCACAGTTACAACTGATATGTGGCACTAAAATACCAATATATAGACACATTTGATCTGAATAATTCGCAACACAATCTCCATAGTAAGGATACATTTAAATATTATTTTTGGACGATATTGTATATCGCTATTTGACTCCAATTATTTGTAAGGTAGTGTTAGCTAGCGCTAGTCAGCTGTACCTGCGCCAAAACTCTGGTATTTTTCATCCTATAGCTTGTTCTCCATTTCTTTTTAAATAGTGAACCAACTTGTTTTCAGCATTTTTATTCACATGACTGATCAAAACTTGATTTCTCATGGCTCTCTCTTGTCTTTCTGCAGCAGACATATAGTGAGCAATATGTTTGGAATGTCGAATCGCAAAACAATTGCATTATCGAATCGCAATACATACAGAATCCTGAGAATTGCATTACATTTCGTATCGGCACATACAGTAAGTATTGTATTGTGAGGTCCCTGGCAATTCTCATCCCTACTCCATAGCCTTTCACAATGGATGAATAATTCTTCCAATGAGCGCAAACACGCTCACACATAATAATATTATTATGTAAAATATTATTACACACACATATATATAATAAATAAGGTTGTAATGAAATTTCCATATCAACAGTCGAAATGACTGGCTCCGGCACTCATTGGATGTGGCAGGGCTTGCAAACTATTACAGACTACAAAGGGAAGCACAGCCGCGAGCTGCCAAGTGACACGAGCATACCAGACGAGCTAAATAACTTCTATGCTCGCTTTGAGGCAAGTAACACTGAAACATGCATGAGAGCACCAACTGTTCCGGATGACTGTGTGATCACGTTCTCTGCAGCCGATGCGAGTAAGACCTTTAAACAGGTCAACATTCATAAGGCCGCTGGGCCAGACGGATTACAAGGACGTGTACTGCGAGCATGTGCTGACCAACTGGCAAGTGTCTTCACTGACGTTTTCAACCTCTCCTTGGTGAGTCTGTAAGACCAACATATTTCAAGCAGACCACCATAGTCCCTGTGCCCAAGAACACTAAGATAACCTGCCTAAATTACTACTGACCCGTAGCACTCACATCTGTAGCCATGAAATGCTTTGAAAGGCTGGTCATGGCTCACATCAACACCATTATCCCAGAAACCACACACCAAACAGATCCACAGATGATGCAATCTCTATTGCACTCCACACTGCCCTGTCCCACCTGGACAAAAAGAACACCTATGTGAGAATGCTATTCATTGACTACAGCTCAGCGTTCAACACCATAGTGCCCTCAAAGCTGATCACTAAGCTAAGGACCCTGGGACTAAACAGCTCTTTCTGCAACTGGATCCTAGACTTCCTGATGGGTCGCCCCCAGGTGGTAAGAGTAGGTAACAACACATCCCCCACGCTGATCCTCAACACGGTGTCCCCTCAGGGGTGCGTGCTCAGTCCCCTCCTGTACTCTGACACAACAGTGGTAGGCTTGATCACCGACAATGTTGAGACAGCCTATAGGGAGGTGCCAGGACAACAACCTCTCCCTCAACATAATCAAGACAAAGGAGATGATTGTGGACTACAAGAAAACCAGGACTGGGCACTCCCCCATTCTTATCAACGGGGCTGTAGTGGAGCAGGTTGAGAGCTTCTTGTTCCTTGGCGTCCACATCAACAACAAACTAACATGGTCCAAGCACACCAAGACAGTTGTGAACAGGGCACGACAAATCCTATCCCCCTCAGGAGACTAAAAAGATTTGGCATGGGTCCTCAGATCCTCAAAAGATTTTACAGCTGCACCAACAAATTTGATGTGATTCTATTTGACTAAAAATGCAGTTCAAAACATCAGAACTAAATTCTGGCTTGATAAATTAAATGCATTCAAAGAGATGTTGTCTCTTCTCACAATTCAACAGTAGCCTAACCTGCAAATTGCAAAGGAGAATGAATTTAGGCCTTCCTTTACTTGTAACAAGCGCCAAATTATGTAGACACGCCCAAATGTGCACAGCGTACCTCCGGCAATACCCACACAACATGTTTAGGCAATACGCATACGCAAAATATGAAATTGTTTCAATGCAACGAATGAAGCTTCAAGCTAGGCAAAGCAGCGAGGCCTATGCTTACACTGACTGCACGTCACCGGGATGCAGTAAGTAGTCATTAACATTTAGCGCAACAAATTACCAATCATCGACAACCTATACAGGCTATTTATTTTAACCAGGCAAGTCAGTTAAGACCAAATTCTTATTTACAATGACGGCCTATCCACCGGCCAAACCTGGACGACACTGGGCCAATTGTGCGCCGCCCTATGGGACTCGAAAATCAAGGCCGGATGTGATACAGCCTGGAATCAAACCAGGGACTGTAGTGATGCCTCTTGCACTGAGACAGTTGGGACCTTTATCTACAACACATCAGTCAATGTCACCGCTAGTCCCTCAACATTCAACTTAATGGAGAGTCCTCTCTGCCCCAGTCCAAATCTGCCTATAGGATTCATAGACACACTATTCATGTGTTTAAATTATAATCCTGTTAATCTACAGTATGCATTACAGATTGGAAGAAAACTCTAAGTCATTACTGCATTCATCCTTAATGGTTTCCAATGTGCTTTAAGTACAAATAGGTGTGGAATCAAGTGTTCTTGCAAAATTCCCATTTAGTGCTCTGTTGTACAATGCCAAGAATGTTCTAGAACACTTCGATAGTGAATGTACCCAACATGCTGTATAGGTTTGTTTTGGCTCATCCTAATGGTTCTGTCACCAGGGAGGTGGAGACTGCCCAGAAATGAGCATTGGCGCCATCAAGATCGCCCTGGAGATCTCCCTGCCAGGGTCCTTCATTTACGTGTTCACAGATGCTCGATCCAAAGACTACAAGCTGACCCAGGAGGTCCTGCAGCTCATCCAGCAGAAACAGTCTCAGGTACAGCTGTGAACATCTGGAAGAGATTGTTGAAGAAGATTGAATGTGGTTTAAAATGTAAATATTGCATTCCTTTATTTCTGCCGCTGTGCCTATAGTCTGATGCCCTTTGTGTTTTGTGTATGTGTGTGTGTCTAGGTGGTGTTTGTGCTGACAGGGGACTGTGATGACCGGGCTCACATTGGGTACAAGGTCTACGAAGAGATCGCCTCCACCAGCTCTGGACAGGTGTTCCACCTGGACAAGAAACAAGTCAACGAGGTGAGATTCAGCCCGATTGGAACTAGCTTCTTTAGTCAGCCCGAATGGAACTAGTCCTGTCAGTCAACCTGAATGGAACTAGTATTTTCAGTCAGTCAGAATGGAACTAGTCCTGTCAGTTAGCCTGAATTGAACTAGAAACATCAGTCAGCCCGAATGGAATTAGGAACTAGTCCTGTCAGTCATCCCAAATCAAACTAGTCCAGTCAGTCAGCTTGAATGGAACTAGTCCTGTCAGTCAGTCTGAATGGAACTAGTCCTGTCAGTCAGCCTGAATGGAAAGACCTGTCAGTCAGCCTGAATGGAACTTGTCCTGTCAGTCAGCCTGAATGGAACTTGTCCTGTCAGTCAGCCTTAATGGAAAAAGTCAGCCAGACAGCTCGAATGGAACTAGTCCTGTCAGTCAGCCTGAATAGAAAGACCTGTCAATCAGCCTCAATGGAACTAATCAATTCTACGCTTACTGTCCGCCAAACAGCTCTTGGTTCACTTTGCTCTCAGTTTAGTTGTGTGCCTCCCTCACTTTCTCTTTCTCTCTGCCCTCAAATAACATTTGGTAATTTCAGACATACAATAGTACCTAAAAAAAAATCTAACTTGGTGGAAGTATGAGTTACTATCATCACTTAATTCTTCTCAACTACTGAGCAGACTGTGGGGCTTAGCTGGCTCTGTCTGTCTGTCAGGAGTCGGGTCTCAGTAGAACACAAACATAGGACTGATCTATGACTTGGTTCCAGACCCAGAACATTTTCAGACCCAGAACATTCTCAGATGCAGAACATTCTCAGACACAGAACATGCAGGCTTGAAATGAAGTGGAGTTACGGATGGTGGAAGGATCACTGGCTTCAGAGTGCCTCAACTTGGCCCGAACATTAGCCTTAGATTCATGTAAATAAAGCATCGCTGGACGGTTTTACTGCTCTAGTGTCGTATCCTATTGGTGGGACCACTCCAAGCCTGCCTGAACTGTGATGTATGTGGACTTCACTGTGAAAGAGTTTTTTAATTGATTGCACAGCTCTTAAACAGATTTATGCATGATGTCTGAGCATTCCAAAGAATGCAAATCAATGGAAATATTATGCTTTTGAGTTAGATTTTCTTGAAGTCGAAATCTTGAAGGACAATGTAAAAATGACTCTCTCTTAGCTCTGACATGGGCATTGACCCACATGTCCCCCCCCCCTCTCTCTCTCTCTCTCTTTCTCTCTCTCTCTCTCTTTCTCTCTCTTTCTTTCTCTCTCTTAAACATCATTGACAACTGAAAGCTATCCTTTGATCACCCCAGGGAGGGGATTGATGTAGGGGGCATGTGTAGAGCAACAAGGCAATGGTGAGGGTTGAAGATGTCTGGAAGTAGTGGGTCTGTCACACAAAACAGAAGCTGTGGCAAACAGGAGCTGGGGCTCGGGCTGGGTCAGGACGTAGGGGGGGTATCAACCCCTTTTCTCCAAAGACCCTGCACATGTTGGGGGATGACCTTGCAGCTGATAATAATAATAATGCTTTGTACAGCTCTAATCATTTGTATAGCGCTTTTCATTACAGAGTTATCTCAAAGCTCTCATAGCTTTATCATGATTGTCTCAGAAATGGTTTGTGATACAAATGTAAAAAGCATATAAAAACATCCTTCCTCTCAATGAAGTTTCTATGTGAGAATTTCCAGAACAATCTGAGATACCAGACATATTTGTGGGTCTTCTGGCATGAAATCTCCCTTCTATGTTCTTTGTGTGTGTGTGTGTGTGTGTGTGTGTGCATATTGTCATCTCTGTGCATATTGTCCTCTCATCCAACTCCCTCTCCCTCTCCCTCTCTCCCTTCCTGTAGGTGTTGAAATGGGTGGAAGAGGCAGTGCAGTCGTCCAAGGTCCACCTGTTGTCCACTGACCACTACAATGGGGTCAGCAACATCTGGCCGATCCCCTTTGACCCCAGCCTGAAGGAGGTCACTGTGGCACTCAGCGGCCCCGCACCTGACATCGAGATACGCAACCCCCAGGGTAGGCCACTGCACAAAACACCCCTTCCATATGACTCTATGATCTTTTCTCTTTTATCACCTTTCATAGGACTGCCTGCTCACTGTTTCAGGCACTGTACTGTTCACTGAAGGCTTTTCTAAAGTACTGTAGCTTTACTATTAGGGGGACTTCTTTCAGTTCCACTCAGCTATGAAGTGCTTTGAAAGGCTGGTCATGGCTCACATCAACACCATCATCCCAGACACCCTGGAACCACTCCAATTCGCATACCGTCCCAACAGAGCCACAGATGACGCAATCTCAGTTGCACTTCACACTTCCCTCTCCCATCTGGAAAGAGGGGAAATACCTATGTGAGAATGCTGTTTATAGACTATAGCTCAGTGTTCAACATCATAGTCCACTCCAGGCCCTGGAACTGAACTGCTCACTGGATCCTGGACATCCTCATGGGCCGGCCCCAGGTGGTGAGGGTAGGCAACAACACCTCTGCCATGCTGGCCTTCTACACGGAGGGCCCTCTGGGGTGTGTGCTTAGTCCCCTCTCTTAGTCCCCTCTCTGTGATCAGGGTAGGTCTGATCACAGAGAGCGATGAACCAGCCTACAGGGAGGAGGTCAGAGACTTAGCAGTGTGGTGCCAGGACAACAACCTCTCCCTCAATGTTTGTAAGACCAAGGAACTGATCGTGGACTACAGGAGAAAGAGGGGGGAGAGCATGCCCCCATTCACATCGACAGGACTGTAGTAGAGCGGGTCAAGAGCTTCAAGTTCCTTGGCGTCCACATCCCTAAGGACTTAACATGGCCCACACACACCTGCACAGTCGTGAAGAGGGCATGACAACATATCTTCCCCCTCAGGAGGCTGAAAAGATTTGCCATGGGTCCTCGGATCCTCAAACAGTTCTACAACTGCACTATCGAGAGCATCTTGACTGGCTTCATCACAGCTTGTCATGGCAAAGGCACCTTTCTCGACCGCAAAGCGCTACAGAGGGTGGTGCTGACAGCCCAGTACATCACTGGCGCCAAACTCCCTGCCATCCAGGACCTCTATATCAAATCAAATCAAATTATATTTGTCAAATGTGCCGAATACAACAGGTTTAGACCTTCCCGTGAAAATGCTTACTTACAAGTCCTTAATCAACAATGCAGTTCAAGAAATAGAGATAAGAAATATTTACAAAATAAACACAAACATTTTAAAAATAACACAAGAAAATGACATAACAATAACGAGGCTATATACAGGGGGTACCGGTACCGAGTCAATGTGAGGGGTACATGTTAGTCGAGGTCATTTGTACGTGTAGGTAGGGGTATAACAGTGAGTAGCAGCAGTGTAAAAACAAAGGGAGGGCGGGTCAATGTAAATAGTCCGGGTGGACATTTGATGAATTGTTCAGCAGTCTTATGGCTTGGGGGTAGAAGGTGTTAAGGAGCATTTTGGTGATCAACTGTATCAGGCAGTGTCAGAGGAATGCCTGAAAAATGTCCAAAGACTGTTCACTCTGTTACCATCTGGCAAATGGTACCGGAGCATGAGCTCTCGGACCAACAGGCTCTGAGACAGCTTCTACCCCCAAGCCATAAGACTGTTCACTCTGTTACCATCTGGCAAATGGTACCGGAGCATGAGCTCTCGGACCAACAGGCTCTGAGACAGCTTCTACCCCCAAGCCATAAGACTGTTCACTCTGTTACCATCTGGCAAATGGTACCGGAGCATGAGCTCTCGGACCAACAGGCTCTGAGACTGCTTCTACCCCCAAGCCATAAGACTGTTCACTCTGTTACCATCTGGCAAATGGTACCGGAGCATGAGCTCTCGGACCAACAGGCTCTGAGACAGCTTCTACCCCCAAGCCATAAGACTGCTAAATAGCCACAAGGCAACTAAATAGTTCATTAAATGGTTACCCGGACTATCTGCACTGACCCTATCATCCACTGACTATTTGCACTCACAAGACTATGCACTGAGTGCACAAAACATTATGAACACCTGCTCTTTCCATGACATAGACTGACCAGGTGAATCCAGGTGAAAGCTATGATCCCTTATTGATGTCAAATTTTAAATATACTTCAATTAGTGTAAATGAAGGGGAGGAGACAGGTTAAATAAGTATTTTTTAGCCTTGAGACAATTGAGACATGGCAAGACAAAATATTTAAGTGCCTTTTACACGGGGTATGGTAGTAGGTGCCAGGCGCACCGGTTTATGTCAAGAACTGAAACGCTGCTGGGTTTTTCATGTTCAACTGGGGCGGTGCAACTCAATATTAGAAAGGTGTTCCTAATGTTTTGTACACTCAGTGTATATACTATATACACACTCGTACACACTACATTAACACTCACACAAAACTCACACACATACAGTACATACACACACACACATAAAACACACACACATACAGTACATACACATACACACACACATAAAACACACACACATACAGTACATACACACACACACATAAAACACACACACATACAGTACATACACACACACACATAAAACACACACACACTTTTACACTCACCATTTACTGCTGCTAGTCTGTTCTTTGTTTTACTCTTATTATTATCTATCCTGATACCTAGTCACTTTACCCTGCCTTCATGTACATATCTACCTCAAATACCTTATTATTATCTATCCTGATGTCTAGTCACTTTACCCTGCCTTCAAGTACATATCTACCTCAAATACCTTATTATTATCTATCCTGATGTCTAGTCACTTTACCCTGCCTTCATGTACATATCTACCTCAAATACCTTATTATTATCTATCCTGATGTCTAGTCACTTTACCCTGCCTTCATGTACATATCTACCTCAAATACCTTATTATTATCTATCCTGATGTCTAGTCACTTTACCCTGCCTTCATGTACATATCTACCTCAAATACCTTATTATTATCTATCCTGATGTCTAGTCACTTCACCCTGCCTTCATGTACATATCTACCTCAAATACCTTATTATTATCTATCCTGATGTCTAGTCACTTTACCCTGCCTTCATGTACATATCTACCTCAAATACCTTATTATGATCTATCCTGATGTCTAGTCACTTTACCCTGCCTTCATGTACATATCTACCTCAAATACCTTATTATTATCTATCCTGATGTCTAGTCACTTTACCCTGCCTTCAAGTACATATCTACCTCAAATACCTTATTATTATCTATCCTGATGTCTAGTCACTTTACCCTGCCTTCATGTACATATCTACCTCAAATACCTTATTATTATCTATCCTGATGCCTAGTCACTTTACCCTGCCTTCATGTACATATCTACCTCAAATACCTTATTATTATCTATCCTGATGTCTAGTCACTCTACCCTGCCTTCATGTACTGTACATATCTACCTCAAATACCTTATTATTATCTATCCTGATGCCTAGTCACTTTACCCTGCCTTCATGTACATATCTACCTCAAATACCTTATTATTATCTATCCTGATGTCTAGTCACTTTACCCTGCCTTCATGTACATATCTACCTCAAATACCTTATTATTATCTATCCTGATGTCTAGTCACTTTACCCTGCCTTCATGTACATATCTACCTCAAATACCTTATTATCTATCCTGATGTCTAGTCACTTTACCCTGCCTTCATGTACATATCTACCTCAAATACCTTATTATTATCTATCCTGATGTCTAGTCACTTTACCCTGCCTTCATGTACATATCTACCTCAAATACCTTATTATTATCTATCCTGATGTCTAGTCACTTTACCCTGCCTTCATGTACATATCTACCTCAAATACCTTATTATTATCTATCCTGATGTCTAGTCACTTTACCCTGCCTTCATGTACATATCTACCTCAAATACCTTATTATTATCTATCCTGATGTCTAGTCACTTTACCCTGCCTTCATGTACATATCTACCTCAAATACCTTATTATTATCTATCCTGATGTCTAGTCACTTTACCCTGCCTTCATGTACATATCTACCTCAAATACCTTATTATTATCTATCCTGATACCTAGTCACTTTACCCTGCCTTCATGTACATATCTACCTCATATACCTTATTATTATCTATCCTGATGCCTAGTCACTTTACCCTGCCTTCATGTACTGTACATATCTACCTCAAATACCTTATTATCTATCCTGATGTCTAGTCACTTTACCCTGCCTTTATGTACATATCTACCTCAAATACCTTATTATTATCTATCCTGATGTCTAGTCACTTTACCCTGCCTTCATGTACATATCTACCTGTAATACCTTATTATTATCTATCCTGATGTCTAGTCACTTTACCCTGCCTTCAAGTACATATCTACCTCAAATACCTTATTATTATCTATCCTGATGCCTAGTCACTTTACCCTGCCTTCATGTACATATCTACCTCAAATACCTTATTATTATCTATCCTGATACCTAGTCACTTTACCCTGCCTTCATGTACATATCTACTTCAAATACCTTATCATTATCTATCCTGATGTCTAGTCACTTTATCCTGCCTTCATGTACATATCTACCTCAAATACCTTATTATTATCTATCCTGATGTCTAGTCACTTTACCCTGCCTTCATGTACATATCTACCTCAAATACCTTATTATTATCTATCCTGATACCTAGTCACTTTACCCTGCCTTCATGTACATATCTACTTCAAATACCTTATCATTATCTATCCTGATGTCTAGTCACTTTACCCTGCCTTCATGTACATATCTACCTCAAATACCTTATTATTATCTATCCTGATGCCTAGTCACTTTACCCTGCCTTCATGTACATATCTACCTCAAATACCTTATTATTATCTATCCTGATGTCTAGTCACTTTACCCTGCCTTCATGTACATATCTACCTCAAATACCTTATTATTATCTATCCTGATGTCTAGTCACTTTACCCTGCCTTCATGTACATATCTACCTCAAATACCTTATTATTATCTATCCTGATGTCTAGTCACTTTACCCTGCCTTCATGTACATATCTACCTCAAATACCTTATTATTATCTATCCTGATGTCTAGTCACTTTACCCTGCCTTCACGTACATATCTACCTCAAATACCTCGTACCCCTGCACAATGATCTGGTACTGGTACTCCCTTCACAATGATCTGGTACTGGTACTCCCTTCACAATGATCTGGTACTGGTACTCCCTGCACAATGATCTGGTACTGGTACTCCCTGCACAATGATCTGGTACTGGTACTCCCTGCACAATGATCTGGTACTGGATCCTCCCTTCACAATGATCTGGTACTGGTACTCCCTTCACAATGATCTGGTACTGGTACTCCCTGCACAATGATCTGGTACTGGTACTCCCTGCACAATGATCTGGTACTGGTATTCCCTGCACAATGATCTGGTACTGGATCCTCCCTTCACAATGATCTGGTACTGGTACTCCCTTCACAATTATCTGGTACTGGTACTCCTTGCACAAGGATCTGGTACTGGTACTCCCTGCACAGTGATCTGGTACTGGTACTCCCTGCACAATGATCTGGTACTGGATCCTCCCTTCACAATGATCTGGTACTGGTACTCCCTTCACAATTATCTGGTACTGGTACTCCTTGCACAAGGATCTGGTACTGGTACTCCCTGCACAGTGATCTGGTACTGGTACTCCCTGCACAATGATCTGGTACTGGTACTCCCTGTACAATGATCTGGTACTGGTACTCCCTGTACAATGATCTGGTACTGGTACTCCCTGTACAATGATCTGGTACTGGTACTCCCTGTACAATGATCTGGTACTGGTACTCCCTGCACAGGATATAGATCCATTTTGTATTTTATTCCTCTTGTGTTACTATTTGTATTTAATTATTATTTCTTAACTCTGCGTTGTTGGGAATGGCTCGTAAGTAAGCATTTCACGTAAAGTTGTATTCGGCGCATGTGATAAATACAATTTGATTTGATTTCAGCTCAATATTAGTTTGATGAGTTAAATTCTATTGTTTTAGCTCTGAGATGATGACGTTTGTTTGGTTTGTTTGGCTGCAAAGAAAATGTAAATGTATTTCCAAACAGGGAAGCTCGTCGGGAAGAGCGATGGTCTGACGGAACTCCTGCACATTCCTAACTCTGCCAGAGTCGTCAACATCAAGGATCCGGAGCCTGGAATGTGGTCCATTAAGGTAAACAATAAATTCCTCATTCCTCACACGGAAATGTTTGTCCAAAATATTTAGGGATTTCCTCTCTCACGCTTAAAGTAAGCTGGAGTAGTTGTAAAAAAATGACTTTTATAGGTCAGCAGTATGGCCTACCGATCAGCACACACCCAGGAGGCTCTACGCTACTTCTGCTGGTCCCTTGAGCAAGACACTTAACCTGAATTACTACAGTAATACATCAAATTGTGCAGATGTAATTGATAAGCCATGCTTCGGTTGAAGCATCTGTCTGCTGACCTACTGTAAGACTGGAATGATAGAGAAGAAGACATTCTTTATTCTTCAGAGTTGGCTCTCCGTAGCGGTCTGATGGTCTGACGGTCTGATGGTCTGATGGTCTGACGGTCTGACTTGTTTTGTGCCATGCCATGTCATGTATTAAGGGCCCCCAGTGTTCAGTTCCTGTGTTCAGTTCCAGTGTTGGGTTCCAGTATTGGGTTTCAGTGTTGGGTTCTAGAATTGGGTTCTAGTGTTGGGTTCCAGTGTTCTGTTCCAGTGTTGGGTTTCAATGTTGGGTTCCAGTGTTCAGTTTCAGTGTTGGGTTTCAGTGTTGGGTTCTAGAATTGGGTTCTAGTGTTGAGTTCTAGAGTTGGGTTCCAGTGTTCTGTTCCAGTGTTGGGTTTCAATGTTGGGTTCCAGTGTTCAGTTTCAGTGTTGGGTTCTAAAATTGGGTTCTAGTGTTGAGTTCTAGAGTTGGGTTCCAGTGTTCTGTTCCAGTGTTGGGTTTCAATGTTGGGTTCCAGTGTTGGGTTCCAGTGTTCAGTTTCAGTGTTCAGTTTCAGTGTTGGTTTCCAGTGTTCAGTTTTTGTGTTGGGTTCCAGGGCCAATGGAACTGTATTTCAGGGCCCTGCCCCCTTGCTGTGAGGTGAGCGCAAACAGAGATGCAAAGCAGGGTGCCCATAATGTCAACGCTGTCAGACAGGAAATGACACATTTTTACCTGAGTGATTTGTTGTCGTATGAGGAGGGGGCGTGAGGGGCGCTGTTTAGTCTCTGAAAGCCCCTGTGGGGCCACTTTCCATGTCCTAGCCACTGTCCTAGCCACTGTCCTACATGTCCTAGTCAATGTCCTACATATCCTAGCCACTGTTCTACATGTCCTAGCCACTGTCCTACATGTCCTAGTCAATGTCCTACATATCCTAGCCACTGTTCTACATGTCCTAGCCACTGTCCTACATGTCCTAGTCAATGTCCTACATATCCTAGCCACTGTTCTACATGTCCTAGTCACTGTCCAAGCCAATGTCCTACATGTCCAAGCCACTGTTCTACATGTCCTAGTCACTGTCCAATCCACTGTCCTATATGTCCAAGCCACTGTTCTACATGTCCTAGCCACTGTCCTACATGTCCTAGCCACTGTCCTAGCCACTGTCCTACATGTCCAAGCCACTGTCCTACATGTCTTAGCCACTGTCCTACATGTCCTAGCCACTGTCCTAGCCACTGTCCTACATGTCCTAGCCACTATCCTAGCCACTGTCCTACATGTCCTAGCCACTATCCTAGCCACTGTCCTACATGTCCTAGCCACTATCCTAGCCACTGTCCTACATGTCCTAGCCACTGTTCTACATGTCCTAGTCACTGTCCTACATGTCCTAGCCACTGTCCTACATGTCCTAGCCACTATCCTAGCCACTGTCCTACATGTCCTAGCCACTATCCTAGCCACTGTCCTACATGTCCTAGCCACTGTCCTACATGTCCTAGCCACTGTCCTAGCCACTGTCCTACATGTCCAAGCCACTGTCCTACATGTCTTAGCCACTGTCCTACATGTCCTAGCCACTGTCCTAGCCACTGTCCTACATGTCCTAGCCACTATCCTAGCCACTGTCCTACATGTCCTAGCCACTATCCTAGCCACTGTGCTACATGTCCTAGTCACTGTTCTACATGTCCTAGCCACTGTCCTACATGTCCTAGCCACTGTTCTACATGTCCAAGCCACTGCTGTGTTCTGTGTACTGTGTTTGTAGCCACTGTCCTTGCCACTGCTGTGTTCTGTGTACTGTGTTTGTAGCCACTGTCCTTGCCACTGCTGTGTTCTGTGTACTGTGTTTGTAGCCACTGTCCTTGCAACTGCTGTGTTCTGTGTACTGTGTTTGTAGCCAGGGATGATTTATGAAAAAGAGGGATGAAAGGAAAGATGGTGTCCTTCCTCCCTGGGTGGACTAGCCTCCTGAGGGGGAGTTTAGTTGGGTGGGGTGAGCTGGTGGTGTACGGTCTGAGCAGCGAGCCGGACAGATTGATGACCAATTTCTCTGTAGATCTGGCTGCTGTAGTTGAGGCTGAAGTCTCAAGAGGTATATGTTTTTGTTCCTCAGAGTTTTGGTTTTTGTCAAGTGTTGTTATTAACTGAGGTTGTCGCAGCAATGGCTCCGGCCGAACCGCCCCGCGTCCTTGCATATCACTCCTCGGGCTCTTTTATGTCATGTCTCTCTGTTTTCTGGCCCCTCCCTCCCCTACTCCCATTAAGCCCCAGTTCACTAGCCACCATGACCTCATACTTCCCTGCTCAGAGCCACACTACTGTTTGTTTACTATACTAGTGTTATTATATGTTCTTGTTCACAGAGTAAGTCTTTAAACCTGATTAGTATGTGTGCAATCTCGTGGAAGGACAAGTCTGACTGTGGTTGACACAGAGGAACCAGTGGACTAGCCTGACTGTGGTTGACTAGAGGTGGAACCAGTGGACTAGCCTGACTGTGGTTGACTAGAGGTGGAACCAGTGGACTAGCCTGACTGAGGTTGACTAGAGGTGGAACCAGTGGACTAGCCTGACTGTGGTTGACACAGATTAACTAGTGGACTAGCCTGACTGTGGTTGGCAAGAGGTGGAACCAGTGGACTAGCCTGACTGTGGTTGACACAGATTAACTAGTGGACTAGCCTGACTGTGGTTGACACAGATGAACTAGTGGACTAGCCTGACTGTGGTTGACACAGAGGAACCAGTGGACTAGCCTGACTGTGTTTGACACAGAGGAACCAGTGGACTAGCCTGACTGTGGTTGACACAGAGGAACCAGTGGACTAGCCTGACTGTGTTTGACACAGTGGAACCAGTGGACTAGCCTGACTGTGGATGACACAGAGGAACTAGTGGACTAGTCTGACTGTGGTTGACTAGAAGTTGAGCCAGTGGACTAGTTGGACTGTGGTTGACTAGAGGTTGAATAAGTGAACTAGTCTAACTGTGTTATGGTTGACTAGAGGTTGAACCAGTGGACTGGTCTGACTGTGTTATGGTTAACTAGAGGTTGAACCAGTGGACTAGTCTGACTGTGGTTGACTAGAGGTTGAACCAGTGGACTAGTCTGATTGTGGTTGACACAGAGTTTGTACCAGTGGACTAGTCTGACTGTGTTATGGTTAACTAGAGGTTGAACCAGTGGACAAGTCTGACTGTGGTTGACTAGAGGTTGAACCAGTGGACTAGTCTGATTGTGGTTGACTAGAGGTTGAATAAGTGAATTAGTCTAACTGTGTTATGGTTGACTAGAGGTTGAACCAGTGGACTAGTCTGATTGTGGTTGACTAGAGGTTGAACCAGCGGACTAGTCTGATTGCGGTTGACACAGAGTTTGTACCAGTGGACTAGTCTGACTGTGTTATGGTTGACTAGAGGTTGAACCAGTGGACTAGGCTGACAGTATTGTGGTTGACTAGAGGTTGTACCAGTGGACTAGTCTGACTGTATTGTGGTTGACTAGAGGTTGAACCAGTGGACTAGCCTGACTGTGGTTGACTAGAGGTGGAACCAGTGGACTAGCCTGACTGAGGTTGACTAGAGGTGGAACCAGTGGACTAGCCTGACTGTGGTTGACACAGATTAACTAGTGGACTAGCCTGACTGTGGTTGGCAAGAGGTGGAACCAGTGGACTAGCCTGACTGTGGTTGACACAGATTAACTAGTGGACTAGCCTGACTGTGGTTGACACAGATGAACTAGTGGACTAGCCTGACTGTGGTTGACACAGAGGAACCAGTGGACTAGCCTGACTGTGTTTGACACAGAGGAACCAGTGGACTAGCCTGACTGTGGTTGACACAGAGGAACCAGTGGACTAGCCTGACTGTGTTTGACACAGTGGAACCAGTGGACTAGCCTGACTGTGGTTGACACAGAGGAACTAGTGGACTAGTCTGACTGTGGTTGACTAGAAGTTGAGCCAGTGGACTAGTTGGACTGTGGTTGACTAGAGGTTGAATAAGTGAACTAGTCTAACTGTGTTATGGTTGACTAGAGGTTGAACCAGTGGACTGGTCTGACTGTGTTATGGTTAACTAGAGGTTGAACCAGTGGACTAGTCTGACTGTGGTTGACTAGAGGTTGAACCAGTGGACTAGTCTGATTGTGGTTGACACAGAGTTTGTACCAGTGGACTAGTCTGACTGTGTTATGGTTAACTAGAGGTTGAACCAGTGGACAAGTCTGACTGTGGTTGACTAGAGGTTGAACCAGTGGACTAGTCTGATTGTGGTTGACTAGAGGTTGAATAAGTGAATTAGTCTAACTGTGTTATGGTTGACTAGAGGTTGAACCAGTGGACTAGTCTGATTGTGGTTGACTAGAGGTTGAACCAGCGGACTAGTCTGATTGCGGTTGACACAGAGTTTGTACCAGTGGACTAGTCTGACTGTGTTATGGTTGACTAGAGGTTGAACCAGTGGACTAGGCTGACAGTATTGTGGTTGACTAGAGGTTGTACCAGTGGACTAGTCTGACTGTATTGTGGTTGACTAGAGGTTGAACCAGTGGACTAGTCTGACTGTGGTTGACTGGATATTGAACCAGTGGACTAGTCTGACTGTATTGTGGTTGACTAGAGGTTGAACCAGTGGACTAGTCTGACTGTGGTTGACTAGAGGTTGAACCAGTGGACAAGTCTGACTGTGGTTGACTAGAAGTTGAACCAGTGGACTAGTTTGATTGTGGTTGACTAGAGGTTGAATAAGTGAACTAGTCTGACTGTATTGTGGTTGACTAGAAGTTGAACCAGTGGACTAGTCTGACTGTGTTGTGGTTGACTAGAAGTTGAACCAGTGGACTAGTCTGACTGTATTGTGGTTGACTAGAGGTTGAACCAGCGGACTAGTCTGACTGCATTGTGGTTGACTAGAGGTTGAACCAGTAGACTAGTCTGACTGTATTGTGGTTGACTAGAAGTTTAACCAGTGGACTAGTCTGACTGTGTTGTGGTTGACTCACTAGAGGTGGATGTATCTCTAGGGGTATCTGTTCCGTTCTCTGACCGGCTGTGTCTTCCAGAGGTTAATATCATGCTGAGCTGTCTCACTTAACCCTTACAGACAGAGCAGGGAAATGGCTGTGTTTAGCCTCTCCATACCTAGGGGTGTTGGCTGTACTCAATGTTACGGCTAGGCTTTTGTTTTGGGATTTGTCTGTGTGATGACTGTGTTTCACCATGTTTTGATGGTGAAAAATGCTGTTTTACAACATTCTGTAACTGTTCTGACTGCGGTAAGTCTATTTTAAACTAAGTATGTAATAAACTGAGCTTTAGATTGGGTTTAGTATGGCTGCTCTAAGGTGAAAAGTTCTGATTTGTCTTCTTCCTCCACAGTCTAAACACAACCCCACAAGACATTACCCCTGACCGCGCTTTGACCATTCAGACATTCCCAGTGCCTCAAGAGTAGGGCTGTGACAGTAATGAAAGTTTGGATTACCAAAAAACAGCGGTTACGTTTATAATCGTTCGATTAGAAAAAATAATATATATGCCCACACCACTCTGTTGTTGTGGTACGTCCACACCATTCTGTAGTTGTGTTATGCCCACACCATTTTGTTGTTGGTGTACGCCCACACCATTCTGTTGTTGTGGTACGCCCACACCATTCTGTAGTTGTGTTATGCCCACACCATTCTGTTGTTGTGGTACGCCCACACCATTCTGTTGTTGTGGTACGCCCACACCCCACACCATTCTGTTGTTGTGTTACGCCCACACCATTCTGTTGTTGTGGTACGCCCACACCATTCTGTTGTTGTGGTACGCCCACACCATTCTGTTGTTGTGTTACGCCCACACCATTCTGTTGTTGTGGTACGTCCACACCATTCTGTAGTTGTGTTATGCCCACACCATTTTGTTGTTGGTGTACGCCCACACCATTCTGTTGTTGTGGTACGCCCACACCATTCTGTAGTTGTGTTATGCCCACACCATTCTGTTGTTGTGGTACGCCCACACCATTCTGTTGTTGTGGTACGCCCACACCCCACACCATTCTGTTGTTGTGTTACGCCCACACCATTCTGTTGTTGTGGTACGCCCACACCATTCTGTTGTTGGGGTACGTCCACACCATTCTGTTGTTGTGGTACGCCCACACCATTCTGTTGTTGTGGTACGCCTACACCGTTCTGTTGTTGGGGTACGCCCACACCATTCTGTTGTTGTGGTACGTCCACACCATTCTGTTGTTGTGGTACGCCCACACCATTCTGTTGTTCTGTTACGCCCACACCATTCTGTTGTTGGGGTACGCCCACACCATTCTGTTGTTGGGGTACGTCCACACCATTCTGTTGTTATGGTACGCCCACACCATTCTGTTGTTGTGGTACGCCCACACCATTCTGTAGTTGTGTTATGCCCACACCATTCTGTTGTTGTGGTACGCCCACACCATTCTGTTGTTGTGGTACGCCCACACCATTCTGTTGTTGTGGTACGCCCACACCATTCTGTTGTTGTGGTACGCCCACACCCCACACCATTCTGTTGTTGTGGTACGCCCACACCATTCTGTTGTTGTGGTACGCCCACACCATTCTGTTGTTGTGGTACGCCCACACCATTCTGTTGTTGTGGTACGCCCACACCATTCTGTTGTTGTGGTACGCCCACACCATTCTGTTGTTGTGGTACGCCCACACCATTCTGTTGTTGTGGTACGCCCACACCATTCTGTTGTTGTGGTACGCCCACACCATTCTGTTGTTGTGGTACGCCCACACCATTCTGTTGTTGTGGTACGCCCACACCAATCTGTTGTTGTGGTACGCCCACACCATTCTGTTGTTGGGGTACGCCCACACCATTCTGTTGTTGTGGTACGCCCACACCATTCTGTTGTTGTGGTACGCCTACACCATTCTGTTGTTGTGGTACGCCCACACCATTCTGTTGTTGTGGTACGCCCACACCATTCTGTTGTTGTGGTACGCCCACACCATTCTGTTGTTGTGGTACGCCCACACCATTCTGTTGTTGTGGTACGCCCACACCATTCTGTTGTTGTGGTACGCCCACACCATTCTGTTGTTGTGGTACGCCCACACCATTCTGTTGTTGTGTTACGCCCACACCATTCTGTTGTTGTGGTACGCCCACACCATTCTGTTGTTGTGGTAAGCCCACACCATTCTGTTGTTGTGGTACGCCCACACCATTCTGTTGTTGTGTTACGCCCACACCATTCTGTTGTTGTGGTACGCCCACACCATTCTGTTGTTGTGGTACGCCCACACCATTCTGTTGTTGGGGTACGCCCACACCATTCTGTTGTTGTGGTACGCCCACACCATTCTGTTGTTGTGGTACGCCCACACCATTCTGTTGTTGTGGTACGCCCACACCATTCTGTTGTTGTGGTACGCCCACACCATTCTGTTGTTGTGGTACGCCCACACCATTCTGTTGTTGTGGTACGCCCACACCATTCTGTTGTTGTGGTACGCCCACACCATTCTGTTGTTGTGGTACGCCCACACCATTCTGTTGTTGTGGTACGCCCACACAATTCTGTTGTTGGGGTACGCCCACACCATTCTGTTGTTGTGGTATGCCCACACCATTCTGTTTTTGTGGTACGCCCACAACATTCTGTTGTTGTGGTACGCCCACACCGTTCTGTTGTTGTGGTACGCCCACACCGTTCTGTTGTTGTGGTACGCCCACACCGTTCTGTTGTTGTGGTACGCCCACACCATTATGTTGTTGTGGTACGCCCACATCATTCTGTTGTTGTGGTACGTCCACACCATTCTGTTGTTGTGGTACGCCCACACCATTCTGTTGTTGTGGTACGCCCACACCATTCTGTTGTTGTGTTACGCCCACACCATTCTGTTGTTGTGGTACGCCCACACCATTCTGTTGTTGTGGTACGTCCACACCATTCTGTTGTTGGGGTACATCCACACCATTCTGTTGTTGTGTTACGCCCACACCGTTCTGTTGTTGGGGTACATCCACACCATTCTGTTGTTGTGGTACGCCCACACCATTCTGTTGTTGGGGTACATCCACACCATTCTGTTGTTGTGGTACGTCCACACCATTCTGTTGTTTTGTTACGCCCACACCATTCTGTTGTTGTGGTACGCCCACACCATTCTGTTGTTGTGGTACGCCCACACCATTCTGTTGTTGTGTTACGCCCACACCATTCTGTTGTTGTGGTACGCCCACACCATTCTGTTGTTGTGGTACGTCCACACCATTCTTTTGTCGTGGTACGCCCACACCATTCTGTTGTTGTGGTACGCCCACACCCTTCCAACACAGAAAAGCAGCTTTTTAACATAAGGAATTACCATGTTTTGGAAGGAAAACTTTTTCATTCATATTGTTATTCATTATTGTAGTCACATTTAATAGAAATCATCTGGAAACATTGGACACTTTAGTTGCTAGATGGTTCCCCCTCCCCCACACACAGAGTTCCCCTGAAAGAATGTGAACCTTTTCCGCACTGCACACATACTAAAACAGTGTTTCCCAGGCCATCCAATGGGTTTAGGTAAATAGTTTTGAGGGGATTTCTATGCTTGTGCCATGCTGTGTGGTTCAGTCATGGTAATGGACCATGACACCTGGGCATAGATTGTGTGTGAAAGAGTTTGATCCTTTTTAATCTGTCTTTAATTGGTTGCTGGTTCATATCACCCCCCCCCCTCCATCATAACCTGTCCCCCTCCATCACAACCTGTCCCTCTCCATCACAACCTGTCCCTCTCCATCATAACCTGTCCCTCTCCATCACAACCTGTCCCTCTCCATCACAACCTGTCCCTCTCCATCACAACCTGTCCCCCGCCATCACAACCTGCCCTCGCCCCCCCCTGTTTCTCCTTGGATATCCAGGCACTCACTTAGATATTTGTTCCAGGAGAGTGTGTGTGTGTGTGTGTGTGTGTGTGTGTGCTTTCCTCTCCCAGGGATACACCAGGTTGGTCTCCTTAGCAATGAGCACGTCTTGGCTTCATACTGCGTGGTGTTTTATGGCCCATGATAATAGTTCAGGAAGGTTGTAACTTGAAAAGTATGCGAACAACCCAGAGGGAAAGCTGCAGTGGCAGCCTGCCTGTCCCGTTCCATCCCTCTGTGCTCTGGAGACCTGGAGACCGGTCCTCCTGGAGCTCAGAGAACACATTGATTTGTAAAAGAAGCAGGGGACAGCAGCAAGACTGTATCTTTAAGTGACTCCGGGACGGGACTTCTCTTGCCAAAGAAGACAAAGAGGAGGAAAAAAAGAGAATGAAGAATGTTTTTCCGTTTGACGCCGGATCAGTGTTTCAAGATGTCCCTCTGAGAGTACTGGGGATGTTTTCAGATCAGAGTTGGATTCATAGCTGATGAGAGTCTGTGTCTGGTGCTGCTGACCAACTGAAGGTGTGAAGATCAGCCTCCAAACAAGCCAGTGGAAGGCACTTAAAAAACACATAATTAACCTGAGTCCTTTGTCTTTCTCTCTGGTGGACCCACCCTGACACTGGTTGCTAACAGGATAGTTATTACAGTATTCACCTTAATTCAGGCAATCCAAGGGGCAACCCTTAATAAGGACCCCTGGGGATATATTAGTTGAGTGTAGCACTGTCAGGGTCTCACTGCATCCCAAATGGAGCCAGGGCTCTGGTCTAAAGTACTGCACTATAAAGACAATAGGGTCAAATCTGATAAATATGTCTATGTGACCAATCAACAATTTGATTTGATGTGGGACTTAGCCCGGCACTGCCATGGCTTCCCCTCCCAAGGATGTGTCCATTCCAGGGGCAATCTGTCCTGCTGGGGTAGGAGTAGTCTGTCCTGCTGGGGTAGGGGCAGTCTGTCCTGCTGGGGTAGGAGTAGTCTGTCCTGCTGGGGTAGGGGCAGTCTGTCCTGCTGGGGTAGGAGTAGTCTGTCCTGCTGGGGTAGGGGCAGTCTGTCCTGCTGGGGTAGGGGCAGTCTGTCCTGCTGGGGTAGGGGCAATCAGTCCTGCTGTGGCAGGAGCAGTCTGTCCTGCTGAGGAAGGGGCAATCAGTTCTGCTGTGGTAGGAGCAGTCTGTCCTGATGGGGTAGGGGCAATCTGTCCTGATGGGGTAGGGGCAATCTGTCCTGCTGGGGTAGGGGCAATCTATCCGTCTGGGGTAGGGGCAATCTGTCCTGATGGGGTAGGGGCAATCTGTCTTGCTTGGGTAGGGGCAATCTGTCCTGCTGGGTTAGGGGCAATCTGTCCTGCTGGGGTAGGGGCAGTCTGTCCTGATGGGGTAGGGGCAATCTGTCCTGCTGGGGTAGGGGCAATCTGTCCTGCTGGGGTAGGGGCAATCTGTCCTGCTGGGATAGGGGTAATCTGTCCTGCTGGAGTAGGGACAATCTGTCCTGCTGGGCAGGGGCAATCCGTCCTGCTGGGGTAGGGGCAATCTGTCCTGCTGGGGTAGGGACAATCTGTCCTGCTGGGGTAGGGACAATCTGTCCTGCTGGGGTAGGGGCAATCTGGCCTGCTGGGGTAGGTACAATCTGTCCTGCTGGGGTAGGGGCAATCTGTCCTGCTGGGGTAGGGGCAGTGTGTCCTGTCCTACTGGGGTAGGGGCAGTCTGTCCTGATGGGGTACGGGCAATCTGTCCTGCTGGGGTAGGGGCAATCTGTCCTGCTGGGGTAGGGGTAATCTGTCCTGCTGGAGTAGGGACAATCTGTCCTGCTGGGCAGGGGCAATCTGTCCTGCTGGGGTAGGGGCAATCTGTCCTGCTGGGGTAGGGACAATCTGTCCTGCTGGGGTAGGGGCAATCTGGCCTGCTGGGGTAGGGACAATCTGTCCTGCTGTGGTAGGGGCAATCTGTCCTGCTGGGGTAGGGGCAGTGTGTCCTGTCCTGCTGGGGAAAGGGTAATCTGTCCTGCTGGGGTAGGGGCAGTCTGTCCTGATGGGGTATGGACAATCTGTCCTGCTGGGGTAGGGACAATCTGTCCTGCTGGGGTAGGGGCAATATGTCCTGCTGGGGTAGGGGCAGTCTATCCTACTGGGGTAGGGGCAGGGGCTGTGTGTGATGGGGAAGGGGCTGTGTGTGATGAGGCAGGGTTAGGGACTGTGTGTGATGGGGAAGGGGCTGTGTGTGATGGGGTAGGGGTTGTGTGTGATGAGGCAGGGTTAGGGACTGTGTGTGATGGGGTAGGGGCTGTGTGATGAGGTAGGATTTGTGTGTGATGGGGTAGGGGCTGTGTGTGATTGGGTAGGGGCTGTGTGTGATGGGGTAGGGGCTGTGTGTGATGGGGTAGGGGCTGTGTGTGATTGGTTGGGGCTGTGTGTGATGGGGTAGGGGCTGTGTGTGATGGGGTTGGGGTTGGGGCTGTGTGTGATGGGGTTGGGTTTGTGTGTGATGGGGTAGGGGCTGTGTGTGATGGGATAGGGGCTGTGTGTGATTGGGTAGGGGTTGGGGCTGTGTGTGATGGGGTTTGGGTTGTAGCTGTGTGTGATGGGTGTGATGAGGAAGGGGCTGATTTCATATACAGTGGGGCAAAAAAGTATTTAGTCAGCCACTAATTGTGCAAGGCCTGTAATTTTCATCATAGGTACACTTCAACTATGACAGACAAAATGAGAAAAAAAATCCAGAAAATCACATTGTAAATTTTTTTATTAATTTATTTGCAAATTATGGTGGAAAATAAGTATTTGGTCAATAACAAAAGTTTATCTCAATACTTTGTTATATACCCTTTGTTGGCAATGACAGAGGTCAAACGTTTTCTGTAAGTCTTCACAAGGTTTTCACACACTGTTGCTGGTATTTTGACCCATTCCTCCATGCAGATCTCCTCTAGAGCAGTGATGTTTTGGGGCTGTTGCTGGGCAACACGGACTTTCAACTCCCTCCAAAGATTTTCTATGGGGTTGAGATCTGGAGACTGTCTAGGCCACTCCAGGACCTTGAAATGCTTCTTACAAAGCCACTCCTTCTTCCCGGGCGGTGTGTTTGGGATCATTGTCATGCTGAAAGACCCATCCACGTTTCATCTTCAATGCCCTTGCTGATGGAAGGAGGTTTTCACTCAAAATCTCACGATACATGGCCCCATTCATTCTTTCCTTTACACGGATCAGTCGTCCTGGTCCCTTTGCAGAAAAACAGCCCCAAAGCATGATGTTTCCACCCCCATGCTTCACAGTAGGTATGGTGTTCTTTGGATGCAACTCAGCATTCTTTGTCCTCCAAACACGATGAGTTGAGTTTTTACCAAAACGTTCTATTTTGGTTTCATCTGACCATATGACATTCTCCCAATCTTCTTCTGGATCATCCAAATGCTCCTACAAATGCTTCTAAATCCTACAATGGGATTTTCTGGAAAGGGTATATATATAACAAAGTATTGAGATAAACTTTTGTTTTGACCAAATACTTATTTTCCACCATAATTTGCAAATAAATTCATAAAAAATTTTACAATGTGATTTTCTGGATTTTTTTTCTCATTTTGTCTGTCATAGTTGAAGTGTACCTATGATGAAAATTACAGGCCTCTCTCATCTTTTTAAGTGGGAGAACTTGCACAATTGGTGGCTGACTAAATACTTTTTTGCCCCACTGTAGGCTCTATTATCTCCGTTGTAACAGGTCTTTTTAAGAGTAATTCGTTTTCTTAATGGTTAGACAGTATATCAGTATATCTCTTTCTATAAGAGTTGTCATTGTTACTGATACTGACTAGACGACAGTGAACTCTTTTGATTGTAAAGGTGAGGATTTTCCCTGTTTCACCAACCTTTATTTCAATGTAATGACTAAGTGTTTATTTGAGGCCTGCTTCAAAGAGCTGCAGTATAATGACGAGCCCATAACGCCAGCTCATCTTCTCCCTGATTATAGTACTCATGTTTGTCAAATTAAAGCACCACTGACTGACTGACTGACAGACAAACTGAAAGATCAAGTTGTTGGGGAATTGTAGATGTTGCTATAAATCATCATAGGCATTTTTCAATGTCAGGGCTTGACAGATTGATACTCTTTCTCCCACTTCAGTCACTGTAAATGTCTTGTTTATACAAGTGGAAATGGCTGCCATACTTCCCTCCGTAGTCATAGTTCGCTCCAAGATCAACTTGGGGAACTCTGCTTTACACAAATTGGCTGAAAATACAAAGTATTATTATTTTGATCCTCAGATGTTGCCCAAAGTACACAGTCTTGTTGGAAAATGGTGTTCAATTTGATGTAAATGCTTTGGCTTCTCTTGAATTGGAGACATGATCATACTCATTCTGGCACAGCCATCTTGGATCCACCATACCGGCACAGCCATCTTGGATCAACCATACCGGCACAGCCATCTTGGATCAACCATACCGGCACAGCCATCTTTGATCCACCATACCGGCACAGCCATCTTGGATCCACCATACCGGCACAGCCATCTTGGATCAACCATACCGGCACAGCCATCTTGGATCCACCATACCGGCACAGCCATCTTGGATCCACCATACCTGCACAGCCATCTTGGATCCACCATACCTGCACAGCCATCTTGGATCCACCATACCGGCACAGCCATCTTGGATCAACCATACCGGCACAGCCATCTTGGATCCACCATACCGGCACAGCCATCTTGGATCCACCATACCGGCACAGCCATCTTGGATCCACCATACCGGCACAGCCATCTTGGATCCACCATACCGGCACAGCCATCTTGGATCAACCATACCGGCACAGCCATCTTGGATCCACCATATAGGCACAGCCATCTTGGATCCACCATACCTGCACAGCCATCTTGGATCCATCATACCTGCACAGCCATCTTGGATCCACCATACCGGCACAGCCATCTTGGATCCACCATACCGGCACAGCCATCTTGGATCAACCATACCGGCACAGCCATCTTGGATCCACCATACCGGCACAGCCATCTTGGATCCACCATACCGGCACAGCCATCTTGGATCCACCATACCGGCACAGCCATCTTGGATCCACCATACCGGCACAGCCATTCTAAGCTTATCACATTGTTATGTTTTAACTTTAGAAACGGTCATAAAATATTTGAATAACTGTGGTGATGGCTTCAGCAGACCAAGTTTAGAGGCATCATCATGAAACCCTGCTCCTAACCAGTGTTTAGTGACACCATCATGAAACCCTGCTCCTAACCAGTGTTTAGTGACATCATCATGACACCCTGCTCCTAACCAGTGTTTAGTGACATCATCATGAAACCCTGCTCCTAACCAGTGTTTAGTGACATCATCATGAAACCCTTCTCCTAACCAGTGTTTAGTGACATCATCATGAAACCCTTCTCCTAACCTTTATCAACTCTATTGTGATGGATTCTAAACTTGTGTTGTATGACACAAACCACTGTATACAGTAGGTTTAGGATACAGATGCAGACATTGTCATTGTGTGTGATCCCACATCCCAAACAACACTCCAATACAGTGGTATTCAAACTCTTTAAGCGGGGACCTATCTTTTTTGCCAGAATTTCAGGGGACACAATTCTTTCCCATAATAATCTATTGCGACCACACTACAAATCTAATGACACAACCTTAAAATCTGTACATTTAGATTTTAACATAAAAAAATAACCTTCAATTCATTGATTTTCATCTCTTATCAAATAATATTTTTCAAATACGTTTGTATATTGTCCCATACAATAATCTGTACTCTTAATATTTTGCCCCCCCC
Source organism: Oncorhynchus mykiss (assembly GCF_013265735.2). Lineage (NCBI taxonomy): Eukaryota > Metazoa > Chordata > Actinopteri > Salmoniformes > Salmonidae > Oncorhynchus > Oncorhynchus mykiss. The sequence goes on from NC_048569.1 coordinate 90,045,319, forward strand.
CCAAAAAAATACATATATATATATATATATATATATATGCTTATATATACTTGTTCTGCAACAAGTCAGTTAACTCACTGGTCCTAGGCCGTCATTGAAAATAGGAATTTGTTCTTAACTGACTTGCCTAGTTAAATAAAAAAAAATTGCCATTGGAACACAGGAGTGATGTTTGCTGATAATAGGCCTCTGTACACCTATGTAGATATTCCATTAGATATTCCATTCCAGCTACAATAGTCATTTACAACATTAACAATGTCTGCACTGTATTTCTGATCAATTTAATGTTATTTTAATGGACAAATGATTTTCTTTCAAAAACAATGACATTTCTAAGTTTTATTTAGTTATTTATTTATTTTTATGTGACCTTTGAACGGTATGGTGTATATAGAGATTTTAGCGACCCCACTGCAGTACCCCACTGCTCTAATAGAATCTAATCTGACCTAAGATGATTCTAACCTTTGACCTATTTCCCTACTCTCTAGACGTCTAGCGAGGGCAGACACTCAGTCCGGATCTCAGGAGTCAGCACCATCGACTTCCGGGCCGGATTTTCCAGGAAGCCCACTCTGGACTTCAAGATGACCTCCAGCCGGCCAGTTCAAGGTCAGTAAGGTCACGTGACCCACATTGTACCATCACACACCTGCTCCGTTAGTTTGACTGGAAATGGTGGGATGTTACCTTTTGGAAAAATAGCTATCTTTTGTGAGCTTTACCTTAGCTTAATTTCATGTTTAAGTTTCAAGGATATTTGGTATTAGTTTTTTCAAATTATTTGGAGATTTATGAATCTGACAAATTTGACACTATTCTTATCATCCTCTTATTGTCGTCTCCTAACCTCCCCCTGTCTCCCCCTTTCTCCCCCATCCCCCTCTCTCCCTCCCTACCTCCCTCCCTCTATCCTAACCTCCCTCCCTCCCTCTCCAGGTATCGCCACTTACATCCTGCTGAACACCACAGGGCTGTCCCATCCGGCGCGAGCGGATAGGCTGGAGCTTGTATCAATCACAGGCGGTGTGATTAAGACTCTCCCAGTGCGGTACTATCCCAACACTGGGACGGGAAGTCCCCTGACAGGAACCATCTGGAACATCACAGAGTTTGTCCCGCCGAAAGAGGCCTTCTTCCTGCGGGTCACAGGTTATGACAAGGACGGCTTCCTGTTCCAGAGGGTCTCCAGTGTGTCCTTCTCCAGTATTGTTCCTGGTCAGTTACCTGGATTAACAGTGGTTTTGTCAGTGGCAAAGGGCTCTGGTCAAGTAGTACACTATATAAGGAATTTGCGAGGCAGCCAGTGACCCCCCCCCACCCCCCAGTGACTCCTCCCCACAGATATTTCAGTGTTTTCTTAGTGATTATTTTTAACGAAGAAAATAAAATATTTAATACAATTACAAATACAAATTGATACAAATGAAGAGTTCCATCCATGAATACAAAGTTCGATAGCGATTGAGCAATTATCCACTAAACAAGTGGTTTAAGATAAATTCAATTGTATATTTCCCACTGGATAGTTTTAGACTAGGGTTCCCAATGTTAGTACATGTTCTGGATGTTAACAATAACAATGTCTGTCCGTTCTTGCCCTACCCTGTCCCACCCCTAACCCCTGCCAGATGCACCTAAGGTTGTGATGCCCCCCACCACCCCGGGGTACTACCTGCAGAGAGGGACCATCTCCTGCCAGGTAGACAGCCTCCTCCCCTTCACCCTGCGCTTCACCAGGGAGGGGGAAAGCCTGGGTGTCGATCAGCTCTTCAGGTAATATAGGACAGTATTTGGGAGGAAGGGGAGGGGAGAGGAGAGGGAGACGAAGGAGGGGAGGGGAGAAGGAGAGGGAGGATAAATGGAAGCATGTGAAATGAATGGCGTTTCCAATACAGTCTGAAGGCATTCAATAAGCATCATATTATTAGCTAGATAGTGGGCTCCTAGTTTTACACACATCATCCAAACTCTAATATCTCCCTGTTCTAGATCTTAAATCACATCATGGCACAGTACAGTATGTGAATGTTTTGTGTCTCTGTCCCTTTGGCAGGGAGTCAGCCAATGCATTGTGGGAGCTGGCCCAGGTGACTCTGACGGATGAGGGCTTCTACGAGTGCATCGCCATCAGCAACGCTGGGACAGGACACGCCCGAACCTTCCTGGATGTCTCAGGTAGGACCACCCCCTGACCCCTGACCGCTCTGTCATCTCTATGGCAACACAGGCCAAGTCAGTGCACGTCAAGTAGAAAGGTCTGGGAACCAAAAACGACATACCTGACAACCTCTTACTCTCAGAACTACATATCTGACTCCCTCTTACTATCAGAACTACATATCTGACTCCATCTTACTCTCAGAACTACATATCTGACTCCTTCTTACTCTCAGAACTACATATCTGACTCCATCTTACTCTCAGAACTACATATCTGACTCCATCTTACTCTCAGAACTACATATCTGACTCCATCATACTCTCAGAACTACATATCTGACTCCATCATACTCGCAGAACTACATATCTGACTCCATCTTACTCTCAGAACTACATATCTGACTCCATCATACTCTCAGAACCAGAACTTTCACTGGAGTCATGTTCCCGCCACATGATGTTTGGAGTGTTGATTCGACTGGATAAAAAATTAATAAATAAATGTCCCCCCCACTTCTAAAACCAAAGTTACGCCCCTACTCCATCTTACTCTCAGGTCCCCAGGGTATAGGACACTTGAGTATTAACCAATTAGCCTTGGTATGTTTAGATACCGCCCACCTACAGAAGTGAGTCTATACATTACAATACATTACATGTGGAAACATTAAGTAGTGGTATATAATGGAACCCACAATAAGTATTTTGCTCAGTTGGGGGTTGTATGATTACCCTACACAAACACTCATTCAAACACACACACACACACACACACACACACACACACACACACACACACACACACACACACACACACACACACACACACACACACACACACACACACACACACACACACACACACACACACACACACACACACAGCAGTGGGGATGGATTCCTGAAGTGAAATGTAGCGGTAAGTGAAGCAGGTTTACTTCATGCTCATTGGGACAGAGCCGGTGATGATGTACGGCTACAAACCAAGCCCCAGGGGACGTGGGTTTGGCTTTTATAGGGCTCAGGGTTAGTGTGTGTTCATCCTGTACCCTGTGGGCCCTGGTCAAAACTAGTGCACTATATAGGGCCCTGGTCAAAACTAGTGCACTACATAGGGAATAGGGTGCCATTTGGGACTCAGCATGGGGGAGAACCTTGCTCTCAGTCTGACCTCTGTCTATGCCTCATAGGCCTCTGGCCATGGGCCATGGTTATGCATGATATGTAAGATAATGTAGCGCAGAGTTATGGGCCATGGTTATGCATGATATGTAAGATAATGTAGCATAGAGTTATGGGCCATGGTTATGCATGATATGTAAGATAATGTTGCACAGCGTTATTGGTCATGCATGATATGTAAGATAATGTAGCACAGCATTATGGGTCATGGTTATGCATGATATGTAAGATAATGTAGCACAGCATTATGGGTCATGGTTATGCATGATATGTCTCATGTAGGTAATGTTGCATAGCTTTATGGACCATAGTTTCAAACCATTTTATATTTACTATGTCTTACATCAGAAGGCAACGTTTACCATTATTATAACTAAGAACTAGAAACATTGCCTGGGGACCTTTCTCTCACTCTCTCTCTCTCTCTGGCGACGAACATGTAGCGAGGGCCAGCCGACTAGAGCATACAGGTCGCAGTGGTGGGTGGTATAAGGTGCTTTAGTAACAAAACCGATGGCACTGTGATAAACTGCATCCAGTTTGCTGAGTAGAGTATTGGAAGCTATTTTGTAGATGACATCGCCGAAGTCGAGGATCGGTAGGATAGTCAGTTTTACTAGGGTAAGTTTGGCGGCGTGAGTGAAGGAGGCTTTGTTGCGAAATAGAAAGCCGACTCTAGATTTGATTTTGGATTGGAGATGTTTGAAATGAGTCTGGAAGGAGAGTTTGCAGTCTAGCCAGACACCTAAGTACTTATAGATGTCCACATATTCTAGGTCGGAACCATCCAGGGTGGTGATGCTAGTCGGGCGTGTGGGTGCAGGCATCGAACGGTTGAAAAGCATGCATTTGGTTTTACTAGCATTTAAGAGCAGGTGGAGGCCACAGAAGGAGTGTTGTATGGCATTGAAGCTCGTTTGGAGGTTAGATAGCACAGTGTCCAAGAAAGGGCCAGAAGTATACAGAATGGTGTCGTCTGCGTAGAGGTGGATCAGGGAATCGCCCGCAGCAAGAGCAACATCATTGATATATACAGAGAAAAGAGTCGGCCCGAGAATTGAACCCTGTGGTACCCCCATAGAGACTGCCAGAGGACCGGACAACATGCCCTTTGATTTCTTATGATTTGGTGGGCCAATTCGTTGATATATATGTTGAACAGGGTGGCGCTCGAGCTCCCCTCCCTCCCTCCCTCCCTCCCTCCCTCCCTCCCTCCCTCCCTCCCTCCCTCCCTCCCTCCCTCCCTCCCACTGCTCTGGCTTGGTTTTGTCCCAGAGCCAGTGATGTTATAAACAGGGTGACCATTTCACCCGTATTTAATTTCACCCGTGGAACACAGGTCAGAGCTCCTTCCCCTCTTTCCTCCTCCCCTCCTCCCCTCCTCCCCTTCCCCCTGTTTTTCCATGCATATTTTTGGTAAACCTCTTAGAGATGATTGACGACAGGCCCTATGAAGCTGAGCAGTACAGGGGTAAAGGTTGTGTGCGGCTCAATGTTTTTGGAGAATCTCTCTCTTTCTATCTGTCTCCCTCCCCTCTCTCTGTCTCTCTTTCTGTCTATCTCGCTCCCTTCTCTCTATCTCCCTCCCTTCTCTCTGTCTCTCTTTCTGTCTATCTCCACTCTCTCTGTCTCTCGCTCCCTGTCTACCCCCATCCGTCTCTCTGTCTCACTCTCACTCTCTGTCTCTCTGTCTCTCTGTCTCTCTCTCTATCTCTCTCTGTCTCTCTCAATTCAATTCAATTCAATTCAATTCAATTCAATTCAATTCAAGGGCTTTATTGGCATGGGAAACATGTGTTAACATTGCCAAAGCAAGTGAGGTAGATAATATATAAAGTGAATATATAAAGTGAAAAACAATAAAAATTAACAGTAAACATTACACATACAGAAGTTTCAAAACAATAAAGACATTGCAAATGTCATATTATATATATACAGTGTTTTAACAATGTACAAATGGTTAAAGGACACAATATAAAATAAATAAGCATAAATATGGGTTGTATTTACAATGGTGTTTGATCTTCACTGGTTGCCCTTTTCTCGTGGCAACAAATCTTGCTGCTGTGATGGCACACTGTGGAATTTCACCCAGTAGATATGGGAGTTTTTCAAAATTGGATTTGTTTTCGAATTCTTTGTGGATCTGTGTAATCTGAGGGAAATATGTCTCTCTAATATGGTCATACATTGGGCAGGAGGTTAGGAAGTGCAACTCAGTTTCCACCTCATTTTGTGGGCAGTGAGCACATAGCCTGTCTTCTCTTGAGAGCCATGTCTGCCTACGGTGGCCTTTCTCAATAGCAAGGCTATGCTCACTCAGTCTGTACATAGTCAAAGCTTTCCTTAATTTGGGGTCAGTCACAGTGGTCAGGTATTCTGCCACTGTGTACTCTCTGTGTAGGGCCAAATAGCATTCTAGTTTGCTCTGTTTTTTTGTTAATTCTTTCCAATGTGTCAAGTAATTATCTTTTTGTTTTCTCATGATTTGGTTGGGTTTAATTGTGCTGTTGTCCTGGGGCTCTGTAGGGTGTGTTTGTGAACAGAGCCCCAGGACCAGCTTGCTTAGGGGACTCTTCTCCAGGTTCATCTCTCTGTAGGTGATGGCTTTGTTATGGAAGGTTTGGGAATCGCTTCCTTTTAGGTGGTTATAGAATTTAACGGCTCTTTTCTGGATTTCTGGATCTCTCTCTCGACAGAGCCCCCTCCAGCAATCACAGTGGGCGGTAATGTGACAGCGACTCCAGGTTCCAGTGCTGTTCTGACCTGCCATGTGACCAGTACGGTCCAGTTCAACCTGACCTGGCACAGAGGGGGTGTGGACGCCCGGCTAGACCCCCGCCGGCGCCCCCTGGCCAACCTCTCACTGGACATAAACTCCATTGGCCCCGACGACGCCGGCTGGTACGAGTGTGTCGCCACCAACGAGGGAGGAGTTTCAATCGAACGCATCTACCTCATCGTGCAAGGTGTGTGTGTATTTCTCTCTGTGTGTGTGTAAGCCTGCAAATGTTTTTGTCCGTGTGTTTGTGTATGCATGTGTACATTTATGTGTGTATGTGTGTCTCACTCCTCTTCACACTGTGTTAGCTGGACTGGAGTATGTCTGCGGGTTCAGATTTACACCCCTTGGGAATGGGGCTCTGGGCAACACAAC